>NC_134879.1:17294362-17299362 GCF_041734735.1 Babylonia areolata
TGCGCGCGCGCACACACGCACAGACACACACACACACACACACAGACATACACACACACACACACGCACACACGCCATACCTATCCTACATCCCAAATATTTCCTATGCGCGCGCATGCACACACAGATACAAATTCTCTTATACATACATACATGCACCACACCATACAACACCACACACACACACACACACACACACACACACACACACACACACACACACACACAATACACGCGCATACGCGCGCGCAACTCAAACCACGGGGGGGGGGTGGGGGGAAACAAAGTCAGCAAGAACAAGGCTTACAGGAAGCAGAGGGTGGAAAAAGAAAGAAGAGTATGAGTGGAAGAAGAATAAGAAAAGAAGAAGCAGAGGAATCTGGTGCAGACAGTGGGATAAAAATCGGTTGTACAGGCAGAATCCTGCCCCAAACCACCCGTTCTCATTACAGAGAACACAGATGACCCAAGGCATAGGGAGGGGGGCGGAGGGATGGTGGGGGGGGGGGTGGACGACAGCTAACTTTCGGGTTTACAGAGTATTCGTGCCGAGAGAGAGAGAGGGTGGGGGGCGGGAGGAGGATGTGGAATGAGAGAGAGTGGTGGGAGGGAGGGAGAGAGAGAGAGTTCAGAATATATTCAGTTGACCAGTTAGCAACAGGACCTCCGACTTCACGAGCAGAGCAATACATTTTACTTCTGTGTTGCTGGATCTTTGGTTTGATATTTTCGGTTGAATAACATGCACTCCCATGATATTAAAAACAACAACAACTTTGTAGCTGGTTAATGTGAATAAAAATGTCAGTGTCAAATGTCTACCTCTCTTCTTCTCACTCTTTCTCGGGTTTTTTGTCTGCTGTCTGTCTGTCTGTCTCCCTTAATCTCTCTCTTTCTCTCACTCTCTCTCTCTCTTCCTCTGTCTCTCTCTCGCACTCTCCCTCTCTTCCTCTCTCTCTCTCTTCCTCTGTCTCTCTCTCGCACTCTCCCTCTCTCTCTCTTTACTCCTTAATCTTCTGACCAGTGAACGCTTTGGTATCTAATTCAGTTGTACTCATTCCAAGAATCGAAAACAGCCAACGACTACATGCAGGAAGACGTCCAAACTGATCAGCGTGTCAGATAAATTATGAGCTTCAATTATGTGGACTGACATTGCGGTGGATCACACACACACACACACACACACACACACACACACACACACACACACACACACACAGCGAATCCTGTACAGAGAGAGAGATATAGAGAGAGTCCTGTAGCTGCCTCCGAATAAGCGTCACACGCTTCAAAAACAGCTCTCCCCACTTCCCCAACCAGCTTCATTGTCCGAGCTTTCTGATCAGTGCCATTGTCTTGGTCTCGGAGTACCATGGCCTACAAAAAGGGGCCGGCAGAACTGTGGCCATTCCTTGGCTGGCTGGCTGGTCTTGCTGACCAAACGACGGTTCCTGGTGGCCGGCTATTATGATGATGATAATGATGATGATGATGATTATGATACCGCCAGCACTAACATTAGTTTTATCATTAGCGACCGCATAAACATGTGGCCGCGTTGTATTGTATTGTGTTGTATTATTTTGTGTTGTTTCGTATTACTTTTTTGTCACAAAAGATTTCTCCGAGTGAAATTCTGGTTAACCTACCTGGGGAAAACGCGTTGCCACAGTGCAGCGCCACTCCACCCCCCACTCCCCACCCCCGTCCTACCCCCACCCCCTCCCCGCCCCCTCCCCTCTTCCCCCTCTCCTATTTTTTTCATTTCTTCTGTGCACAGGGCCGGTCATTATCAAGCTCCTACTGTCTGAAATTCTCTTACCGTGGATTTCTGTCACTCACCAACTCTGTCTTCTTTCAAGAAAAAAAAAATGTTTAATAACGTGTTTTTGTTCAACATGGCCGAATGACGAGCGTACAAGACCACCCACCGCTCTGTGTCTTGTGGGAGGGAAAGTAAAAACCAGATCCGTACATATTTGGAACTCAAACCCACCGACACTTGCTTTCCAGTCGGGTGCATTACCACTTGGGCACCGATCCACCTCCCCCCTTTCTCTCTCTCTCTCGCTCTCTCTCTCTCTCTCTCTCTCTCTCTCTCTCTCAAGCACACGCACGCACATATAAGTATGTATGTATGTATGTATGTATATATGTATGTATGTAAACACACACAGTGGTATCCATATATGTATGCACATTATCTAACCTAAAATAATTCATCACATCTTAACTAAGCTTTAGTTAAATACAAGAAATGATCTTTTCAGTTTAAAGCAGCAAAAAAGCGTTTGATAGTGAGAAGTATTAAAATATTTTATTCCATTTCTTATCCAGTAACATATCCTATAATCTTGGCGTATTATAAGCATCAGGGTTTTTTGTTTTTCTTTTTGTTTTTTTTTTACCCAGCTAGAAACCATGTCACATTTGAGCAGCTTCACTTATTGAACATGTACCAGGTTCTCTCTCAACAACAACCATTATAAAAAACAAAGCGTTAGACGCTATATTACACAGCTTTCCTGCTTCTCGACAACGTCATTGTCCGAGCTTTCTGGCGAGAACCATTGTCTTGGCTTCATCAACGCGCGCTGACGATGACAGATATGGCAGACATGACAGAGCGAGCGATTCCTTTGGCTGGACAGAAGCACGAGTGTTGTGGGTCTTGCTGACCAAACGGGCGGTCTCCAGTGGCCGGCTAACTGATGATGCCGCCGTATCAATATTTAGCGAGCGTCTAAACACTGTGGCCTTTACTTCTTCAGCACGCCAAACACGGGTTGAAAAGCCGCTAGGTGGAAAGAGAACCCATTGACGGAAAACAATCCGTGTCGACATGATCATGTATATTTGAAGAAGGCAGTGAGATAACGTGCGTGACCACAGTAGCAGCAGCAGCAAGACGACCAAAAGGGAGGAGGGGCAGTGGAGGTGGGTGGTTGGTGGGTGGTGAATGGTGGGCGGTAACCCCGTCTTTTCCAAACAAAACAACCCTGAATTATGGGTACGGGGATCCATATTGATGACTCCCACGCCATATACCTGGACGAGGAGAGAAGAGGACAGAAAAACCCAATCTGTGTTCTATGAATAGTCGATCACTTTCTTTTGAAGCTGATGATTTGATGTTTGATTGAAGAATGGGGTTCTAACGAGGCGGAATGAACTCGGGGGGGGAAGGGGACGTATCCTTGATCTAAAAGGCAGATTCCTCCAAGCCCACGGCCTCTCTGTCTCTCTGTCTCTCTGTCTCTCTCTCTCTCTCTCTCTCTCTCTCTCTCTCTCTTTGTCTGAATGACTCGGTCCCAAATCTCAAATCGAACCACGGCAACAACGCAAGCGTGGCGCGATCTCCAAATGTAAAAAAAAAAAAAAAAATCAAAATGATATTTGATAGCGGGAGAGGTGAGAATTGTAGGAGTTTGCCATGTCCCGGAATAATTTATAAATGATCTTAACGCCCTGAACCGTGGTTTTCTGCGCGTCTCTAATTATCCGCTGGAGCTGTCGTTACGAGAACATTATGTTTTCAGGTGTTTTCAAAGCAAGGGGATAGGGAGGATGGGGGTAGGGGGGAGGGTCGTTGGGGAGGGGGGTGGGGGCTTGTGGAGGAAATGCAGGTGACGCAAATGGAGGATGCGACAACGGAACTGCACGTGGGCATGGGTCTAAACTTCGAGGAGGGAAGACTGGAATTAATCACAGACGGCTTTTGACATGATGATCTGTGTGCCCGAAGCCACGTCAGGCCTGTTTAACAGTTCCTTATGCATTGTTAATTCGCCGCCACAGTCTGTGTTCAGATCATCAAGGATGGTGTCGTTGGTGCTGCCCACATCATCCAATACTTTGTTTTTGTTTTGTTTTTTCTTCGTCCCTTGAAGGGAAGTGACCAGAAATTATTCATGCTACTTTTTCGATAGCTGCACGTTCGCCGTCTCGGCCTCTTGTCTCCGTGTCTCTCTCTGTGACTCTGTGTCTGTCTCTGTTTGTGCATCTCTCTTTCTGTCTCTCTGTCTCTCTGTCTCTCTCTCTCTCTCTCTCTCTCTCTCTCTCTGAGCATGGCAAACAGGAATAATGGGAAATAGCAAACGATGGCCATCTCTCTCTCTATCTATCTATCTATCTCTATCTCTCCGTCTGTCCGTCTGTCTGTCCGTCTGTGTGTGTGTGTGTGTGTGTGTGTGTGTGTGTGTGTGTGTGTGTGTGTGTGTGTGTGTGTGTGTGTGTGTGTGTGCTCTCTTTGGTTTCTTTGCCTGTTCCGTCAGTCCTTGTGTCCCTTAGTCTGTCAACTGTCTGTCTAATGCACCCACGTACACATTTCCACACATGCACACAATCAAACACACACACACACCACCACCACCACCACCACCACCACTCTCGCAGACCCACACATACTTATATTCATTTATATTTAAAGAGAGAGACAGGCGGGCAGAACTACACAGACAGACAGAACCACACACACACACACGAAACTCAGAATAAGTGCGCATGACCTAAAGATTGAGAAAGGTAGACATTTAAATATTCCACAAGAAGACAGATTGTGCAACAAGTGTAACATACTGGAAGACGAAATCCATCTTCTTGATCATTGTATTAAATATAAAACCTTTAGGCAACAATTTTAAAAAGATATTCAAAATTCGAATAACACAGGAAATATTCCCAGTCAGGTGATGCTAACAGATGATGAATATATACAAACAAGATAAAGAAAATTTGTTTATGAATGCTGCTGCAATCTATTGCATTAACTGATTGATTAATTGTGTGTTTTTCATTCATTCATTCATTTACCATTGCACTTGTGTCTTATAAACCTTAAGGTTTCATGACAATAAAATCTATTCACACACACACACACACACACACACACACACACACACACACACACACACACACACACACACAATATTCTCCACCATTTGCTGAGTTCCTGAGTCCAGCACAGACAGCCCCAACCAACCCAAACCCAGATCCAC
>NC_134879.1:17314362-17339362 GCF_041734735.1 Babylonia areolata
CCCAATTTCACGAGATGTGAGCATACTCCTCCCCACACCCAACCCGCTTTCAGTGTGTGGATCAGTCGGGAAATTTAGAGCATTGGCTTGGTGGGTAGACTATGAAACGACAAATTCGGGTTCGATTCCCGCGCAAGGAGTAGAAATTTTTTAGTCCCTCCGTGAATGGTGGTCTGGATGCTAGTCTTTCGAAGCAGGTGATAAATTGAATTGTGGTCCCGAGGTCTCGTATACAGCATGCACATACACAACATCAAAAGCGTTGTCCCTGGTTAGAGGGTTGGACTTTTCAGTGAACTGGGTTCGAATCCTAGTAACGACACTTTAGGACTTGAGGCGTTCTCGATCTCCCATGCCAACATAATGCAGACGCCCATTTGTGCCTTAAATCCTATGTGTGAAAGCATATGCAGGAGACCAAATGAGCACATTAAGATTCCGAAAAACCTGTTTCAGCGTCCACTGGGTTGTGGAAACACGAACACATACCCCGAAAATGGATTGCGGCTGCCTAAATGTAAAAGCCTCTGCAGTAGACACGAGTGAACGCGTAAGCTGTAGTTCAGGAAGAAAAAAACAGTGTTCTTGTTTCTTGGGTTTTCTCTGTCTGTCTGTCTGTCTGTCTGTCTGTCTGTCTCTCTCTCTCTGTTTTTTTTTTCAGAGCTATGTACAATATACAGATACATTACAGTGTTTTTCTTGACAGAATCCGGCCAGTTTCACAAGGAACCAGCTAGCTTTAAATTACCCCATCTTTTTCTTTTCTTTTCTTTTCTTTTTTTTTTTTTTTAAACTCAGGACCTCTCGCCATGTTCGACGTTCCCTTATCCAAAACATTTTGGTTTGAAACATGGACGTGTTCGAAAAACAAGCCAGGGAAAGGAGTTCACCCCTTGTAAAAAGTTCCAGCTTGCTACGTTTTTGTTTTTTTTTAAATATTTTTAAACCACCCCATTTTCGAAAGATAGCCATGTTCAACTGTGTCTTCGCTACGAAAACTTCTTTTTCATGTAAACTGCCAACTGAAATCGGATACACAAGTTACTTTTCTTTTCCACTGTCAGCCCCCATCATCTTTTAAGAGAAGAGAAGCAGCACAAATGGGCCTTCACAAACACACTTTTACTTTTCGCTCTCTTCGCCGAACTAACCCAATCAACACATCTCCTGCCTGGCTCCCCCCCCCCCCCCCCCCCCCCACCCCCGGCCCCCCATCCTACTACCTACTCCCGTCTCCCCATATAGCTCCCCTACCCCTCCAACACATCGTACCCCCATCAGATACACTTACACACACACTCACACACACACACACACACACACACACACACACACACACACACACATAAAAAAAAAACACTGAGTGCCCATACCCATGCCTATTCCTATGCCTATGCCCCACCACCAAAAAAAAAAAAAAGAAAAAAAAAAAACCGCGAGCAGTGCCGAAGAGAGAGAGAGACAGAGAAATAGAGAGAGAGAGAGACAGAGAGAGACAGCGTGAACGGCAGAAGTCAGTGAAGCGAACTTGATCGGAGAGCGTTCTGGGGCCCTGGGTGTTTGCAGAGAAAACAGCACCGATTGCCTGCACAGTGGCTGCCTCATTAGCAAACCCGTTCGCACGTGCAACTGGAGAAGAAAACGGGGTTGGTGGCTGGGGGTGTTGGGTTTTTGACATCTCCCTGGCGCTCTGTTTTCAGTTTTCCTGCAGATTTGTTGCCTCCCGTCTTTCCTGTTGTCTCCGTTCAGGCGGCAGACAGGATTAGGGAATAGGGGGTGGGGTGGGGGGGGGTGAGGGGAGGGATGGGGGGGCGGGGGGGGGGAGGGAGGGTGCTGAGGGTTGGGAGGGGGGCAAGGGGGGGAGGGGGAGGAAGGGTTTTAGTTGTGGGGGTGAAGAATTAAAAAGATGATACGATAGTTTCCTTCTCCCCTGCAACAGGGGGTTGAGGCTGAGGGGAGGAGGAGGGGGTGGAGGGGGAGGTGTGGGGAAGGAGGGGGGGGGGCCGGTAGGAGAATTAAAGATGATGGGGTAGTTTCCTTTTTCTTTGTTTCTTTTTTTTCACCCTCATACCTCCATCCTTCGTTTCCTATACCCTGCTTGTATATCCGACATCCACCCAACCCCCTCCCCCATCAACCCCCCCTCCCCTCCCCCCCCTCCCCCCCTCCCCCCCGCACGCACACAACCTGCGCCATCTTTGACTTGCGTCTTCAATTCCACCACACACACACACACACACACACCTCTATCCTCCCCCTCCTCACCTCCACTCCCACCTACCCCCACCCCAACCCCTACACAGAACCCTCACCACCACCCCCACCACCCCATCCGCCATCCCCCATCACCCGTAGCTCTCATTAGTTTTGACACGGGGGGGGCGGGGGGGGGGGGAGTTCAACCACAGGTGCTGTGGAGGGTCAAATCCCATACACTTATTATATCATACCGTCAATAAAGTTATACGCCAGCCAGTAGCATTCACGAGCCTTTCTCTTTAGTGAGGGTGGGAAGTAACTTAAACCCCCCCCCCCCCCCCCCCCCCCCCCCCCCCCCCGTCACCAAGTCCCTCGCTCACGTCTTATTAAACAAATAGAAAAACACTCCTTTTTCCGGCAGTCTCTACATAATTAAGGCACTGCATCCCTCCCCCGTATGCTGGATACTGTGGATCCACTTTTTATTTTATTTTCCGTGTGTGTGTGTGTGTGTGTGTGTGTGTGTGTTCTGGTTTGTCTGACTGAGGTACTATTGTGAAGTGCTTTGTGATGTTTTGGTGCGCAATGTAAATGTATTAGTAATCATGTTAATAACATCATTATCATTATTATTATTATTATTACTGTTATTGTTATCATTATTAGTATTATTATTATCATTATTATTATTGTTGTTGTTGTTGATGTTGTTATCATCATCATCATCATCATCATCATCATTATTATTAATATTATTCTTATTGCCCCGCTTGCTGGTTTTAAAGCTTACAGATAGGCCAACAGCAAAGTGAGAGGTGGGTGGTCAATGATTTTTTTCGCTGCAAAGGGAATTCATTTACAGCTTAGTCCAGTCCTTTGTGAAATTAAGAGGTTGGTTTGTACTGGCTCTTAGTGCAACAGCCTTGTGGGGGCTAGCTAGCCATTGGGAACCACCCCCCCAAATGCCGACTGTGCTAAAGCCCTCTTGGCCGACGGAGTGGGAATGTAACTTGGGCAAGTCATTCTCCACAATAATCAAAATCTAACTCAGATAGTCGGGACAGTACTTGCCTCCTGTACTGTTCTCATGGTCGTAGTCAGACACGGCCGTCCTACAGGTGGCAGTATCTGCACCTGTGGGACTGTGAGCGTTCGGTAGGCGAGAGAGTGGGGAAGGGACTGCACAACTCCTTCTAACTTAAAAAAAAAAAAAAAAAAGGTCACCTGTGCTGGTCAGGCAACCAGGCTAATGTTGGAACGACAAGCTAGCCCTTCAAGAGAACGCTGGCCATTGAGGAGAAGCGTGAGCGAAGGAATCAGGGCTCAACTTCTGGAGACGTTTTCCCTTGCAACACCTGTGGGAAGTGCTGCGCATCCAGACTCGGCCTCTTCTCCAATAATATGAGGACACACACCGACAGATAAGCCTGTCTGCCTGCTCATCCGTCGGTCCGACGGGAGACTCCATCAGTCAGACAAGACTGTCCATCATGCATTCAAGACTGTCCATCATATATGTGGAGTGATGGCCTAGAGGTAACGCGTCCGCCTAGGAAGCGAGAGAATCTGAGCACGCTGGTTCGAATCGCGGTTCAGCCGCCGATATTTTCTCCCCCTCCACAAGACCTTGAGTGGTGGTCTGGATGCTAGTCATTCGGATGAGACGATAAACCGAGGTCCCGTGTGCAGCATGCACTTAGCGCACGTAAAAGAAACCACGGCAACAAAAGGGTTGTTCCTGGCAAAATTCTGTAGAAAAATCCACATCGATAGGAAAAACAAATAAAACTGCATGCAGGAAAAAATGCAAAAAAAAAATGGGTGGCGCTGTAGTGTAAAGACGCGCTCTCCCTGGGGAGAGCAGCCCGAATTTCACACAGAGAAATCTGTTGTGATAAAAAGAAATACAAATACAAATACAAATTCTTCTTCTTCTTCACATTATTATTATTATCATTATTATTATTATTATTTTCATCATCA
The DNA here is from genome assembly GCF_041734735.1 of Babylonia areolata. NCBI lineage: Eukaryota > Metazoa > Mollusca > Gastropoda > Neogastropoda > Buccinidae > Babylonia > Babylonia areolata. Next base: position 17,318,545 of record NC_134879.1, read on the forward strand.
TCATCATCATCATTATCACTATCATTATTATTATGACACTCACATCAGTGCTAAGTGGCGTTGGTTTTGCCAGGGGAAAAATCTTAAAGACTTTTTTTTTTCTTTCTTTTTTTTTTTTCTTTTTTTTTCTTTGTTGTTTGGTGTGTGGGTCAAGATTTTCCCGTCCTATGTTCTTCCCTGGAAATGACGTGACAGGGTGAAAACAGCTGAAGCTTACTATGAACAGGGGGATGGGGAGGTTTGGAGAGGCTGGAAGAGGAGAGGGGGGATAGTGTGTGTCTGATCGGGCGGGGAGGGGACGGATGAGGGGGGGGGCGGGAGGGCAGAGGAGGGAGCTACAAATGATGACCATGAACATTAATTTTGTATAAAAAAAAATCTTATGATATAAGGCTAATTTCTCTGTATTTATTTCTTTTATCTGTTCATTCATTCATTCATTCATTCATTCGTTCATTCTTTCGTGTGTTTTTTTCGTGGTTTTTTTTTCATGCACATGTTCTCCCCCTCACCTGCCCAAAACAATAAACAACAATTGTTTGTTTCTTTCTTTGTTGTTGTTGTTGTTTGTTGGGGGAGAGGGGGGTGTTGCTTTTTTATGAGTTTTTGTTTGTTTGTTTGTTTCTTTTTTGTTTTTGTTTCTTTGTTTGTTTTTGGACACAATAAACTATAAAAAAAAAATCAAAGTAATTGAAAATGAAATAAAAACTAAACAATATCAAATCGAATCAAACTTAAATTCAACTTTTCAAACAGGGTTTTATTTCTTTTCTTTTCTTTCGCTTTTCTTCCCCCCCCCCCTCCACCCTACCACCCCTCCCCATTTTCATTCACTCTGCTCCCACCGCACCAAAAACCCCAACAGAGCTTACACCACCCAACCACCCTCTACTCTTTCCTCTTAATGTTCTTCTTCTTCTTCTTCTTCTTCTTCTTCTTCTTCTCTTTCTCTCGTTTCTTTTCCAGCGCCCTCTCTCCGTCCTCATACTTCCCCAACCACCCCCCCACCCCACACTCTGATTCACACCCCGCACCCTCCCCCCCCCCCCCCCCCACCATCACCACCACATCGCACACAGAAGAACACGCAGCGTTCGTTTCGTCCAGGACTGTCCTGCATGCACGCAGTATTCAGTTTCTTGCTTCCTTTTCATTTTATTCTCTTTTTTTTATATATATATATTCCAATTACTCTCTCTCTCTCTCTCTTTCTCTGTATGTCTGTCTGTCTGTCTGTCTCTCTCTCTCTCTCTCTCTCTCTCTCTGTCTCTCTCTCTGTCCTTCTCTCTTCTTTTTATTCATTTTTCATTTCAATTACTCTCTCTTCTTCTTCTTCTTCTTCTTCTTCTTCTTCTTCTTCTTCTCTGTGTCGCTCTCTCTCTCTCTCTCTCTTGCACATACACACACACACACTCTCTCTCTCTCTCTGATGCTCTATCTTTCACTTTTTTTCAATCCCTCCTCTCTCTCTCTCAGTTCTCTTCTCCCTCTCTCTCTTCTTCTTCTTCTTCTTCTCTCCCCCCCCCCACCCCCTCTCTCTCTCTCTTTTTCTTCTGTTTTTTTTTTTTTTCCACCTCAGTTGAGAGCGAGCAAGGGGTGGGAGGGGAGACTTATTGCAAGTGACGAGGCCTTCCCAACCTGACACCGCCAAACACACCGGGCCCTTCTGAAGGAGGAAATGAGGGATTGCTCGCCTGGAAAAACGCTCAATACGAAACAGGTGGCTCAAACTCCGGCCCTCTCTCTCTCCACACACACACACACCTTCCCACCCCCCACCTCCAGCCCCTCTCTCTCGATCTCTCTCTCTTTCGTTTCAACTGATACTCGAATTGCACAAAATGCGGGGAAGACGCTCTCTCTCTCTCTCTCTCTCTCTCTCTCTCTCTCTCTCTCTCTCTCTCTCTCTCTCTCTCTCTCTCTCTCTTTCTCCGCCTGGCGTCTTAAGAAACTATCTGTTTTCAGTTTGTTCTTTCTGCAAACATCCGCCCCGACGTCAATGCCAATCTGTGTGTGAGTGATTACCCAAACTAAGTGGCGTTCCGGAGGGGCGTCGGGTCGGGTAGGGTGAGGTGGTGGTGGAGGTAGGGGTTGGGGCTGGGGGTCGGGGGGGGGGGCGTAGGAGAGGGGGGGGGGAAGGGGGGTGGGGATTTAGACTCTTGGAGGAGAGTGGGTGGTGGTGGGGGATGTGGTGGGAGTTGGATGGTTGTAGGTAGGGTGGGGGGTTCTGGGGTGTGGAGGTTGTGTGGGAAGGGGGGTGGGGGGAGTAAGTATAGGCCCCTGTGAGTCAGGTGCTTTTTATTTACGGAGTAAAAGTAGATGGTAGTGATGGTGGATGGAGGGAGTGATTGAAATAATATATGTCGTGGGTGCGTGTGTGATACTGAGAGGCGAGGTAAAAAGGCTACTGCTGGTGGAGCTGATATGTATGTGTGGATGTAGCGAACTGACTCTCCGAAAGCCGCTTGTCACGGTTGCGTCCCTTCTTCCTTCTTCCCTCCCTCCCTCCCTCCCCTCCGATCTCTCTCTTTCTCTCTCTCTCTCTCTCTCTCTCTCTCTCTCTCTCTCTCTCCTCCATCCCCACCCCCACACACATGCCATTCCACCCTCCGGCTTGTAACCTCTCCTCCCCACCCCCCTATATATCCAGTTTTCCTAACGAGTACTGATATCGCCATGTTCGTGTCGTTTTTGGAGGTCTTTGGTGAAAATTGATAGCAGGAAATTCCGATCTCTCTTTCTCTGTGTGTCTGTGGGGGTGGTGGTGGGGGTGTGGTAGAGGGTGCGGGTGTGATTAACTGAAGAGAATGGCGATAACCAATGTTTTCTAGATACTGATATACGCATGTTTAAAAAGCAAAGATCGGTTGGTAAAAATCGTTAATCTGTGTTTTAAGACCCAAATATAATTAGCTGTTTTTGTTGTTGTTTGTTTGTTTTGTTGTTGTTGTTGTTTTTCTCTCTGAATCTGTTAGAAACATTAGAAACGTGTATCTCCTTTAATGTATTTTCTTCAAGAGTTTTTCATTCATCGATTCATATATGCCATTCATTATACATGTCATGGAAACGAAAGGTGTGTTAAGCAAACAGTCGCAGCGAATGAGATCATCGAAAAATTTGAAAAAAAAAATTACCACAATTCCGACATTATTTTTAATCATTATTGATTAATTCACTCTTTTCTTATTTACGTCTCGCGCTAACCAGCGACTCGGTAAAAAAAAAAATGCCATTGCATTGAATAAGAACATCTGAAAATTAGCCATAAAACGATTATCTATTGATCAGTCCATTCATTTTGTTTATGACCTCTCATGGGAACCTAGAAAAAAGATTCGCTACAATATACAAAATTACATGAATTCAAAACATCTGAAAATCAGCCATAACATAAAAAAAATTATGTTAAAAAAAAAAATACCGTGACGAGGAAAAGAACACAACAAATAATTATGAGCACGTGAACGAAGCCAAAAAAAAAAATGTCATTTCTGGACAAATTGTTCCTGATCACCATTTTACTTTCAGATCATCAGTCGTATTTTTCAGCGCCCCTCATTTCATGACTGTGTTCAGCGGGAGACGGGAGACATGGATAATTGATTTAATGCTTGGCTGTTACGAGGCCCCGTTAATGTCCAAGCGCGTCCGTCAGTCGATGTAGCCTGCTCTAGAGCTAAGCGAATTGTCTCCCCCTTTTTGCCCCCTCCCCCCCCCACCTCCACCCCCACACACACATCCTCACCCCCTCCCACCTCGCCATGAAAGATGGGGACTAGTTTGGCATGGACGACAAAAAAGACGAGATGGGAAATGATCATTACCATGGTGTGACTGCTATCACGTCATCACAACACGTGCAACACGTCCTGTCAACACTCCGGTCCCCTCAGGACGCTAGTCTTCTACCGCGGCGACGAAACAAGCGCAGCGCCCTCATTGCCAAGCAGCAGCTACTGAAAAGAGTCCCTGCCTACCAGATCGTCCCACCCCCCCCCCCCCCCCCACCCCCACCCCTCCCCACTCTCCACCTCCCCTCCTCCTCTCCCTGATTTACAGAATTTTCCGCCCGGCTGTTTAAAAGTGGCTAAAGGGCGGGAACTCCGCTGTGATAATGACGTGAGTTACTGACTGGCCGCCGGTAGGTGAGGTGATCGACAGGATTGTCTGCACTTGTCGTGGTGGCGGCGCGTAACGAGGGGGTAGTAGGTGGCGCTGAGGTGTTTGATCTCGTCCCGTCAGGGAGTCTCTCTGGTTCCATACTACCACCACCACGACCCCCCCCACCCCCCATCCCTCCATTTCCCCCCCCACTCTCCCTTCCCTTTTCCCCATCACTGCGGTAGAGAACGCAGCGTGATGATGGACTTCAAAAAGGCATTGGACAACCACCGCTGTGTGTGTGGCAGGGCAAGGAGGAGGAGGGACTGTGATTACCGAATAAAGCTTCCAGCGCTAATCTGCAACATAAACACCGGTACTGTTCTGCTACCGTTCGCTTGTAACCTGTGATGCTTCTAGAGTAGGCCCACTTAGAACTCTTCTGTAGAGCTTTCTTCAGGCAGAAGCTTGACTATTAATTAACCACAGTACGTGTTCGCGTTTAGTGTCAGTAAGTAGACACGTTGATTCAGTGTTTTGCCCACTAGGAAAGTCAAGAACATCGTTCACCTCTCCTTCTTAGGAAGCTGCCAGTGTACAATAGCATCATACACAGCTTTCATTCCCGCTGTGTCTGTCTGACAAATAACGATGACGACGGCGAAGATGAAAAGGGATTTCAACATGACGACAGTGCAAATAATGAAGATGATGAAGCTCAAGAGAATACTTCGATGGATTTGAAGATTTTTTCTCTCTCTCTCACTCCCTCTCTCTCTCTCTCTCTCTCTCTCTCTCTCTCTCTCTCTCTCTCCCTCCCTCTCTCTCTCTCTCTGGGAATGAGACTGGGGTAGGAGTGGGGATAGAGAGTTCTTTAGTTTGTCGCTTTGTAGCAGTCTTTTTATCATAAGTTTCTCATGTGATTTTCAGTTAAATTTGTCATTGTCTATCTCTCTCACACACACACACTCTCTCTCTCTCTCTCTTGCGCGCGCTCTGTAGGATACGGGATTATTCTTTCTTTTCGAAAAGGTGTTGGGTATCAACAGGAGTTCAATAAGATACCAACGGACAGTGTGAATTAGTGAGCGATTAATCTGTTCTCTGTTTGAAAAAAAAAAACCAGCTTGTGTAAAGAACGGGGGAGAAAGAGAGAGAGGATGCGGGAAGGGAGGAGAGAGAGATAATAATAATGATAATAATAATAATAATAATAATAATAATGATAATAATTTTTATATAGCGCTGAATCTTGTGCACAGACAAATCTAAGCGCTTTCACACCAGTCATTCACACGCATGCATAACTCTAAAACTGAAGACAAGGAAGAGGTTTAGGGGGGCGGGGAGGGGGGGAGTTATCTTATGAAGAGGTGGGTTTTAAGGCCAGACTTGAAAGAGCTGAGTACGGAGACCTGACGAAGCGAAAGAGGAAATTCATTCCAAATACAAGGTCCAGAGACAAAGAACAGCGTCCAACAGTGGAGTGTTTGAATCTGGGTGTCCGTAAACAGAGTGGATCCGAAGCCGATCGTAGAGAGCGAGATGGAGTGTAGAGGTGAAGGCAGCCACAGAGATAGGAAGGGGCAGATTTGTGAATACATTTATAACATAGATGAGGGGAGGGGGAAGAAAATAGAAGAAGAAGGAAGAGAAGGAAGAGCTGGAGCTGCAATGCCTACAGGGATGCAGGCGATACTTACACCACATCGATTTGAACTGTGGCTCTCGGCCTATTCATTACATAGCAGCCATCTCAGGTTTAAATCCACAACAACAACAACAACAACAACAACAACAACAAAAACCTGCTGGGGATTCCTTTCTCTAATTCCATTTGTATTTGATTGGTGACCTGGGTGCTAGTTTTTCGGATGAGACAATAAACCGAGGTCCTGAAAGCATCATACGATGAACGCGTGTCAACAAATACAACAAATAAGTTATACATTGCTCAAAGCCGTACCGGCAAATCTACGGTGATAAGGAACAACTTAAATGGCGACACTCCAGTCCTTTGGTTCTCATATTGTTTTGATATGAAACTGACTACACACGGCACAAAACGGAATGAAAATGCAATAACTTAACACGACACAACACAGCACTGCTTTCTTCTAGAAATGATCGACGAGACTCCCACTCCAATGGACGAAAAAAAAAAAAAAAAGACTCCCTCGCCTCCACCAACAACTTCTAGTGACTACATTAGAAAATAAAGAGATTCAGACAGACTCCAAAGAGAGTTAATCCCCAACAACAAATGAACCCCCCTCCACCCCAACCCTCCCAACCCCTCCCCGCACCCTTTCCTCACTAAACGGCTAACCGGTCATTCACGTCAAGATGGAGATGGGATTGGGTGAGTTACGGAAGCCGGGTGAAAACCGCAACACGACATCTTGTTAGTGACCCGTGACATTTGAACAGGGGCGTCAGTTTGCGGTATTCTTCCGCACACGCCACAAGCAACAGGAAACGCGTCGACAATCAAGGCCCATCCACCCGTGGTGCCATCTCTGATTGGTGATCGTCCTTGGCTGTTGAAAAGGTCCTTGTTATAGATGGGGTGGCGGGGGGCAGGGGGGAGGGGAGGAGGAAAGAAGGAAGGGGGCGGACACTGCACGCCCTTCCCCCCTCCCACACACACACACACACACACCCACACACACCCCAATCCCCCGTCCCTACCTGTGTTGTCGGAGATGTCAGCATCCCTTGGTTTCTCACCCCTCTGATCGTTGCACAACCCGTTCAGCATGCTCATGAGCGCCATCATCGCCTGTTTCCTGGCAGTGACAGAAGGTTTTCACAGCGTGTGACCTCCTGAGCGTGTCATCCGATAAGAATGACCGTGATGAGGGGAGCGGGGGGAGGGGTGTGGGGGGGAGGGGGAGGAGGAAGCGGGAGAGGGGTGGGGTGGGGAGGGGATGGGAGGGGAGGGTAGGGTGGTGGTGGTGGTGACATCCAGTCAGTGATTAAATCATTATCGGTACGATGTCGTAGTTTTTGCTCACCCACTCACTCCACCCCCACCCCCACCCCCCTTTCCTGAAGGAAAAAAAAAGCAGACCAGATTTTGGCGCAAATGTGTGAGAGAAGGTATTGGGTTTTTTTGGTTTTTTGGGGTTTTTTTAAATACCTGCATGATTGTTGGTTTCCACGTTTAATTCCTGAAACAAGACAAATTAGAGCGTTTGAGCAGCAACACGTTTGAGCTTATATCGTGCCTTTTCATGTAATAACATACAAAAACAAACTTAATGCTGGAAGATGATGGTTGTTGGGGAAGAATGGTTGTTGTTGTTGTTGATTCAGTCTTATTCGTCAGCCACTATGTCTACCAGGACATTATTTTGGATGGCGCGCGCGTAGAAATTCTGGTCACCACAGTTACTACTAGTCAGCAGTTCAATAGTGTCCGGAGAAATTCTGGTACGTCACCACAGTTATTACTGATAAGTAGTTCATTGGTGTTCGGAGAAATTCTGGTACGTCACCACAGTTATTACTGATAAGTAGTTCATTGGTGTTCGGAGAAATTCTGGTACGTCACCACAGTTATTACTGATAAGTAGTTCATTGGTGTTCGGAGAAATTCTGGTACGTCACCACAGTTACTACTACTAGTGAGTAGTTCATTGGTGTCCGGAGAAATTCTGTTCACCACAGTTACTACTACTAGTAAGTAGTTCATTGGTGTCCGGTTTTCATGAACAAAAATCGATTTCATCACTGTGACCGTAGGTGCTAGAGAGACGTTTGTCTTCGCTCTCACCCGGTCTCACTAAAAAAATAAAATATAATATAAAAAACCAACCGTACCTCACATGTGTGGTTGTAAAACCACTGTGTAATTCTTTGATTTGTACCAAAATAGACCGCTTTTTTTCTCTTTTTTTCTTCCACCATGCAACACACACACACACACACACACACACACACACACACACACACACACACACACACACACACACACACACCATTGAACACAAATTCTCGGACACAATTACACCATGCCCATCCCACCCACATGCACATGTTCCCTCATATAGTGCAAATTCCGTGTGTGTGTGTGTGTGTGTGTGTGCGTGTGTGTGTGTGTGTGTGTGTGTGTGTGTATTAATGTGTTTATGTATGTGTATGCATGTATGTATGAGTGTGTGTTTGTGTGTGCGTGCGTGTGTGTGTGTGTGTGTGTGTGTGTGTGTGTGTGTACGTGTGCGTGTGTGTGTGAGTGGAGTGTGCGCGGTGTATTTCCATACGCGCTCAGAAGCTTAAGAAATTGTTATAGACTGTTACATTAACACTTTTTTATCAATGTCATGTAAACTTTGCTTCCTGTAAATAACTATTCAGTAATTACAGCGATGATGACTGTTGTTGTTGCTGTTAATATTGCAACCATCTCGACCTTTGACCATCCTAATGGGATCATCTTGACGTGTAACAGGTCACCAAGACAAAGCCAGGGTCATTTTAACCTTGGATCTCGAACTGTATCACAGTGTGTAGCCCAAATTGATGTCCTGGCTACTTACTTCGAAGTTGTTGGGTTGTTTTTTTTACACTGTGTAGGTCAGTATCACTAATGATACCTCATCACTTGGCAAAGAGTCTAAGTCTCGTTTTAACGTCGTTTTATCTTCATCTTAAGGTACCTTTGATTCTACACCACCGTGTCTGTCTCTGGACCTTGCAATTGGAATGAACTTCCTCTTTCGCTTCGTCAAGACTCCACCCTCAGCTCTTTCAAGTCTGGCCTGAAAACCCACTTCTTCCCGAAGTAGCCTCCTTTCCCTGCCTCTTCCTTGTCTTCAGTTGTTTTTTTGTTTGGGTTTTTTGTTTGTTTGTTTGTTTGTTTGTTTTTGTTTGTTTTTTTCCAGTTTTAGAGTTATGCATACGTGTGAATGACTGGTGCGAAAGCGCTTTGATTTGTCTCTGCACAAGATTCAGCGCTATATCAATACTATTATTATTATTATTATTATTATTATTATTGTTGTTGTTTTTTAAGGTCACTATCACTAGTTCTATCTTCTGCGGTAACTATCGACCACAGACGTTTTTTTGGGATCAGTGACTGGATATAGCCTGAATGTACAGTCTGGCACGGCTGCTTCCGCCAGTGTAATTGCTCTGTCTTACACTCCGTCCTGCACTCTACAGCTCATCCTCTCGATGCCTTCAGTCCTGCGATTTCCTCACATTAAATTTTCAGCCTGATTTCCGCGCACCTTCTATCTTCGGACCCTCTTCTACACGGAATAGCAGCTCTGTCTCTGTCTCTGTTTCTGTCTCTGTCTCTCTCTCTCTCTCTCTCTCTCTCTCTCTCTCTCTCTCTCTATCTATCTATCTATCTGTCTCTGTCTCTCTCTCTCTCTGTCTGTCTGTCTCTGTCTCTGTCTCTGTCTCTCTGTCTGTCTGTCTGTCTCTCTCTCTCTCTCTCTCTCTCTCTCTCTCTATCTATCTATCTGTCTCTGTCTCTGTCTCTGTGTCTGTCTGTCTCTGTCTCTGTCTCTGTCTCTCTCTGTCTGTCTCTGTCTGTTTCTCTCTCTCTCTCTCTCTCTGTCTGTCTCTGTCTCTGTCTCTGTTTCTCTCTCTGTCTCTCTGTCTGTCTGTCTGTCTGTCTCTCTCTCTCTCTCTCTCTCTCTCTCTCTCTCTCTCTCTCTCTCTCTGCAAGCGCATCTCTAGCGGCGGACATCCACAATGGAGAAGACTAGTGTATGTAAAGATACCACCACCATTGTCATTATCATTATTTCATCATCATCATCATCATCATCATCATCATCATCATCATCATCATCACCATCATTAATTAACATTATTACTATTATTATCACCATGATTATTTTTGTTCTTATTCTTGTTCTTATCATTATCATCATATTACTATTCTTGTTGTTCTCGATATTGATGATGATGACGACGACGGTAATGATGATGATGATGAAGAGGATGATGATGATGATGATGAAGATGATGATAATGATGATGATGATGTGTACTTGCTTGTTACGTGATTTACGCCCTGTTTCCTCATTCGCCTATTCAACGCAACCTCCGTGTTTGCTTACCCACGTGCCCATGATATTCCTAACGATTACCCCTTGTACATACACGTGTCAGCCATTATTACACACACACACACACACACACCCTCCACCCCACCACAGCTACACCTCTCAAGACCTACCTCCTCCCAACACTGACAACGAAAGCACTCAACAAACAGGACACAGGGTATTCTGTGTATGTTCCCGAAATGTTACAAAGCCAGCACGACTGACAGCCAGCACACGCAACAACAAGACCTCTAGCTGGTCTGCTTCCCTTCCGTGACGCACGTGCACGGAGTGGTTCGACTTAAGAAGAACTTGTCCTCAATGACTACCTTTCTCCTTGACCTCCAACAACAGCCAGCAGGCGGTTGATGTTGTTGCTGCTGCTGCTGCTGCTGCTGCTGCATGGGTGGTAGTACATGGTGGTGGTGATGAGGATGGGGATGCTTCGGTCTTTCAAGGACTCTTACAGCTCTTGTCGAAGTGGCTACGCGTATATTGGTTTGTAGAGGGCCTCTCTCGTCTGATGGCGATAAAGCGATGATTGTAATACGCCGCGCCAAGCGCCTAATTGGATGTCTTCTGACACTAATTTCCATCAACACGGCCACACACTGTACTGAAGAGAGCTGCAGGTAAGATGACCAACCTTGAGGGCCGTGGTCATCCTTCTGCACCCCGACTCGCCACAACCACTCACATCCTCTCCCCTCCTCACCCTTCTCTCTCTCTCTCTCTCTCTCTCTCTCTCTCTCTCTCTCTCTCTCTCTCTGTCATCTGCGACTGTTTAGCAATGTCTGTGACTTGATACCAGAACTCTGGAATACAAAATGAATATTGTTGCAGTTCAAAACAATACCAAAAAAAAAAAAAAAGCTAGGTTTTAATGAAATGTTAATTAGTGTTCGTAATGACTCCCATCCACAACCTCTTCTTCTTATCCGTCATCTGCAGATGTTTTGCTACGTCCGTGGCTTGAAACAAGACTGTGGAAGAGAAAATGAATGTTGTGGTTAAGAACTAAAAGTAAAAATTGTCAGGTTTCAATAAAATGCTAATTTGTGGTTTGAATATGTCGCCGGTTAATTGTTGCTGCTGCTGCATATATATATGTACACCCGTACAGGGCGTACGAGTATGAAGTTTGTTCTTGTGGTTTTAATGCTGGCACCAAGGCTGCTGGTGGGGAACCGAAGGCTAGCCGTCTAATGTTACAGACGCTCTCGTGGTCAAGGTGTGGGACTGACCGCGGGAATGTGCCCCTATAGGCAAGCCTGTGGTGAGCCCTGATCCCATCGGGTTGTCAGTTCTGTTTAAGTTGAAGTCAGGGTGATTAATGCCAGCTGTTAGCCGCCCTGGGATGATAGGACGCTATATTTTCGCGGGGTTTTCGCGGGAGGAATAGACTCTCCCGTAAATTTTAAGAAAATAGTCCTGATTATTTTGTTTATTATTTGTAAGAGAGTTTTGGTTGAGATTTAGATGATGTACATGGAAAAATAGGAAATCAGTTTTGAATGTATGTACTTTGGAATCTATGGGGGAAAAACTTTTGGTTAGTCAATAAAATTAAAATAGAATAGCCCTAGTGAATAATTATGAGGTGTAGTAATTTCAGGAACCGCGCCCTGTAGTGCCAGAACAGAGGGCGGGGAATCAGTTAGTGCCCCACTCTTGTTGGAAGCAGTCGCCTAGGGAAGGACGGGGGGGTCAGTTAGTGCCCTACCCTTTTAGAAGCAGTATGTGCTGAGAGATGTGGCCAGGAAACCAGGTGTGTGGAAATATTTTATTTTCATTTTGTCATTGATGCTAGGAGATTTTATTCCTTGATATTAGTATGTTATTAGGTTTTATATTGTGCATTACAAGGTTATATTGATGTGATGGAAATTGATTGTTTTTGTGCGTTTGCATTTGGACACATTAATTGTTTGTGATTTTTGCAAAGCCTATTTAGTCTTGATGTTGATTGGGAAGTAAAGTATGTATTTGAGAGAATACACCATTGGGAGGAAAAAAAAAGGAGAAAGTTTAGCCGGACGTTGAATTAGGTGTTGGGAAGTTTTGATATGTTGGGATATTTTGTCTTTAAAAGTTAGATTACTGAACATAAGATATTGGGGATTAATCCGGCCGGCGCTCCATGTTTTGCGTTGTTCTAGCAGTTTGGTTTTCCAAGGTATATTTAAATACGACGGTCGGGATCTTTATATATTGTTTTGGCGTTGTGGCAGATTAAGTGTTTTGGGGGTGTTTTTTAGAGAGTTCCATGCATTATTTTTGCGGGAGAAAAACTGTTAGGAACTGGAGGAAGATAGTCTATACAGGACATAAATATTTCGGGATTACTGGTTATTGTGGATTGATAATAACTATAATGATAATAAATGGAAGGGAAATCGATAATGATGAAGGAGAGTGTGTTTATAGGTGACAGTTGTTTAGTATTAATGGACAGGTGTACTTGTAGTTGGGATGAGTATGTTCAGTGAATATAGTTTTGGTTTAATGAATGAATGTTCGCAATAATGTTAAAGACTGAAATATGTTATTACGTTTCTTTTCCCGTAACTGTGTGAATACTCTCTCTCTCTCTCTCGCTCGCTCGCTCGCTCGCTCGCGCGCGCGCGTTTTCTCTTACTCACTCTCTCTCTGTGCCTCCGCCTGCCTTTCACGCTCTCTGCCCGTCTGTCTGTCTGCTCTCGCTCTCTCTCTCTCTCGCTGCCTCTGTCGGTCACTCACGCTCTCTGTCTGCCTGTCTGCACTCGCTCTCTCTCTCTCTCTCTCTCTCTCTCTCTCTCTTTCTCTCTCTCCTCATAATTGTTTCGTTATATATGATATACCCATGTATTCATGTTAGATGTGAATGTCTGGTTATTTTTCTTGCTCATGTGTATACACACTTCAAGCCAAGTTTATATTTTGTTACCAATTGTTTGAGGTTCGGACAGTGGTCAGTTATCCAAATTGTGATTGACTGTAAAAGCGAGTTAATGAGCGTTGTCGGTTGAGCACGTGGGAATCAGGTGACCCAATGATGTTGGATGAATGAGGTCCACATAATTGGAAGATGATGTTCCGACTCGGTCGGCATAGGGTTAAACTGGATGGTGTTTACCTTATTCATAGAGTGATTGTCGCATCACTTAATTGGTTCTTGTTTTGGGTGGGTTGTCTCCGCTGATGACCCGTTGCGCAAAACCCAAGGTGGAGAGCTAATAATGCTATATGAGTTGATTGAACGGAAGGTTCTACGTACTATAGCGCATTCCCTTATCACGTGTCTCATGGATGATATGCTCGTGTATGAAGTTTGGGTTGGGGTACCCAGCCCCATGGAATTGTTAATTCCAGTTTCTGTGTTGTTCCTCCATCTGGATGGGGAAACGTATGATATATGTTGATATTATTGTGTGTAACTGTAAGTCTGGAAATGAATGTACAATGCATTGTTCTTATGTTGGTTTGCATTGATGGTTCCAGGCCACGGTTGCTAGAGCCCTTTTTTCCCCTTTTGTTTTCTTTTTTCCGTTTTCGTTCTTTGAGTTAGTATTTTCTTTTTTTAGTTAGTCAACTAGTACAACGTTTCCACCTTTTAGTCTTAAGAGAGTGTTGAAACAAAATTAAAGTGAACAAGAAACATCTTTGGCCTGACTGCGTTTTCTTTATTATAGTGAATCCTAATCTGTCTTTTCCCCGAACCCGACTCCCCTTGTGTTGGGTAAAGACCATTGGCTTATTCTTTACGATAGAAGCAAGGGGAGGTTTACATTTTGGCGCCCAATATGGGACTAGCAGATTAGGTTAAGGAAAAAAATAGAAAAAGCAAATAAATAGTAAGAACTTTAACAAAGGGCTCTAGCAACCTGAAATCATGGCTTCCGAAGAGGACGCCAGACAGCTGAGTGGGGAGGGCCCAACGTCGGACACGCCTGGCACATCCGATGACGTGGCTACCCTGCGGGACCAGCTGCGACAGCTTGAGCTGCGTCATCGGCTCGCTGTGGCTGATCTGGAGGACCGGTTGAGGCGGGCCCACCACGACCAGATCACAGTCATCGCACAGCCGCCACCCATGGCCCCAAAAGTCAAGATCTTCACCGGCCGGCCCCCCACAACCCCTCAGGAGACCACCTTCACTGAGTGGTACCCGCTCGTAAGGGCGGCCCTGGATGACGAGACAGTCGGGAACAAGGCAGCGTTCGTCAAACGACACCTTCGGGGTCCCGCGCTCCAACACGTCAGCAGTCTCCGGACCGATGACGCCCACCACATACTGGAGCAGCTGGACGGTTTATTTGGGACACTGAAGCCCCCAGACGATGTTTTTATAGACATCTGCCAGGCACGGCCGAAGCCTGGGCAGAAACTAGCCGACTACCTTCTCGACGTCTACGAAAAAATGAAGGACCTGCAGGCAACGGCCCAGTACTCAGACGAGACCTTCAACATGAGACTTTATTTAGCTTTTTCAAAGAGCTGCTCGGGGCTGATCGCCCTGGAACTCAGAAGCAAGTTCGGCGTACCTGGAGAAGGGGCGCCCACATTCGCTGACCTATTCAAGGCTACGAGGAAAATAGAGGGCCTTGGTCAGTCAGAGCGGAGGACGGGTCGGCAGCCCGAGGTCGTCGCCCATGTCACCCAGACGGCCACGCCAGCGATGGGAGACAACCACCCACCGCCACTTCCCAGACGAGCACGAGGTCCCTGTTACAAGTGTGGGCTGGAAGGCCACTACTACCGGGACTGTCGGAACCCGCCCAATCCTCGCCTGGTCGCAGAAGAGGACAGGAGGAGGCGTCGCCGCAACAACGAGTGGCGCCGACGGAAGGGACTCCCCGAGGTCCCTTTAAACTAAAAGGGGCCAAGGCTGACGGGGAAGCCAAGGCCCGGAACGACCAAGCCCCAACACCAAAGGCAGACTGGGTGGAGCGAGCGGTGGAGATCCTGGACAACGACCTCCTCAAGCTACAGCCGGTGAGACTGGCAGCCAATGCCGTGGTGAAGCTCTCACCGGGGCAGACCTGCGAGCTGCGGGGACACCTTTCCAGGACACCGCCCGCACCCATCCAGGTTCTGCCAAGGGGCAAGGACTGGCTACCCCCGCACGTGGAGGTGTGCTCAGCAGGAATGGAGACGGACACGCGGGTCAAGGTAGTAGTAAGGAATGTGTCGGCCCAACAAACAGTAACGTTGTCGTCAAGGGATGTTTTAGCTGAGATTCAGTGCAATATGGTAGATAGAAAAGTAGACACACAGCCAAGTTTAGAGGCACTGGTAGGACCCTGTTGTGAAGCCCCCATTAGAGTGAATGGAGTTAGCGCTAAGGCTTTAGTGGACAGTGGGTCACAAGTGACCATAGTTTCAGAGTCGTTCTTTAGGACTTATTTACCCACAGTAGAGTTAGAACAGCTTGATTTTGATCTTAACATCAAAGGTGCTGGAGGTCAGGAGGTCCCATACTTAGGGTGTGCTAGGGTAACCGTAGAACTACCGGAAGAGATAGGTGGAACTTCTAGGGTTGTAGACACTGTAGCATTAGTGGGGCCAGACACGTCCTTCTCCACCCGTGTGCCTGTCGTCCTCGGCACCAATGCCATCAGGTGTTTCGCGAAAGATTACAACACCTCCACGTCTGGCAAGCGGTCTTCCCCTCGCAACATCCGTTGTGAGGTGGCCTTCGCCTACAGTGAGGCTGCTGGTAACAAGGACGGGCGTCTCGCTCCCATCAGACTGGTAGGGCGACCCATCTCCATTCCACCACATTCGGCAGTGGACCTTCGAGGGATGACACGACCAGGCCTGGTCACCACCAGGGATGCTGTCTTGGTCCAGGAGCCCACTGTCGACGCCCTACCAGATGGTCTTGCAGTCCTGGCGTCAAAGGCACCAACATCCGCCTTACCCAGAGTGAAAGTGACTGTGGTGAACAACACTGACAGTCCGATCTGCGTCAAACGGAAACAGGTCATTGCTGACGTGTTCTGCATCCGTGCAGAGTACGCTGTGACGCAGATTATCCAGCAGATATCAGAGGACTGTAGGCCTAGGGATGATGTTACCTCTTCTTTTTCAGTGACTGACCCTGACAATGTTAGTGATAGGTGTAGTTTAAGGTCTAAATTTAAGTTTGGTAATGATGTTGATCCAGAATGGAAAGTTTCTTTTACAGAAAAACTAGTTAGTTACTCAGACGTTTTCACTCAGGCTGAATTTGATATAGGTAAAACTGATGTGTTACATGATATAGAATTGACCCCTGGTCCTGCCATACGTGCACGCCCCAGACCAATCCCTCCCCAAGATCTAGAGGATGTTAGACGCCACATACAGGAGCTGTTAGATGCCAGTATCATAAAGCCATCATCTTCCCCTTTTGCAAGTCCTATAGTTTTAGTTAGGAAGAAAACAGGGCAGCTTAGGCTATGTGTAGACTACAGGGCTGTTAATGCCAGGACCATCAGGGATAGCTACACAGTACCTAAGATTGAGGATTTGCTTAGGACATTGACAGGATCACAGTACTTCAGTTCTATGGACCTGTCAAAAGCTTACTATCAGGTACCATTGACAGATAGGGCTAAGAAAATTTCAG
Source organism: Babylonia areolata (assembly GCF_041734735.1). Lineage (NCBI taxonomy): Eukaryota > Metazoa > Mollusca > Gastropoda > Neogastropoda > Buccinidae > Babylonia > Babylonia areolata. Next base: position 17,335,309 of record NC_134879.1, read on the forward strand.
CTTTCATCACTCCTCTAGGGCTCTTTGAGTTTGAAAGGCTTAGTTTTGGAATGGTAAATGCCCCCAGTACCTTTCAGCGACTGATGGAGAAGTGTTTCCACGACATGAATCTGTCAGAGCTCATCGTGTTCCTGGACGACGTCCTGGTGCATGGGGAGACGTTACAGGAACTCGAGGAGCGTTCTCTGAGGGTACTGGAGCGGCTCCGGAAATATCATCTCAAGCTAGATCCTGAAAAATGTATCTTTGGGGTAAGGGAGGTCAAGCACTTGGGATTCCTTATCTCTGGAGAGGGTGTCAGACCCGACCCAGAAAAGATTGAGGCCCTCACCACCTGGCCCGTTCCCAAGACAGTTAGGGAAGTCAAGTCATTCCTAGGGTTCTGTGGCTTCTACAGGAGGTGGGTGAAACAGTTCGCCACCATAGTGAAGCCCTTGAATGAGTTGACAGCTGGCTACCTCCCGACCAAGACGGCTAGGAAGGCAGGGAAGAAGAACCACCTCACGCTGGCCTCAGACATTTCCCATCTTTGGGAGTGTAGGCATCAGGCAGCCTTTGACTCAATCATCAAGGCATTGACCTCAGCCCCTATTCTCGGGTTTCCAGACCCGCAGAGACCTTACCAGTTACATTGCGATGCAAGTGGTACGGGTCTCGGGGCTGTTCTGTATCAGCAACAGGACACGGGGCCCAAGGTAATCGCCTATGCCAGTCGGGGCCTCAACAAGTCAGAGGCCAACTACCCTGCCCACAAGAGGGAGTTTCTGGCCTTAAAATGGGCCATGTCTGAGAAGTTTCATGACTACCTAGTAGGAGCCAAGGTGACTGTCTACACAGACAACAATCCGCTTTGCTACGTGCTCAAGAGCGCGAAGCTGGACGCCACTAGCCACAGGTGGCTGGCGTCGTTGTCTCTGTATGATTTTGAGCTTGTATACAAGAAGGGGACTTCCCACGATGACGCTGATGGGCTATCTAGGCGCCCTCAGCCCTCGCCAGAGGAAGATCCCGACTTCCTGGATACGATGGAGAAGACCAAGTTTCTCCTTGACAAAGCCAGAGCGTTTGATGATGCTCCGGTTGTTGCAGTAGACAAAGAGGCCGTGTCTGCTGTCTTGCAGTCTAAGGGGGTAGGAAAGGAAGTTTGTTGTTTCCAGGTGACAGTCCAGCAGGCAGGTGGGCCAGGTCACGCAGATTTGGAGGTAGAACATCCGATCCCTTCCGTTGAGGCTGTATGTAAAGATCCAGCTGCTATTCCTGACACTTTACTGGAGCCAACAGCTCCGGCACTCAACATGGCACCACCGGACTGGGTGAAAATCCAGCAGTCAGACCCGGATCTGGCCATGGTGAAGAAGTCACTGCAGTCAGGACAGCCTCTACCTACCACCAACTCTGTCTTGAAAGCATATCATCGTGAGATGAAACGCTTGACCATAAAAGATGGTATTCTGTACAGGATAGTTCTTGATGATAGAAGTCAAAAGAGGGTACAGATTTTGGTTCCCCGTTCACACCAAGAGGCGGCCATGAAGGGAGTCCATGACGACCTTTTCCACACTCATTTTGAAGATGCTATCAGGCATGCAAGAGCCAGGTTCTTTTGGCCCTATATGGCTACCCAGCTTGAGCGTCGGATAAGGCAGTGTGAAAGGTGCATAAGGAAGAGTTCAGCCACTCAGAAGGCACCTTTAGGGACCATCTCAACCAGCAGTCCCATGGAATTGCTTTCCATAGACTTCCTCACCATCGAGGTCAAGGGGCAGAAGCAGAACATCCTGGTAGTGATGGATCATTTCACTAAGTATGCCCAGGCCATCTGTACTAAAGATCAGAAGGCAAGAACTGTAGCCAAGGCACTCTGGGACAACGTTTTCATGTTGTATGGGTTCCCAGAGCGCATTCTGTCAGATCAGGGCCGTGATTTCGAATCACGCATCATCAAGGAACTCTGTGGGATGTTGGGCATTGAAAAATGTCGAACAACGCCATATCATCCTGCCGGGAATCCAGTGGAGCGGTGGAACAGAACGCTTATTGGCATGCTACGCAGTTTAGAAGAGGAAAAGAAGAAAGATTGGCGGAAGCACTTGCAAGCTTGTGTCCATGCCTATAATTGCTGTGTGCACCAGAGCACGGGCTACAGTCCGTTCTATCTTTTCTTTGGTAGACAGCCCAAGCTCCCTATTGATTTGGCTTTTGGGATCTCCCCAGACAGGAAGTCCTCATCCTTGACAGAGTATGTTAAGGGTCTCAAGACAAACCTCCAGCAGGCCTATGATTTGGCTTCCAAGAATATGCAGAAGATAGCCGAGCGGAATAAGGCCCGGTATGATCTGCGGGCCCATGCTGTAGCCTTAGAGACTGGAGACCGGTGTCTAGTCAGGAAACTAGGCCCAAGGGTGACCTCTAAGGTGGATGACCGTTGGGAGAAGGAGGTCTATGTAGTGATTTCCCGTCACCCCGAGCTTCCAGTGTACACTGTGAGACAAGAGGGGGGTAATGGTCCCAACAGGACTTTGCACCGCAACCTACTACTGCCTGTAGGGGCTGTTGGGATGCCAGAGCAACCCCCTCCTGTCAGGCCAGCTCTCCCAAAGAGGCACCACGTAGAGACAACTATTGGTGAAGAGAATGAAGAGTCAGAGGAGGAGGAGGACGCCCTTGTGCCCTTATACCCTCAGGAGCAGCCCAGTGCTGGTTTGAGGCCAGAAGCTGCACCCTTTGTACCTAGAGTTTGTTCTGGGACACGGGAAGGTAGGGCTGATGGGGACCTCCAGGAAGATGGACCAGGATCATTTCCCTTAAGCAGTTCTGAACTGGTGGGTCAGGAAGATGCATCCGAAGCTACAGAGGATGACCCTACTGAGCAGGCTGGACTCGATGAGGAGTCACTTGAGCAGTCTGGTAGTCAGAATGAAACAGGAGAGGAAGAAGGTCTAACAGATCAGGCCACAGAGGGGCCAAGCAATCCATCCTCAGGGGATAGTCAGGAAACATTGCGTCCCCGTAGGTCTAGCAGGCTCAGAAAGCCAACAAACCGGTACTGTGACTTCAATTGGGGTCAGGTAGACTCCATGAGTCTGGCAATCGAACACGCTGATGCCCTGGAGTCCCTGATAGACCAGAGTCCAGTCTGGCAGAAGGCTGAGTCTGTAAAGCAGGTCCTAGGAGTCCTGCGGTCGCTCCTGTCCTCTTCATAGGGACAGTTAAGTTCGGTGACACTGGGCTATGTCCATTCTCTGCAGTTGTGCTGCAGGAAAGTAGTGAAGTTGTCATGGGTTATCTCCCTAGACTATGATGATGTCAGTTTGTTTTTGTTTGTTTATTTTTGTGTGTGTACCACATTTGTATCAGGGTTTGAACTGGTGAACCCACTGAAGGTTGAGTATCGATGTTTCCAAAATGTTAATTTTTTGGGGAAACATCTCGCTCTGGAGGGGTATATGTACACCCGTACAGGGCGTACGAGTATGAAGTTTGTTCTTGTGGTTTTAATGCTGGCACCAAGGCTGCTGGTGGGGAACCGAAGGCTAGCCGTCTAATGTTACAGACGCTCTCGTGGTCAAGGTGTGGGACTGACCGCGGGAATGTGCCCCTATAGGCAAGCCTGTGGTGAGCCCTGATACCATCGGGTTGTCAGTTCTGTTTAAGTTGAAGTCAGGGTGATTAATGCCAGCTGTTAGCCGCCCTGGGATGATAGGACGCTATATTTTCGCGGGGTTTTCGCGGGAGGAATAGACTCTCCCGTAAATTTTAAGAAAATAGTCCTGATTATTTTGTTTATTATTTGTAAGAGAGTTTTGGTTGAGATTTAGATGATGTACATGGAAAAAATAGGAAATCAGTTTTGAATGTATGTACTTTGGAATCTATGGGGAAAAAACTTTTGGTTAGTCAATAAAATTAAAATAGAATAGCCCTAGTGAATAATTATGAGGTGTAGTAATTTCAGGAACCGCGCCCTGTAGTGCCAGAACAGAGGGCGGGGAATCAGTTAGTGCCCCACTCTTGTTGGAAGCAGTCGCCTAGGGAAGGACGGGGGGGTCAGTTA
>NC_134879.1:17344362-17379362 GCF_041734735.1 Babylonia areolata
GGGTTCAGGCACTGGCAGGTCTGCACATATGTTGACTTTGGAGATCGTAAAAATCTCCACCCTTTACCCACCAGGCGCCGTCACCGTGATTCGAACCCGGGACCCTCAGATTGACAGTCCAACGCTTTAACCACTCGGCTATTGCGCCCGTCGTTGTACCATTCGATTTGAAAAAAAAAAAAGAGTTGATAGAAGAGTATTCAGCAAACAATAGTCTTCTTCGATAATTGTTTTGTGCATACAAATATATACTTGTGGCTGTTGGCGTTTTCTGTTATTCATTCACACACACACACACACACACACACACACACACACACACACACACACATACATACATACATACAAACATACATACATACGCGCGCGAAATTGGACAATGCAAATCGTAATCGCCAATGTGGTGAATCGGGAATAGGCGAAACAGGAATAGACGAAACAGGAATGGGCGGAACAGGAATGGGCGAAACAGGAATAGGTGAAACAGGAATGGGCGGAACAGGAATGGGCGAAACAGGAATGGGTGAAACAGAAATAGGCGAAACAGGAAAAGACGAAACAGGAATAGGCGAAACGGGAACAGGTGGGTCAGGAATAGGCGAAATGGAATAGGCGGTGTAGGTTTATAGGCGAAACGGGAATAGGCGAAATGGGAATAGACGGAACGGGGATGGGCGAAACATGAATAGGCGGAACGGGAATAGGCCGAACGGAAATAGACTGAACGGGAATAGGCGAAACAGGAATAGGCTGAATGGGAATAGGCGAGGCAGGAATAGGCGAAGCAGGAATAGGTTGTACAGGGATAGGCGAAACATGAATGGGCGAAACAAGAATAGGCGAAACAAGAATATGCGGAAGAGTCTTACATGTGCATATTTTAGCCATTGTCATGTTAAACTTTGTAGACTTTGTACATATTTTACGACACTTAGTCTTAAATTTAATTATTTTTTTGTTGTGAAGCGCAGTGAGCCCGATCTGAGATGGGGGTACTGCGCTATATAAGCCTACATTTTATTATTATTATTATTATTATTATTATTATGCGAAACAAGAATAGGCGAATCGGGATGACACCGCCTGGTGTTGTGGGATGTGCAGATCGTCGGCGGAGCATGAAGACTTGAACCACGGCAGCGAATACCTTCTGACAATTTGGGAACGTTTGCAGGCCCGCTTTCGTGGGACACCTTTCGTCGCTTGCAGAGCGAGAAGTAGGTCATATGACGTGTTCGGCAGCCCACCACCTTAATTGGCTTTTCTGTGTTTTGCACTGCCATTATTCCGACAATTTTTCAGCAGAGAATAAAAATGGGTCAGTTCGAATACGTAATGGCAGAGATGTAACAGAAAACACGCTCAAAGTAAACAAAGAAGACTAAAGCAAATAACGAGTGTCATTATAAAAACAAATATATCTTGTAAACGTGCAAAATTAATCTCCGAAATTGTCCAGGACCGATTTCCACGACGAAATCTTTGCCTTCCGGTGATTTGGAAAAAAAAACAACAACAGGAAATGGAAACGCGCATGCGCACGCGGTTCTCGCTAAAAATAAGCGGGGAATCACCATGAAAATTAGACGAAAGTGGGTCAGCAAACCCTGACTAATGCTATGAACATACCACGGAGTAATGCATCGAACGAAAACTCCTGAGGACTGTGGCTTTGAACAAGTTGAACGACGGGCGCAATAGCCGAGTGGTTAAAGCGCTGGACTGTCCATCTGAGGGTCCGGGGTTCGAATCACGGTGACGGCGCCTGGTGGGTAAAGGGTGGAGATTTTTACGATCTCCCAGGTCAACATATGTGCAGACCTGCTAGTGCCTGAACCCCCTTCGTGTGTATATGCAAGCAGAGCAAATACGCACGTTAAAGATCCTGTAATCCATGTCAGCGTTCGGTGGGTTATGGAAACAAGAACATACCCAGCATGCACCCCCCCGAAAACGGAGTATGGCGGGGTAAAAACGGTCATACACGTAAAAGCCCACTCGTGTGCAGACGAGTGAACGCAGAAGAAGAAGAAGAGAAGAACAAGTTGAACTTACGGAGCTTTAGCCAACTGTCAGCTCAACTCGGCGACGGAACAAAACCAGAAACTTCCCTGTCTGCAGGCTGGTGCATGCTAAGCTGTGTGCACTTGCTGCCGCAACAGTCACTGAAACATTTTGTTACATTTTCTATTAAAAACAAAACTTCACCCTTAGTTTGAACGTATCATACGCATGCATGATAAGTACGGATGTCAAGGTAAACGAACCTTACTCACTTCCATTTGACTTGTGTAGTTTCTCTCTCTCTCTCTCTCTCTCTCTCTCTCTCTCTCTCTCTCTCTCTCTCTCTCTTTCTTTCTTTCTTTCTCTCTGTCTGTGTTGATGTTGAATTGACAATAATTTTTAGCTACACACCATCAGGAGGTACAATGGCTTGTACCCGATGAAAATATCCCAATCAGTTTCCCGTGTGTGTGTGTGTGTGTGTGTGTGTGTGTGTGTGTGTGTGTGTGTGTGTGCTATAAGTAACATTCATGTACGTACTTAAGTTGTTCATCTTTATTCTTTCTTTTTTTATGTACATAATTTGAGGTTTATCTGTGAAATATCATGTTTTGCTTCATTTTCCATTTTTATGAGGACAGGATGAAAACAAGCCAGTAGTGTGTATTCTTGTTTTCGCTCAGTTAAAAAAAAAAGTTAGTTCCTTCGTTGTTTTCTCTCTGTGTCAGTCTATCTGTATCTTTGCCAGCACCTGTATGGCAGTCGTGTACGACAATGACCATCAGAACAGCAGAGGAGGCAACTGCTGTCCCGACTATACGCCCCCTGGTCCCCTTCCCCCTTTCTCTGTATAAAACACACACACACACACACACACACACACACACATCAGCACACTTCCATCATTCTTCTATTTCCTCCACTTCTCCTCATCCCAGGCCCCGTTTAATGTTATTGGGTATTTTTAGTTGTTGGTTTTTTTGGGGGGGTTTTCATATAAAAAAAAACCCAAACACAGCGAGTGTTCCAAATGTTGCCCCCGCTCTCTACTTCTTCCGCGCCAACCCAACACGCCCAGTGTTTTCACGACTTGCAAGTAGCCACTCACGCCAGACGGTCCAACGCTCTCAAGTGGCACGTGCCCACATTCTTCGCCGAAGCCTCTGACGATCCGGAACGTTGCTGCTGGATCCTCAGCCATCTCGTGCACGTTGATTTGTGAGTGTTTGCGCACCCTGCTCGAGTGTCGTTGCCTGCAAGAAGCTCGTTAGCCGGAGCTGAAGAAGAAGAAGAAAAAAAAAATCGTTCTCCCTTTCACCACCAAATCTTAAAGGTTGACATGGTTCGGGGAGAAGGAGGCTGGCGGATGGTTTTAAGTCAGCGAGGTTGACGAAAACGTCAACAAAGAGACATGTGATCCCCTAGCTTGCGAGTTGTTTGCGGGAATTCTCGGCTTGTGAACGATTTTTGAAAAAAAAAAAAAAAAAAAAATCCGCTGTTTCCCACATACGTATCGCAGCTGAACCAATGACACGAATCGCTTGTCAGGACACATCGGTTTTCCGACTGATTAGCTTGGCAGCTTGCTTTCTGCGTGCGACTATCGGAGGGTGGGTTACAGGAATTTTGACAAGTTTTTGCTCAGGGGAGGTTTCTGAACGTGGGGGTTGGTGGAGGAAAAACAAGTGCAGGTAAACACTTCTCCTGTCGTTTTAAGAAGAAAGTCGGAGATACTTTGAGAAATCAGGGTGGTGGGAACAGGGAACAGGCCAAGTGTAGAATATTCGACCCTCCGAAGACCGTGACTTAAGGGTTCGTTGAACTTTCTTTCGGTAGTGAGAACCAGCAGTAAAACGACAGAATAATAAGTATAACCATAAATAAAACAAAAAAAGCATTAACAACAGCAACAACAACAACAACAACAAATGGAGGAAAGCTGTTGTTTATTTTTTGTTGTTGTTGTTATTTTTAAGTCTGTCTGTTAATGAGTTGGTCACGAAACAAGTTAAACTTTTAACGAGTCTTTCCAATTCAGAATTCATTCCAACGACAGTTGAACTAAATATGGACGGCGGTTTGACTATGTGTGACACTATAGTCTGAACTCAATGATCACTCCAAACTGATGTGAGTTGGTATGTGTGTCATAGGCCCATGTGGGAAATAGTGTGTGTGTGTGTCTGTGTGTGTGTTAAAATTTTGTCCGTATGTGTGCATGATGTGTGTGTGTGTGACAGAGAGAAAAAGAAATTGTTTACATGCAGATGGCGATAGTATGGAAAAGAGAGAGAGGAAAGAGATGGACATAAAATGGAAGTGAGGTTTGACTAAGAGAGAGAGAGGGTGAGAGAAGGACAAACAGACAGACAGACAGACAGACAGACACGGACACACAGAGAGAGATCAGTACAAGAACTAATCAAGAGAAACACAGGACCACCGTCAGGGGTAAATAACCCTCCCCCTATTAACTCCCCTGTTTAACATTCTCGCCCCCTCGCCATAATTGGACGGTCCAATTTGTGACATCTTGAGTCTTGCGAGACACGGCGACAGCGGCGGGTCTTTAAAAATCCTCCTTTCACTTTGAACACATCCCAGGGGGGCGGCGTTGGGGTGGCTGACTGGATCAGACACCTGGCTACCACAAGGCCCACCACTCACTCCCTTCGTCCTCTGGTGTCTGTTTTGTAGGTCTTGAAGATTCTTGTCCCCTGATTTGTGTGTGTGTGTGTGTGTGTGTGTGTGTGTGTGTGTGTGTTGTTGTTGTTGTTGTTGTTGTTGTTTTTTTAAACTCTTGCTTTTAAAACTCGCCACCTAAAGCTAAGCGGACAGGTTACTGTATCTCGTTAGTTTAACTCACTCATTACGGCCAGTCCTCTCGTCTCCTCTGCACAGACCCCTCGGATGTCCAGTGGGTGTCTGAATGACCCAACCTTTTGCTTCTGTCGTCAAAATTGTGGTATTCTTTGTCAACATTCACGTCTTCAGTATAAGAGCCTTCCGCTTGCAATATTTTGATGATGGTAATTGGGGTGAAACGATGTTAACGTCGTCTCTTTCGCCGTTCGTATGGAGAGAGTTAACACTGACAACACCACACATAAGAATTTTTAAAAAAACGATAAATATCAAGTGGGTAGTATTCCACAGGGTGAAAAGTTCCGCATCTGAAGTACATCAGGCAAAACACCACTAACCCCCAAAAAGTAAATTAAAAAAAATAAAAAAAAAACAGTATCCACGGCGCATGAGCCATCATAAGTAAAGCCCAAATCCATGAAATCATTGTCCTCAATTATAAATCCGCGAAGCCATGATGAACAGTTCCAAACTGCCGAAAAGTGTAGTTTAACGAGTTACCTATTGACAAACAACCCTTAAAGATAAAGATGTTCAGAACTTGGGTCTTGGTCCGGAGGAGATTGCGTGCGAATGACTGGTGCGAAAGCGCTTTGATTTGTCTCTGCACAGGATTCAGCGCTGTATAAATACCATTATTGACTCACTTGTGTAAGCAAAGTGAGTCTATGTTTTAACCCGGTGTTCGGTTGGCTGTGTGTGTGTGTGTGTGTGTATGTGTGTCTGTGTGTCCGTGGTAAACTTTAACATTGCCATTTTCTCTGCAAATACTTTGTCAGTTGACACCAAATTAGGCATAAAAATAGGAAAAATTCAGTTCTTTCCAGTCATCTTGTTTAAAACAATATTGCACCTGTGGGATGGGCACAAAAAATTAAAAAATGAAGCCTAATTATATGCAAACTGAATTTACTGTTATATTTATATTTTTGTATTCTCTAAACTTGGCACTTTGATCTGATATTCTGAACCAACAACAAGAGCAGTCATTATTATCATTTTTTGTTCAAACAGGAACTTCTTTTGCTAAGCATGGAAGTTTTATTTATTTTTGCAAACGTTTTGGTGCAGATAGTAAAAAAAAAAGGGGAAATTACTCTGTAATTAATGCTAGGAGACTTAATTCGCTTTAAACTGATCTTTCTCATCTTAAACATTACATTTTGAAATTATACTCAATACATAAAAAGCTTGGATTTTTTTTTTTAAGTGTATCACAAGTGAGTCTTGAAGGCCTTGCCTCTCTTGTTATTATTGTTGTTGTTCGAAGGGGTGAGTCCTGATGCCAAACTCCACTGTGGCAAAAGTTATAGCTCAGCTGAAATAGGCGTAAGCGAGAAGTGGGCGTTAGCGTGGTGGTCACAAGTTGACTGCTGTCAGTTTGAGAGTATCATGACAAATACTTTATCTGAACGTACAGTTTTTGCGTAAATCAATCACCTCGGTTAGCTGCAGTCTCTTACCCCCGAAAACAGAGTATGGCTGCCTACATGGCAGGGTAAAAACGGTCATACACGTAAAAGCCCACTCGTGTGCATACGAGTGAACGTGGGAGTTGCAGCCCACGAACGCAGAAGAAGAAGGGCTGCAGTCTCGACTGCTGTATTCGTGTTTCAGTAAAACTTCCAGAAGGAAGTGCATGATGGTATTTTACCTCATTGTTTCCACATATACAGAACGCAAGTTTTTGGCAATACGTGCCTAATATACACACTCTCTGATACATACAATTATTTTGACAGTACTAACACAATCACTGGAGAGAAGAAAAAAAAACGAACTGTGAATGCAGAATATTCAGATAACACGGGCTCAAGGCCTGACCAGCGCGCTGGGATTATGCAAAAGTCACGCATCTGCTCATGTATTTCACAACAGATGTGTAGCATATAGGGACAAGGAATGGGTTACATGAGAGAATTTAGCAGCGCTAAGTTTGCTTATCGTTAAGATTGTTCCTACCTCCATAATTGTACTTACGAACATTCCTAACTCCATATAAACAGCGCTTCAAAGATGGCCCTATGCAACACATCCCGGTCCATCTGCGTTGACACCTCCTCGAAACTCAAAATGAAAGTGGGAACAAGGAACACCCCCAGTAACCACAAGCAGCTGTGTGGCAACAACCAACACCAACAAACAAACAAACAAACAGACAAGAGAGGCAAGGCCTTCAAGACTCACTTGTGATAAATTAAGTCCCCTAGCATTAATTACAGAGTAATTTCCCTTTTTTACTATCTGCACCAAAACGTTCGCAAAATAAATAAAACTTCCATGCTTAGCAAAAGAAGTTCCTGTTTGAACAAAAAATGATAATAATGACTCCTCTTGTTGTTGTGTCAGAATAAGAGGTCAAAGTGCCAAGTTTAGAGAATACAAAAAATATAAATATAACAGTAAATGCAGTTTGCATATAATTAGGCTTCTTTTTTATTTTTTTTGTGCCCATCCCAGAGGTGCAATATTGTTTTAAACAAGATGACTGGAAAGAACTGAATTTTTCCTATTTTTATGCCAAATTTGGCAAAGTATTTGCAGAGAAAATGTCAATGTTAAAGTTTACCACGGACACACAGACACACGGACACACACACACACACACACACACACACACTACACACACACAGACAACCGAACACCGGGTTCAAACATAGACTCACTTTGTTTACACAAGTGAGTCAAAAACCACTAGTATCTCACCAACACCCACCCTCTCTCACCACTACAGTCCGAAGACCAGGAAACTAACCGAGCCAGACAAGGGAAAAGGAAAAGTCCACAAGGCAAAGACGTCCCCAACCGTTTCTTTTGGCATTCCGAGTCACTGCAGTCCCCCACCCCGCCCACCCCACCCACCTCACGATCCCCCGGTCTTCATTACTGGGACCAGGGAATTAGAAGTCTTGGGCAGGATCACGGAGGCTCCTCCGCCCTGTCTCCCCCCTACCGGACTTGTCTGCTGCTGGTCCCTGCGGAGTTGGCCGGCAGAGGGCGGCACAATTACGGCGCTTGTCACGTGCTTTGAGCACGAGCAGAGACAGCGGTGTCCATTTCGGAGCTCCCATGGGTCTGGGTTCGCTGCCGGGATCTCGCGACGCTCTCATTTTCACTGACCCGTCGCTCCGTTAGCGATTCCGGTGGCCTGCCGGGCTGAGTTCGGTGTTTTAAGGGAGGAGGTCTGCCGCGTACACACGGCCTGGTGTAGAGTGGGGGGGAGTGAGGGAAGTTTGGTGATGGCTTTTTCTTTGATGGTGTGGTGGTGGTGGGTTTGTGAGTGTGTGTGTGTGTGTGTGTGTGTGTGTGTGTGTGTGTGTGTGTGTGTGTTTTATAGTTTGTTTGTGTTTTTTTTGGAGGGGGGGTTGCAGGGGGGGTGCGGGGAGACTCTGTGTGTGTGTGTGTGTGTGTGTGTGTGAAAGAGGGAGGGAGGTTGAGGGAAGTGTTGGGATCGATGTGAGGTGTATTTCTCTCTGTGTGTGTGTGTGTGTGTGTGTGTGTGTGTGTGTGTGTGTGTGTGTGTGTGTTCGTTCTTTAGTTTAGCGTCTTTTCACTATTAGTGATATTAGACGATAGAAAAAAAGAAAAAAAATGGGGTGGGGAGGGGTAGGGAGAGGGGAAAGAGAAGTCAGAATAAAACAGTACTGGAGGGAGGCTGTGTGTGTGTGTGTGTGTGTGTGTGTGTGTGTGTGTGTGTGTGTGTGTGTGTGTGTGTGTGTGTGTGTGTGTGTGTGTGTGTGTGTTCGTTCTTTAGCTTAGCGTCTTTTCACTATTAGTGATATTAGACGATAGAAAAAAAGGAAAAAAAATGGGGTGGGGAGGGGTAGGGAGAGGGGAAAGAGAAGTCAGAATAAAATAGTACTGGAGGGAGGCTGTTTGTGTGTGTGTGCGTGTGTGTGTCTGTGTCAGTGTCTTTGTGTGTGTGTGTGTGTATGTGTGTCTGTGTCTGTCTGTGTCTGTGCACTTTTTTACGTCAGCTTAATCGTGTTCATTCATAGACAGTTATTTGTATTGTCTGGATTTTTGTTGTTGTTGTTTTCAATATGGCACAAATGCTTACAGCTGTCTCGTTCACAGATTGAGAATACCGCCCACCACCTGTCTTCTTATAAACTTCTGAATATAATGAAACAAAACAATATCTCATACTCGAAACTGTTGCGTAAAGTCCATTCAAAATTATAAGATGACTTAGAATGATGATATTAGAACGGGAAAAAAAGTAAAAGAAATGTTGACAATAATAAAAGTTGGACCAGAATTGTTTAGTCCATTCATGTGGTGCAGCAAAACACAGAAATAATCAATCTTATTGACCAAAATATATTTCACGTGGTTAAGTCCACAAACATGTGACATAGAAAATAAATGAGTAATAAATAAAAGCTTGATCTCTGATAAATCATGACTTATCATCATTTTCATACAACAACAACAACAATGATGATGATGATGATAATAATAATAATAAGAAGAAGAATAATAATAATAATAATAATAATAATAATATGCAGGCTTATATAGCGCAGTGCCCCCATCTCAAATGGGGCTCACTGCGTTTCACAATAAGATATACAAAGTTAAGACAAAGTGACATAAAATAGGTACAAAATAGAATAAAGTAGAACTGAATGAATAAATAGATGAATAGACATAGTCTCACATCACATTTGCTAAAATATACGTATTTCAGACTATCTCACATCACACTGACTAAAATTTACATACTTCAGACAAAGTGACATCCACAAAAAAAATGTAAATCATCACAGTCAGTATCGACTTAATCTCACACCACATTGGCCCAAATCGCAGCAAGATAAAACATATCACATTCATCGTAGTCAAAACATGTGCCAAGGAACCAGGCCTCACGGAACCACACCAAAAATCATCACAAATGCACACAAATCAACCCCAAGAGCACGCCTTGCGATCAAATCACAGCAAGCATACACAGATAGAAAAGCTCTACTTAGAAAGATACAAATTAATTTAAAAAGATGTGTTTTGAGTGCCCTCTTGAATGCGAGTGTTAGGGGATGACGAATGCGTGAGGGTAGTCTTCTTCTTCCTCGTTCGCCTCCCGTTAGATGAGCAGCCCGGTGTCCCCGATGAAGGCTGCCGTCTGTCGCAGCTCCTCCAGGGTGCCGTACAGCTTGGCTTCCACTGCTGTCGGTGTTAGCCAGTACTTCCTCCTGGATGCTGCATGCGTCGTACAGTCTTGAAGGATGTGGTCGGTTGTCATTGGTCCCTCACCACAAGGGCACTCTCTACTCTGTCCAATGCCAAATTTTGCGTGCATGTGGCGGAGTAGGCGGTTGTGTCCAGTCCTCAGGCGGAAGATCTTGACCTGTTCCCGTCGTTCCAGCGAATGGTATCTGTCTTCTGGGTTATATTTGGGGTGCTGGTGAGCTCCACTGTTTTGGTGCATCAAAAGAAAAGGAATGTTCACCATAAGTTCTTGTGCGAATTCTTGGACTAGACAGTGTGCGCATGTCATTTGAAGAAACGAGAGAGAGTTGTCTGGATGGTGAATAGACAGAAAGTTGATCTTAAATATAGATGGAACAAGAATCAGTGAAGAAATTGTGACAAAGGACTGAGAGTTTGTATTGTATTCGTGCTTGAATGGGTAGCCAGTGAAGGGAAGTGATTAGGGGAGTGATGTGCTGACTTTTCCTAGCCTTGAGTATGAGTCGTGCTGCAGTGTTTTGAACCTTTTGAACCCCGTTCTTATTATTGTGATTAAAGAACCTCTGTTTGCTGGTTATGTTTCATAACTTTTAACAACTGAAAATGTTGAAAAAATATAACATAAAACAAAAAGAAAATAGTTTTTGATCTTTTCAGATTAAACGGAAACGAGAATTATTCCAAGAAACGTGTACAATCCACGTCAGTTCAGCCAGCGTCAAACAGTACCTTGTATATTTGCCATAAACACAAGTCAGCTCGGGAGCGTTGTCATGGTGGCACAATCAACTAGTTGGGTGCTGAACTTCTGCTCCTCTCATCACCTATGGATAGAGTTCGAGGAACCATTTCGGCTTGGTGTTGTGTCCTTTGGACAGGCACAGAGCGCAGAATACTTTATTGTCTCAACAAGAGACATTCATTTACGGTGTAAAACACGTTAACAATACACGAAAATCACAGTTATTCAACATGCGTATATAGAAAGATATAAAATGCTTAGATGTTAACCTAAGCAAGCCATGCTTACGATCAATAATCACAACAGACAACAACAACAACAACAGAAGCCCTTGGAATGTTGTGTTCTTCATGCCTCGAGAAGTGGCATTCCCACGCTGTTCGCCGAGGACAACACATCGCAACAAAACTTCAGGCGAAAATCTGTTCACGAATTGTCCGAACAAAAAGAAGACCATAACACATCATCTGAAGAAGAATTTCTGGGTCATATTATCCGTATGCAACATGACGACCGCTGGCCAGAAGAAATAACTAGGAATGAGAAGCCCCATGTTTTCAAACTGGATACCCATGCATCTGTCTCGCTTGTGGATGAAAAATGGGCTAACATTCACAAGCTAATGAAATCGCAGAAACGGCTAAAATGTCCAGGCAACACTACACTTACAGTCCTGGGTAGCTACAGTTCCAGCCAAACTTTACCACAAAGACAAGGAAATGATTGAAACTCTATACGTCTTAAAAATGCCAGAAATGCTCCCTTCTAAGTCGGCAGCCTGTGTAAAACTTGGCCTTATAAAATTCCGAAAGTGAAGATGTTTATTTCGGCAGGGGAATGGAGGGGAGAGAGGCGAACAGTGGGAGAATGTCACACAAAACATGATCGAAGTCAGCAGAAAGAAAGTAATTTCATGAAATAACATCGCTTTCATTGTCTCTACGTCACTGTCAAAGAAGTCGAAAAGGGAAAGGAGCTCATCTGTGGGCAATAATTCAAGAGAAAGTTGTAAAAGTATGTCCTCATAAATGTCTGTCATGGTCCCAGTTCTCTATTGGTAAATAATGAAGCATGGCATGTTGCTGGTTCTACCGTCCGTGGGATAAAATAATGTTATCCTATAAACTATCAAATAATAAAAACAATTCCCCTATATTGCAGAGCAGCGTCGTAGGTTTTGATAACAATCTGTCAGCGAGGCTTTTGTCACAGGCACACAAAGCACAGTCGTCTCCCCGTTTCTTGTATTGTATTTTATTTCTGTCTGGTTAAAACCGAATCCCTTTTATCACACGTGATATTCGATCCGCATGCGACTCTTCCAAAATGAAAGTGTGTCGCCAATCCGTAGCGCCACGCATCGTCTCCTTTTGTGGTGGACGTGTGTGTGTGCGTGCGTGTGTGTGTGTGTGTGTGTGTGTGTGTGTGTGTGTACGTTTGTGTGTGTGTGTGTGTGTGTGTGTCTGTTTGTTTGTGTCTGTGCCTGTATGCGTGCGTGCGTGTGTGTTAATTAGCTAGTTGAGATAAGAGTGTGTACGATATTTATGCCTATATATCCATTCGTTTTTATTGATACCAATGATGCAAAGAAAACAAAAACGAAAAGAATAACAAATTAATCACATAAAAAAACGTATATCATGAAAATAAAATCTTATTGTCAATAACATTTCCCAGTGATAACAATGATATAGAAAAAAAAACACGATAAATCAACACATAAAAAACACAATAAGCTATGTAAGAAAACTTAGGAAATCAGTAATGTAATTAATGACAATCATCAAGTTGGTCCAACACATTCCAGCTGACCAGATAAATAGTGAAACCAGCAGCAATATTCCAAAGGGAAACAAAAAAAAAACATATCACATAGTCACTTAAGTGTGTGTGTGTGTGTGTGTGTGTGTGTGTGTGTGTGTGTGTGTGTGTGTGTGTGTGTGTGTGTGTGTGTGTGTACTATATGCTATTTACAGTTAACCCTTTTGTGAAGGAATAATATGACTCCCAAACTAGGAGGCAAGATTGCACTGACTCTTTTAGTGCTGCAGCCTTGGGGGGTTAGTTGGCCTTTGGGAACCATCCGAACGTCGACTGTCCTGAAATCCTTTTAGGCCGAGAGAGTAGAGATGTCACTTGGGCAAGACACTCCACTTGCCCAAATGATCAGGACAGCGGTGGCCTCCTCTGCTGTCCTGATGGTCGTAGTCGGACCCGACTGACTATCATACATTGGCTTCCTATCTCTCAGAGAATGAATTACAAAATATCTTGCATGTGCTTCATTATTTATTTTTCTGGCACATCCCATCAGTAGGTATACTGTTCTGATCTTGTTCAGCCTTATGTTCCATCCCGTTCAATACGATCCATCTGACGGACGCAATAACCGAATGGTTAAAGCGTTGGACTTTCAATCTGAGGGTCCCGGGTTCGAATCACGGTGACGGCGCCTGGTGGGTAAAGGGTGGAGATTTTTCCGATCTCCCAGGTCAACATATGTGCAGACCTGCTAGTGCCTGAACCCCCTTCGTGTGTATACGCAAGCTGAAGATCAAATACGCACGTTAAAGATCCTGTAATCCATGTCAGACTTCACCACCGAAAACGTCATGCTGAAACAAAATCTTAGTTCAAATTTAATCTGGTCTCAAAACACGTCTGAGCAAATCTGTTTCCATGGATTTTCTTGGTGTAAGGTGTGTGTGTGTGCGTGCGTGTGTGTGTGTGTGTGTGTGTGTGTGTGTGTGTGTGTGTGTAGCCGCCAGGTGATGCATATGTGTGTATGCAACAGTTAATATGACACCAGGGTCCTTGCGCTGTGTCATAAATATGTCAATAAATCCGCGGCAGGGAGGAGAGGGGGAAGGAGGAGGAGGGACTGGGAAAAAAAAAGCAAAAAAAAAAAACAAAAAAAAAACCGGGAGCGGAGAGGGGGATGAGGGAGGGGGGTAATAGTGAAAATCTGTTTCCGACCTTGAGATAGGTAGGGGGAAGAAGAAGATGGGGGGGTGGAGGGTGGGGGGTGATGAGGTGGAAGAGGGATGGGGATGCTGGTTTTGATTGACAATGCCTGTTTCTGCTCTTCTTTCTCTTCTTCTCCTTCCTTTCTACCCCTTTCTCTTCTTCTCCTTCCTTTCTTTCTACCCCTTTCTCTTCTTCTCCTTCCTTTCTACCCCTTTCTCTTCTTCTCCTTCCTTTCTTTCCAGCCCTTTCTCTTCTTCTCCTTCCTTCCTTCTTCCTTTCTGCTCTTCTTTCTCTTCTTCTCCTTCCTTTCTACCCCTTTTTCTTCTTCTCCTTCCTTTCTACCCCTTTCTCTTCTTCTCCTTCCTTCCTTCTTCCTTTCTGCTCTTCTTTCTCTTCTTCTCCTTCCTTTCTACCCCTTTCTCTTCTTCTTCTTCCTTTCTACTCTTTTTCTTCTTCCCCTTTCTTTCTACCCCTTTCTCTTCTTCTTCCCCTTCCTTTCTACCCCTTTCTCTTCTTCTCCTTCCTTCCTTCTTCCTTTCTGCTCTTCTTTCTCTTCTTCTCCTTCCTTTCTACCCCTTTCTCTTCTTCTCCTTCCTTTCTACCCCTTTCTCTTCTTCTTCTTCCTTTCTACCCCTTTCTCTTCTTCTCCTTCCTTTCTACCCCTTTCTCTTCTTCTCCTCCCTTTCTACCCCTTTCTCTTCTTCTTCTTCCTTTCTACCCCTTTCTCTTCTTCTCCTTCCTTTCTACCCCTTTCTCTTCTTCTCCTTCCTATCTACCCCTTTCTCTTCTTCTCCTCCCTTTCTACCCCTTTCTCTTCTTCTCCTTTCTTTCTACCCCTTTCCTTTCTACCCCTTTCTCTTCTTCTCCTTCCTTTCTACCCCTTTCTCTTCTTCTCCTTTCTTTCTACCTCTTTCTCCTTCCTTTCTACCCCTTTCTCTTCTTCTCCTTCCTTTCTCTTCTCCTTCCTTCCTTTCTACCCCTTTCTCTTCTTCTCCTCCCTTTCTCTTCTTCTCCTCTCTTTTTCTTGTTCTCCTTCCTTTCTACCCATTTCTCTTCTTCCCCTTCCTTTCTACCCCTTTCTCTTCTTCTCCTTCCTTTCTCTTCTTCTCCTTCCTTTCTACCCCTTTCTCTTCTTCTCCTTCCTTTCTTTCTACCCCTTTCTCTTCTTCTCCTTCCTTTCTTTCTACCCCTTTCTCTTCTTCTCCTTCCTTTCTGCTCTTCTTTCTCTTCTTCTCCTTCCTTTCTACCCCTTTCTCTTCTTCTCCTTCCTTTCTTTCTACCCCTTTCTCTTCTTCTCCTTCCTTTCTCCCCCTTTCTCTTCTTCTCCTTCCTTTCTTTCTACCCCTTTCTCTTCTTCTCCTTCCTTTCTACCCCTTTCTCTTCTTCTCCTTCCTTTCTTTCTACCCCTTTCTCTTCTTCTCCTTCCTTTCTACCCCTTTCTCTTCTTCTCCTTCCTTTCTGCTCTTCTTCCTCTTCTTCTCCTCCCTTTCTACCCCTTTCTCTTCTTCTCCTTTCTTTCTACCCCTTTCTCCTTCCTTTCTACCCCTTTCAACCATACCCCCCTCACCCTTACTCCAGTATCTTAGTCATCACCGTTTTTTCTCCTCTGTGCTTCTTTTCCTTCTCCTCCTGCTCCTCCTCCAACTCCTCCTCCTCCTCCTCCTCCTCCTCCTCCTTCTTCTTCTTCTTCTTCTTCTCCTCCTCCTCCTCCTCCTCCTCCTCCTCCTCCTCCTTCTTCTTCTTCTTCTTCTTCTTCTTCTTCTTCTTCTCCTCCTTCTTCTTCTTCTTCTTCTTCTTCTTCTTCTTCTCCTCCTCCTCCTCCTCCTTCTACTACTACTACTACTACTACTAATACTGCTGCTGCTGCTTCTGCTGCTGCTGCCAGTGCCAATACTTTTTTTTTTAGAAGATTCAAAGGCACTCGCTGTCACGCCAACACACACGCAAATTGTTGACGCGCTTTGGAGATACTTGACGACAACCAGGACTGGAAAATGAAAGTCCATGGGTCTTGAACATTGGGATTTTCGCATTTTCTTGGTTTCAAGCTCTGTAATGTGTCACCCACATCCTCCACATCCCTCCACCCCCTTCTGTCTCTCCTTTAAACCCCAGATGGCTTTGGATGACGAGCGTGTTGTTTTCAGTGGGCGCTGCTATCTTTTCTCAAGGCCTGACTAAGCGCGTTGGGTTACGCTGCTGGTCAGGCATCTGCTTGGCAGATGTGGTGTAGCGTATATGGATTTGTCCGAACGCAGTGACGCCTCCTTGAGCTACTGAAACTGAAACTTAGCATTCAAGCTTTTCAGAATAGACGTGGTCATTTTTTTGCGCTTGGACTTTTTCCCTCCTCCTGTGGGTACAGGCCGTCTAGAACAGACCTCCATAGTCCCCTGTTCTGTGCCCTTGCCTCACTGAAATGTTATCACTGGTGGAGTGATGACCTAGAGGTAACGCGTCCGCCTAGGAAGCGAGAGAATCTGATCGCGCTGGTTCGAATCACGGCTCAGCCGCCGATATTTTCTCACCCTCCACTAGACCTTGAGTGGTGGTCTGGACGCTAGTCATTCGGATGAGACGATAAACCGAGGTCCCGTGTGCAGCATACACTTAGCGCACGTAAAAGAACCCACGGCAACAAAAGGGTTGTTCCTGGCAGAATTCTGTAGAAAAATCTATTTCGATAGAAAAAAACAAAATAAAACTGCACGCAGCAAAAAATACAAAAAAAAAAAAAAAAAAAAAAAAAATGGGTGGCGCTGTAGTGTAGCGACGCGCTCTCCCTGGGGAGAGCAGCCCGAATTTCACACAGAGAAATCTGTTGTGACAAAAAGAAATACAAATACAAAATACATTACAAGTTTACATAAGTAATGCAGGTCAACGATCTTGGTGTCTACCAGGTTTTTCTCAGTCGGAGACCTCACTCTTCTTCCCTTGGGAGTTCCATGTCAGGGCCTGTACCTGGTGAACCAGTGTATGTGTTTGTTGCTACAACAATACCTGGATCTGTATTATGTGGTGTGCTGTTGCGGCCCCCTTCATATGGGGCCATGACCTTAAATTAATAAACTTGTGTCCCAGTCTGATTCCGAGTTATTTAACTCCTCCTTATCCTCTCTCTCTCTCTCTCTCTCTCTCTCTCTCTCTCTCTCTCTCTCTCTCTGACAGTATTTTGGCAGAAATGTTAAAATCAGCTGATAATATTGCTGTACTTTTTTTAACAAAACTGTTTAACATTCTGTTTGATAAGGGCACGTATCCAGATGAATAGGCGAAGGCAATAATTGTTCCAAGTTTTAAAAAGGGAGATAGTAGTTCAACAGACAACTATAGGGGCGTGTCTTTGCTCAGTCTTATTAGCAAATGTTATACATCAGTGCTAAACGGAAGACTTGTCAAATGGGCTGAAGAAAATGATATCCTAACAGAGTCACAAGCTGGATTCAGGCGTGGTTATGCCACAACAGATCATATTTTTACTCTAACAAATAATATATATATATATATATATATATATATATATATATATATATATGTATTATTTGTTAATGTATTTATGTATTTATTTGTTTTTTTATTTATATGTATATCTATTTATCCATTAATTCAATGATGTATCCATTATGTACCACTTCTTTTTTTCTCCGAGCACAGTGACGCCTCCTAGAGTAACTGGACCGAACAAGAACCTCTCTGGCGCGGACCAGGCAGCAATCAATCATCAGTGCCCAGCCACTCGCACGAACATCCAATCACCCAGTCATCCTGTTTCTCTTTACCTCTAATTTCCACTTTTCAGTCGTTGGGGGCAGGGGGGGGGGGTGATCGCAGTTCAGTTGACGGGGCTTGACCACAACATAATAATAAATAATAATAATAATGGTATTTATATAGCGCTGAATCTTGTGTAGAGACAAATCAAAGCGCTTTCGCACCAGTCATTCACACGCATGCATAACTCTAAAACTGTAGAAACTAAAGACAAGGAAGAGGTGGGCAAAGGAGGCTATTTTGGGAAGAGGTGGGTTTTAAGGCCAGACTTGAAAGAGCCGAGTGTGGAGACTTGACGAAGCGAAAGAGGAAGTTCATTCTAATTGCAAGGTCCAGAGACAGAGAAAGAACGGCGGCCAACAGTCTAGTGTTTGAATCTGGGTATGCGTAAACGGAGTGGATCCGAAGCCGATCGTAGTGAGCGAGATGGAGTGTAGAGGTGAAGGCAGCCGCAGAGATAGGAAGGGGCAGTTTTGTGAATACATCTATAACATAGAGTGCTGATCTTGTACTTTATTCGGTGTGAGACAGGGAGCCAGTGGAGATGTTGCAAAAGAGGAGTGATGTGCTCAGATCTTTTTGTTTCTGAGGACTAGTTGTGTGTATGATGGTGATACGTTTGATGACTGGACTGGTCCCGTCAGCCAAGCTCTCGTGCCTCGTATCAGTGTTTGCTAACAGCTATCCGCAACAACAACATACCTACGCTCTATCATTCACACACACACACACACACACACACACACACACACACACACACACACACACACACACACACACACACACACACACACACACACACACACACACACACACACACACACACACACACACACACACACATGTCATGGGTAAGATTTCTGTTACATATAAAAATGGAACACATACCCAGGCTCACACCTTCCGTAACCAATTCCGATCAAGGACTATAACGAAATCATTTTCATCCTCCTTTCTTGCACATTTATTCTTCCGGAACCCCTTTCCCACAACAAATATAATCACGAACGAATTCTTACCTCTGGCCTAACGCTCTCTCATTCAGTTCAATTCCTAAACTACTTCAAAAAATTCAACATCACTTTAGATCTAGACATGACACTAAAAGACGAGCTCAGATGAAGAACCAAAACTTACATTTTGAATCCTGAGGAGAGAGCCAGCTAAACAAAATAACACAAGGAGGGTCGCTGGTACTCAACAGTCTGGCACTTCAAATTTTAGATACATTCATCCTACTTTCATCCTACAGCATTCTCTCTACAAATTTCATGCTCTCTCTCTCTCTCTCTCTCTCTCTCTCAAACCAAAAAGTGAAGTCGATCCGTTGACTCCTCATCCCAACTTCCGACTCTTCAGTCCGACCAATCAGAAGGGAGCACACAAAAATCATGCGTTTCGCTCCCAGACAACACACTCACACTCACTCTCAACTCTGCGTCTGTTAACCCCTGGACTGCTGAACCGTGGTGACATGAGGACAGTGTGGCATGAGTTTGAGTCCATTAAGTCATTTTATGTGACTGTATTCAGATATTTGTTTCTTCTTCTTCTTCTTCTTCTTCTTCTGCGTTCGTGGGCTGCAACTCCCACGTTCACTCGTATGTACACGAGTGGGCTTTTACGTGTATGACCGTTTTTACCCTGCCATGTAGGCAGCCGTACTCCGTTTTCGGTGGTATGCATGCTGGGTATGTTCTTGTTTCCATAACCCACCGAACGCTGACATGGATTACAGGATCTTTAACGTGCGTATTTGATCTTCTGTTTGCCGTATACACACGAAGGGGGTTCAGGCACTAGCAGGTCTGCACATTTGTTGACCTGGGAGATCGGAAAAATCTCCACCCTTTAACCACCAGGCGCCGTCACCGAAATTCGAACCCGGGACCCTCAGATTGGAAGTCCAACGTTTTAACCACTCGGCTATTGCGTCCGTCAGATATTTGTTTCAAATCATACCCCAGTATACCCGGTTTCCCCCAACTCACCATTCATCCCCTTCCCCCTCCTGTTCTAAACTATATTACTCAAATGTATACATTGATACTCTAACAAAGTGTCTTCAGTCACCGATAGGTGTGACTGGACATTAAACAAAATCCCCCTCCTCCTCCTCCTTGAAATGCAGTTACTACATTATGTGCACTTATCAATGGTGTCATCGATTTTGCTGAACAAAGGTAACGCAATCCCATGGAAGAAGAAATCCAAACACAGAGTGGTGACCACCGACCAACAGACATCCTGACCTGTCCGTTCTGTCTAATCTCAGTCAGTGGGATGACAACTTTCCTTGACCAGTGTACTTGTCAGCAGGCGTCACAGGGTTAATTCTACTTAGTGGGAGCAATACTGGCAACGAATAAACCTTCACACGTTCTACTATTGTGGAACAAACGCCAACAATGTTTGCAAACAGAGTTTAACGTGAAAGCAGCAAAACCCCACATAAACCGTTTCAACAGTAAGCTCTTCACCCACCATCACACAACAGACGTGTGTGTGTGTGTGTGTGTGTGTGTGTGTGCGGGGGGGAGGGGGGTGGGTGTGGGGGTTAGGGGGGGGGATGGAGTGGTGGAGAAGGGCACAGAGATTTGAACCCCTGCCTAAAGAAATCGGCACGGCACCAGACGTCCCGGACTGGATGGGGTCTTCAGAAGGGAGCTTCTTATCAGCCGTCGAGATATACATACCCCATTCCACCTCTGTGTGTGTGTGTGTGTGTGTGTGTGTGTGTGTGTGTCTCAGTCTCTCCCCCTCTCTCCCCCCCTTTCTCTCCCCACTCTCTCTCTTTTACTCTCTCTCTCCCCCTGCCTTCTTAATCCTAGTTGATGATAAGCACCCACTGTTGGGTTGCCTTTCAACTCATTGATAAACTTCCCCTTGCCAGAGCCGCCAGGGGCTTTTTTTTTTCCCCCTCCCCTCCTGGAGAGCTCGACGCCTTTCTACCCCCCACCAGCTCCCTCAGCTTCTTCCCCCCCAACAAATACATCTCAGTTTCAGCCTTTTGGCTTCACTTCACTGCTACTGTGAGTGTAAAGGGACAAATGGAAACTCCAAACTGACTGACTGACTGCGCTCAAGCAGTGGCCTGTATCCCCTTCTCCTTCTCCTCCTCCTCCTCCTCCTCCTCCTTCTCCTCTTCCTCCTTCTCCTCCTCCGTTCTTTTGCTTGTGTAGCAGCCCTTCTCACAGAGGTTTCTGAAAGTCGTGACAGCTGTAGTAAGGAGGGAGGTGAGCAGTCGGGTGGGTGGGTGGTGGGGAGATCTTTAGGGGTTGGAGGTGGGTGGGGGGGGCGATTCGGGGGTGGGGGGGAGGTGGGGTGGGGTGGAGGGGTATGTGGGGAAGGGAGGGAGGGAAGGATGGAAGGCTGGTGATGCTGGAAGAAGGAAGGGAAAAAAAAAACAAAAAAAAAAAAAAACACCAGCAACATTCTTTTCCCAGCACGCATCTTCTTTCTCAATTCTCGATGCTTAGGCTGTTTTTTTTTCTTTCTTTCTTTCTTTCATTTTTTTAACACACGCGTGCGTTCATGAAACACACACACACACACACACGCACACACACACACACACACACACACACACACACACACACACACACACATATATATATATATATATATAGAGAGAGAGAGAGAGAGAGAGAGAGAGAGAGAGAGAGACGGGATGAAATTTTCGTTTTATATTGGTATCAACTGCACACATGATTAAGAGGGAAACGAAATCTCCTGATTTACATCAACCGATACACGCTGTGTTCTCTTAGAAATAGCATCAGTCAAGATAGTCAAAGCAAACAAGACGCAAAACAAAACCCACTTTTATTCAGAAAGAGAGAGAGGGGGAGGGAGGAGGAGTCAGTCTAGATTATCTAAGAAAATAAAACGCAATTCAAAACCTATTTTATCCAGAAAGAGAGATGGAGGAAGAGAGGGGAAGTCAGTTTAGATATCCAGGCTAAGCAAACAACGCGCTTTATAAAAGCACTTTCATCCACATACACACGCGCGCGCGCGGGCGCACACACACACACACACACACACACACACACAGAGGGAGAGAGAGTTATGAATACAGTGCCGCCGGAATAATGCTTCGGACTACGCTGTTGCGAATCAATGATGTCTCTCTTTATTTCTTAGAAATAAGTACATAAAGAACAATAACTAAATAAACTCCAGATTATACTGACGACCGTCAGTCGCGAATTGCGAACACCCATCATTGATAATGGCAAAGAAAAGAGACAGGAACCGGCAAAATCAGAGTTGAGCGAAAGAACAAGGGAAAGAACCTTGACTGACTTGACAATACCGTGCCGGAAATGGATCGGCAAATCTCCTCAGCTGAAAACAGAAAAGTAAAGTGAATATGTTTACGATCTTCCAGATCAATGCACAACATACCTGCAGATCTGTCATTTAAAAAGAAATGATAATAATAATGATTATAATAATAATAATAAATCTCCGTACGTACGACAAAAGGGATGACAATGACAGCGTTTCACCCGCTGCTGATATCGTTAAAATGTAACAAACGAACGAAAGGGTCTCACATTAACTCTTTCCATACGAACGGCGAAAGAGACGACGTTAACAGCGTTTCAACTCAATTACCATCATCAAAATATTGCAAGAAGAAGGCTCTTATACTGAAGACGTGAACGTTGACAAAGAATACCACAATTCTGACGACGGAAGCTAAAGGTTGGGTCATTCAGACAGCCACTGGACATCCGAGGGGTCTCTGTAGAGGAGAAGAGAGGACTGGCCGTACTGAGTGAGTTAAAGGGACGGATGAAGACAAAGAATACCTCCACTTCGTTCGACGTGAGCTACACAAGATCATAGGCCTGCCCAGTCATACGACCACTGGACATCAGACAGGATTTCTGTGGAGAAAACTGACTGAGAAAGAAACTGGCGGAAGGTTCGCCGTTCCGAGTGAGTTAAACTTTCCTGCCCATGGCACGAACGCAGAAGAATAGTCTGACGTACTTTCTTCGTCAAAACAGTGTGATGTATTTTCACCAAGAAATGGACAGTTAAGCTGCAATGATCCTGGCGATACTTACTTGTTTTGACATAGCGTTGGACTTTCAATCTGAGGGTCCCGGGTTCGAATCACGGTGACGGTGCCTGGTGGGTAAAGGGTGGAGATTTTTCCGATCTTCCAGGTCAACATATATGCAGACCTGCTAGTGCCTGAACCCCCTTCGTGTGTATACGCACGCAGAAGATCAAATACGCACGTTAAAGATCCTGTAACCTATGTCAGTGTTCGGTGGGTTATGGAGACACGAAAATATCCAGCATGCATGAACCACGACAGAGTCATCGGTAAGCCGATGTTGGTCGTGTAACGGAAAGAAGAAGAAGAAGTATAAAAGTTAAGAGATCAGCAACATGGAAACGTTGTGCGTTACATGGTACATTGAATTAAACCAAGCATAATCAACACAGTCGAAGGCGGCACCTGAATTAAACCAGTGTGTATAAACATGTCCAAAGTAGCTCAAGAATCCCCAGATCTGATGTTTTTCTCTCATTTCTCTGCGCCTTTCATTAATTCATTTTGTTTGTTTGTTTGTGTACTTTAATTTATTAAATCAAATATTTTACTAATTTTTATGCTGAATTTCGTTCTGAATTTTCTATTTGAACAAAAACTTCTGGGGTTTTGAAGTTTCCATGTTTGTTGTTCTGTTTGATTGTTACTGATGTTATTTTGTTATTGTCCTTCTTGCTGTTTTTGTTGTTGTTGTTGTTTTCCAAACTGAGACTGCACCACCTGTCTACACCCAACCCCTCTCCAGTAGGTCTCCAAATCTCCCTGAGACCACACAGGCGGCACCTAGCGGAGCAGCGGGAGCGGAGAACCCGGATTAAGGCGCGGTAACCAGAGATGCCGTGGCGATTTCGTTTCGTTGGCTGGCAGAAAGGGGAGTAATCTGGTTGGAGGCAGCGATAGGGAGTCCAAGTCAAAGCAGGCAGGGGAGAGAAAGAGGTCCAGGCGGCAGTGAGATAAGAGGGCGATAACGTTACTGCCGGGCCTTGTAGGAGGCCAAGTCAGCTTCCTTCCCTGCAGTGTCGCACCCCTCCCACAACCTCTCACTCCCCCTCCCCGTCCAATACACACACACACACACACACACACACACACACACACACACACACATTTTCTACCTTAAAGAAGGCAGGAAGAGGGAGACTATTGGCACTGTGTGCGAATAGACTGTCTTCTCCTCTGCCTGCCCTGGCGGCATATTTAGGGTAATTGTATCCATTCTCAGTGGCACCCTTTTTCTTCTTTATGGCTATATTGTGACGTATGTTTGTATTCGCCATCATCACCCTCGTTAAGTGAGGTAAAGGCAACAACACTGACAACAACAACAACAAAGCTAATTATACAGAATGTGTACACTTCATTATCTTCAATAACAGAATTTCACGTTCTTATTTGAGTTATGACAGAAGACCGCCACAATCACCTAATATGCCACCACCACCACCATCACCAGCATCAGCAGCGGCAACCACTTGCTGGGTGGCAATACTGCGTATATTCCTAATTTTTTTCGACCAGCGGTGTGGTTCGCCGCTCCAATGACATTCAGCGAGCATCATGGTCCTCGACGATGCTTACCCACAAGACATGTTTATTTCAGGATACCCCGTGAGGAGTAGGTATACATGAATGCGTTACATAATTATATTTCATGGAACTAGTGCAAAAGTATGGAACACATTTGGCACTGTACTCACAGTCAGTTACATTGGTCATACCAACTCGTCCACACAAATGGCAGCAGTTTCTTCACCATCGCCTCTGTTGCAGAGGCCGTTGTGGGCGATCCGATAACTAGAGATCCAGTCACGGAAAGCTGGTCACGGAAAGCTGGAGATCTTTTGGGTCTTACGTGCATGCACATGCAGGAGATCAATCATGCACATTAAAAACCCTGCAATCCGTGTTACTGTTTGGTGGGTTATGAAAACACTGAACATACCCTGCATGTGCATCTCCGAATACGTCCAACATGACGAGACGTAAATATAGCCATACACGTAAATGTCTGCTGATAGATAGATAGATAGATAGATAGATTGACTGATAGATAGATAGATAGATAGATAGACTAATGAACGTGGATGAATAAGAAGTAACATTGTTCTGCCGTGATGCACTCAGAATGCGACTGGGGCAACACAAAGCAGTTTTTTCTTCTGTGTTGGTCTTCCGAGCCTTGCTGCCATTCAGAATGGTGCTGACCACAAATGCTTGGCAGACCTTAAGTGTTTTTGTTTGTTGTTTTTTTTTTTCTTTCTTGTTGTTGTTTTTGTTTGTTTGTTTGTTTTTTGTTTTGTTTTGTTTTGTTTCGTTTTGTTTGTTTGGGTTTTTTGTCAGGTTACGCTAGTGTTTTCTATGAGGCTACACCGGTGCTTTCAGTGTGATTACAATAGTGTTTTCCGTGAGATTACACCAGTGCTTTCAGTGTGATTACAATAGTGTTTTCCGTGAGATTACACCAGTGTTTTCTGTTTGTTTATAATAGTATTTTCTGTGATGTTACATTAGTTGTTTTTCTTCTGTGATGTTTTTCTAGTGTTTTCTGTCAGGTTATACAAGTGCCACATCTATTTTGTTGAGCTTCCCCATGATGGCGGCAGCTTTTCAAGCGCTGGCATTGATCTCAGCATCCGGTCGAGGAATTTGCTGGAGATTTTGGAGCCCAAGTAGATGAAACAGTCACAAGAGCGAAACTGTCGGTGAAAATGGAGAATGGTGCGTTGACATTTTACACAGTGATATTACCTCTGTCTTCTTTTCGTAGATGGTCTGGCTGGAATTGATCACAGAAGACGCTGGCTGACTTCAGACAAGCATAAGAGTTTTTCTTGCGTGTAGAAGGTATGTGCAGCAGCGTAGGTCGGCAAACAACGTCATGTTTCTCTGACGAGAATGCGGCTCAGTGCTGTTGGTTTTGTACACGCAGACAGTACGAGTCAGCCGGGTTGAAAAGTTTGCTTTCCTAATTATCTGGTATGCAGTTCAGGTAGGCAAACACCCGGCCTCAGTCTTAGAATGAACCCAGGGTGTGGGACAGTGAGAAGAAGAAATGATGAACATGGAGGCTAAGACCGCAGGACAACTAGTTATACACACTACTGGCGATGCTGAAAGAAGTTGAATTTTCTCCATCGAAGTAAAATGCCTTCCATGTTACTGTAAAAGCAGACGATAAGATTTATTTGTTTGAGGGGGCAGTTCTCTCTCTCTCTCTGTCTCTGTCTCTCTGTCTCTATCTCTCTCTGATGAGGGGGCAGTTCTCTCTCTCTGTCTCTCTGTCTCTCTCTCTCTCTGTGTAAAGAAAATCTGCTGACAAGATCGAAGAATTTTGAGATCTAAACATGATATATGTAGAAGTTTCCTCAGCTCTCGGCATTTCTCTTGCAAGTGTTTGACTGACGAAGATCTTCCTAAACTGAAGCCGTACAGAGTTATTGGTGTCATTGGCGTTTCTCTGGACACGCGTTCGCCATTTGATGTAAGGGGGAAAACCCGAACAGTCTTCTCCATCTATGATGGCGAGTTATTCACCTTGTGTCTTGTCTGCTGTTTCCGATCGCAAATTTCAGAGAAGACTTTTAGTGTGTATGGTGATTTATTTCTCTCCAATAGATCAGACAATACAATTGTTCTGTCTGTTAACAGATCTTAAACAAATCCATCGGGTCTTCAGATGCTGCAGTAAGTTATAAGAAGGTGCAACTTTTCCATCTTTTTTTCTCAGATCTTTCGGAATTTTCATATCTTTCTCATGCCTGATAAAGAGACATGAAGTGAACTAAACTATTTAACTAAACTAATAAACATGTGTGTGTGTGTGTGTGTGTGTGTGTGTGTGTGTGTGTGTGTGTGTGTGTGTGTGTGTGTGTGTGTGTGTTTCGTTGCTTGTCGCATGGAGAAGGTGGTCACAATTCAATCAAAGGGAAAGAACTATGGATAGTTCTGTGATATCTATTGTCATGAGTTATTTACCTTGGACTGAAAAACCTTACTTGCAGTTTATTTTAGAGCCAAATAGCTTTTGAAGATTATCTAGACATTTTGCCATTGTGCTATAGCATCCCAATGTTGAAACTCAGAACAAATAATCACAAACTACCAATTGAGAAAGGGAGACACATGAACATACCACAAGAAGCAAGATTGTGTCATCTTTGTGACACGAATCGAGTGGGAGACGAATACTGACCACTTTGTAACGGAATGTCCTGCAATTCAAAATCTCCGCAATCAGTATATACCTAAGTATTACAGAACACGTCCCAACTTCCACAAATATGCAACATTAATGTCTATTAGTAGTAAGAAAAAGTTACTAAATTTTGCTAAATTCACTAAAGAAGGTTTTAATGTGTTTCGTTAGGAGCCAGTTTCAGTCTGGATTATTTGCCGCCACTGACTTATGCCTTAACTGTACTTGTTGAACAGGAATTAGAACAATAACTTGTGTTAATCTTGACACTGCATCCCGTACATATCCATTTTTAATTGCATGATCATATTTTTTATATGTCTTTTTCTCTCAGGCTGTATATATCAAACCAATCCCAGTATTAATGGCAAATGGGTGCTAAAATAACATGCAAATTATTGTGTATTTTATTTTATGTCATTGTTATTGCTATGCTCCAACTAACCCCCCATTTCAGATACAGAGCCGTATTGTAAATCTAAGTTGTTATCTGTGCATTTGTCTATTCCTATTGCATTGTACCGGACTGATGATTACACTCTGGCCTTTTATTTCATTTTATTTTTCCCCCATTTGTATTATCCCCCCTTTTGTTTCTTCTTTTTAAATTATCTTCGCTCTTCCTGTGTGGCCGTCATCCTGTCATTGTCATGTTTCCTTGTTTCTCTATGACTCAAAAGAGTCAATGGGAATAAACAACTTGAACTTGAGGCTTCCCGTCGCTGATATCCAACAGTGCGAGTACTAAGTTTCCCCCATTATCTTGATCTTATCAATGTGGCAAACATCGACGAAGCCGCGGGTAAGCCGGGATTCGATAAAAAGTAAAATTGGCAGTTTCAACCTTTTATTTTTCTTTCTTTTTCTTTTTTCGGAGATTGTGTTAAGGGAGCTCAGTGCAAGGGCCGCCGGGTTCATGCGATGGCTGCTTGACTGTGTGTCAGCTGATTTTCGATCTTTTGTCTCTGTTTCTCACTCCACCAAATACTGGATCAAGATCATGCTCAACGATTTCAGAAGCGCTTGAACAGACAGACTTTCTTCATACTGACTTCTTTCAAAAAATAAAATCCCATGCATGATTAGTAAAATGAAATGAGTAAGAAGAGTGAAGTAAAACGAATGAAAGATAAGAAAATTAAATCACCCAAAATAACCCAAAGGAAAACAAAAACGAAAGAAACAGAATTACACATGTATTTACAAACTTGACAGAAATGTTCTGAAAAGGCAAAACAAACAGATAAAACGGAGCAGTGATATTTCGATTTCCCATCCTGTGGAATTGTCGGACAAGTCAAGTTTTTTGTACACAGTGTGTGTGTGTGTGTGTGTGTGTGTGTGTGAAGTAAGAATGAGTGATGATCAATTACTTCTTTTTATAATTTTTCTTACATTGTGGTGTTTCTTTCTTTGTCATCGTTTCTTCGTCATCCATCCCCCAACACGAAAGCGATGAAGACAAAACTGGCCATTCAATACAAGGGAAATAACTCTAAACATTACCTGCTTATACGAGTTGTATACCTTATACCGTGACCCCAGCTGTCTCGTTATTTCTGACGTTCAGAATAAGATGGGGAAGGGGGTGAGGGGGGTCCGACAATTTTTTTTTTATTCAAACAATGGTGTATAGAATCAAATGTGATAAAATATAATCGTGTACTTCATGTGTCTTTTTGAGACCTTTTATTAGCAGTTGTAGTCAGTTTTGCTTAATTTACTCTATTGATTCTACATGACATATACAAATCTGCCTGTCAGTATTATTTATTTGTTTATTTATTCATTCATTTGTTGATTTCTCTCTCTCTCTGTGTGTGTGTGTGTGTGTGTGTGTGTGTGTGTGAAGTAAGAACGAGTGAATATTACTGACTTACTTCTGTCTTTGTCAAGTTGTTTGTCTACATCTTACTCTTCAGTCTTTTCCGACTTTGTCTTCCTGACCCTTTTTCAAGCCTGTGAGAAAGAATGGATGTATATACATCAATGGAAAGGAATACGACTTGCAATGGAAGATAAATCTAAAATTAATCTACATGTCATTGTGAATCACAGGCTTTTCCTTGGACCGAAAACTAATGTCACTCCTCAGTCAAGTGGAGAGCACCGGCTGAGATCATGTTTACGTCAGGTCAATGTTTGATTCGGAGAAAGAATTTATTTATTTATCCGTTTATTCATTCATTCATTTATTTATTTATTTGTTCGTTTGTTTGTTCGCTTAACTATTAATGTGTGTGTGTGTGTGTGTGTGAAAGATTAGAACGAGTTATACAACTGAATATCTACTGTTTACTCTATGATTATCAGTTACTTTTTCTATGTTTTGTTGTTCTTTTCTCTGTGTGTGCAAAGCAAGAACGAGTAGTTATCATGCAGTTACTTTTT
The DNA here is from genome assembly GCF_041734735.1 of Babylonia areolata. Lineage (NCBI taxonomy): Eukaryota > Metazoa > Mollusca > Gastropoda > Neogastropoda > Buccinidae > Babylonia > Babylonia areolata. The sequence continues at coordinate 17,373,574 of NC_134879.1, forward strand.
TTCCTTCCTTTTTTTTCTTTTTACTTCTTCTTTATTTCCTTCTTTTTTTTTCTTTTTTCCTTCTTTTCTCTCTCTTTTTTTTTTTTTTTTTTTTTTTATGAAGGAACAGAAAGAATGCGAGTCATGTAATACAAGGGAGAGTAACGTAGTTATCCTCTGTAATCAAGGGTTGTCCACCTTTGACCGTTTCTATAATTGTACGAATTCAACGCGCAATTGACTGAGCAACACGCTCGACACGGGGAGAAGGTAGATGGGGGAGGGGGGGGGGGGATATAGGCGTATGTGTGTGTGTGTGCTTGTATAAGTTAGTGTGTGTGGTGTACGCGCGCCATAGAAGCTGCGATACATAGCCTAGGAATGAGTGTGTGCGGGATGGGGGGTGGGGTTGAAGGAGGGGGAGAGGCAGGGTAACTTTTGTGTGTGTGTGTGTGTGTGCGTGTATGTGTCGGGGCTCATGTACGTTTATGTGTATCAGTTGGTTTGCGTTTTCATATATGTGAAACTGCATGTTTGTTGCATATCTGTTATGCATATGTGTGTGTGTGTCTGTGTCTGTGTGTCTGTATGTTTTACATGTATTTGCATATCTGTTCATTTATTATCATTATTGCCTTTTTATTTTATTTTCACTTCTCATTATTATTATAATTATTATCATTATCTCCTTTTTTTCTCTTTTTTTTATATAAATAATTTAGATATTCACTTACTTCTTTTTTTTCTTTCGCTTTTTTCTCAAGGCGCGTTGGGTTACGCTGCTGGTCAGGCATCTGCTTGGCAGATGTGGTGTAGGGTATATGGATCTGTCTGAATACAGTGACGCCTCCTTGAGCTACTGATTCTGACACTGAGTCCCTCCTGTTATTTGTCATAACCCTTCCCCTGCCTCCCAAACACATGTATGTACACACATACAGATGTGCATACCCACACTGACATGTTCGCACACGAAGACGTGTGTGCACTTTTTTTTTTCTTTTTCTTTTTTTTTTTTTTTTTTTACATTTATTTGCTTATTTATCATCATTGTCGTCTTTTTTTTTTATCTATTTATTTTATTTTCATTATTATTATTATTTATTTATTTATTTACCTATTTTTAATTATATTATTATTAGTTAGTTAGTTAGTTTAGTTTAGTTTAGTTTAGTTTTTCTCAAGGCCTGACAAAGCGCGTTAGGTTACGCTGCCGGTCAGGCATCTGCTTGGCAGATGTGGCGTAGTGTATATGGATTTGTCCGAACGCAGTGACGCCTCCTTGAGCTACTGAAACTGAAACTGAAACTGTGCACACAACCGTTACAATAGGCGCACATGCGCATGCCATGCACACACCACACACACACACACACACACACACACACACACACACACACACACACACACACACACCACACACACACACACAGATGAACACCAACAGCTTCCACAACTCCAGTTCAGGAATATCATTTAATTGTCTACTTTGTGTGATTGCATCAAAGTGAATGTCAAGTTCATCAATATCAGACAAATCACTATTTTTCTTTCATTTCTCCATGTATGTGAGTGTTTATGTTGATGTGTTTTGTTTTGGTTTTGGTTTTGGTTTGTTTTGGGATTTATGTGTGTGTGTCCACACATGTGATATGTGTACATGTATGTGTGTAAGTGTGTGTTGATAAATAGATCACACAATGCAAATTTCACACACCTAAAATAAAACAAAATGTATCATATTCACTCCAATGCCTACAGGGAAACTGTAAAAAGCTTCTTTTTTTTCTTTTTTTTAACTCCCTCCACTGACTATTTTTCATACACAAATGAAGTGTTTGTAAGTAATGAGCAAAAGTTATCTAACGCTAACATAATCAAAATAAAGGCAACAAAACAGCAGACTCCCTTGTCATCAAGTACAGAGCAAAGTAAACATCACACATTCAAAGGTAAAAAAAAAAAAAAAAAAAAAAGGATGTCACAAAACAAAAATCTAGAAATATACATTCTAAAAAGTATGATTTATGTTGTTGTTTGTTTTGTTTTTTTAAACAAGGGGAGAGGGTGGTAGATATATCATTCATTTCTGCACATGAAATTGAAAATACAGAAAGTATTGTTGCTTTAAAATCTGTATTCTCCATAAAACTAAGTATGAAAAAATGAAAGGTTTGATGGGGGGAATGGGGATTGGGGGGGGGGAGGGGGGGCTGGAAAACAAGATGAAGATGTGTATGATTCACCAGTGACCAACATTTTTTTATCAAGAGGAAACTTTCGCTAAGGTACAGGCTTTTTTTTCTGACTGGATGGGCAATTTCAATGTAATAATCAAAGTACAATAACGTTCACCTCTATCAAAACAAAATAATATAAAAGAAAACATGTCAAAGATACACTACAAAATTCTCTTTCTTGTAACCACTCCTGCCACAGTCACCACACCATTTTTGGTGTACATTTTTGGTACATTTTTGCTGCAGTGTGTTCGATGAATATGACATATTCCTGCTGCTTTTCTCTGGGATATGCTATTGTGAGCTTGGTTGTGTGCACGGTTTGCATGCGCACGCATGTGTGAGAGAGAGAGAGACAGGGAGAAAGAGCTGTATGAGTATTTTGAACAAAATTTACTTTAGTATGATCATAATTTGAAATGTGGTTCACATAGAGAAGAAATGTTCACAACAGTTTACATGTTCAATGTATGTTGATTGTGACGGTTCAGCTTTAGCACATTTTGAATGGAAAAAATGAAAAATAATGAGGAAAATCTAGAACTCTGGCATTCCTGCAAGAGAACTGAAGTCTTGTGCCAAGGACTGGACTGACTCCTAAAAAATGATCTAGCTAAGAAGACAAGAATCTCTCTCTGTCTCCCTTTTGCCTCTCTCTTCTCCTTCTGCATTTGTGGGTTGCAACTCCTATATTCACCTGTATGTACAAGTCACACAGCCGTTTTTACACTACCATGTTGGCAATCATATTCCATTTTTGGCCGTGTGCATGCTGGGTATATTTTTGTTTCCATAACCCATTAAACGTGAACACGTATCACAGGGTCTTTAACATCCACATCTGATCTTCTTCATGTGTATGCACACACAGGGCGCTCAAGCACCAGCCAGTCTGTGACTTGAGAAGTCAGAAAAACCTCCACCTTAACCCACCAGATAAAGCTAAGATTTGAACCAAGGACGCTAGAATTGGAAGTCTAGGGCAGCGCTTTAACACCACTTGACTATTACACCCATCATTGTGGCTTCAATATTCACTCATTATTGTATATAGGTCAAGTTGTTGATTGTCTCCCTTTCATTTAGCCAGCCATGTGTGCCAGCTTCAAGATCATGTGCATGCTGTTGGGTTCTGTTCTTGTTCAACACTGATTTTGTTCATGCTTGTACCCTCAAAGAAAATAAATAAGCCACTGTAGCAGCTCTGGTACCCAGGCGATTGGAAAAATCTTCATCTGTTAGGTTAGAAAAACCTTCATTCTAAGGCCACCAGGATGTGTTCAGATTTGAAACGCTCTAACCATGCCACTATCATACCTATCACTGCACACTTTTAAAAACATGAGATGAAGAGAAATAGTGGTAACATGCAACTTTAATTCTATAAAATTCACTGATCATGTTAAAAATGTCACAAATAGATTTATGTTGGTTCTTTTGCTGAAAAAACAAAAACAAAAACACTTTCAAATTCACTAATTCAGAATGCAAAAATACATCTTCATATCTATCTATCTATCCTCTTGAGATTCTATAAAAGAAAACATGGGAAAGAACTGTGAAGATGAATAATACACAAACAATTCCAATCACAGAATACTTGAAAAAAAAAAAAAAAAAAAAAAAAGATCATAAATGTTCATGACCAGTGTATGATATATCATCTCAAAACACATTGAAAAAATATTAACATTACATATCAATATCAATTTTCATGCTTGGTGTGTTTGATGTATTATACATAGAAACAGATTGGACATAATGCCATATCCCAAAGAAACAAAGTGTTCCTAAATGAGCCATTAAAGCAAGATTAACACAGCAAATTCTTCTTTCACAAGGTTTTTCATTCATGTATACATGTCTTTCCTGCTCCTAAGCAAAAATAAAATGTACAGAACCAAACCAAAAAAGAAACAAACAAAAAAAACTTGTAAAAAAAGCAAACCCAACAACAATACATGATTATAATCATCATTGATTTACAATGTAGATGCTTTGCATCTTACCAAAGAAAAACAAATTCCAAGAAAGACTGCACTTTTCAAGTACTTCATAACCCTTGGAAATATGTTTTTGGTCTGCGCAACAATAAATACACATATATACAAAACAATACTTTCTTCAAAAGCCATTTCTGTTAAGATCTTCAGTATTAGTAAACAGGATGAACAGTTGATCAAAAATCCACATGAATGTATACTTGGTTGATGCTAAAAAAAAATTGTCATTTCAATTTTACTGTTCACAATAAACATAAATCACTTTCAACAATGTGTTAAAATTATTCACTTTTAACAATGCAAAAAAAAAAAAAAAAAATCATTTCCAAGCACACACACACACACACACACACACACACACATTGAATCAGACGTCAATTTATCAAACATGCAAAATGGCCTAAGTCTGGAAGTACACACTGTACCTATTCATAGAACACTTGCAGAAAACAAAAAGTACACTCTACATGGTATTCAAAGCAACATATCCAAATAACAAATCCCCACAATGTCAACACCAAAAAAAAAAAAACAACAAAAAAAAGATAAAAAGAAAAGAAAAGCTATTCACAGTCAAATCATTTCATCATGATTTTTATCATACGTTCTTCTATCTCATATTATATCACTTGAGCCAGGCTGCCAATGCCTGTCAACAACAAAAAGTCAACAACAACCAAGAGAGAAGGGGGAAAAAACAATCAACAAGCCATAGGACAGATCAGTATCTGTCTGCTATTTACAGAGAGATCATCAATGCAAAAAAAAACCCCAAAAAAACAAAAACAAAAAGTAGCTGATTCATCCCAGTGAAGAGATAACCACATGAGGAAAGTCCATGGATTTTCTTGGGGCTGAGGGTGCAGGGTGTGGGTAGTGGGTGGGCAACACCCTCACAAACGACCAGAAAAGTGTTAGGACAAGGTTGGGTGAGGGAGGGGCGACAGAGTGAGGGGTAGGGGCACTACGGGAGAAGATCCTACATCATGAAAACATTTCCCTGTATTTTGACAGTTTCTTCAATGTTTTCTAAAAACAATTATTCAGCTAAAAAAAAAAAATAAATAAATAGGAATAAAAATTTTCACTGCAGACACTCCATCTTAAACAGACCTGTTCACAAATATGATCTGACCATATTTTTTTGTATGTTATTTACAGTACACAGAAACGAACAGTAATAAAAAAAAAAAATTTTAAATTTTAATCCAGGCAACAAGTAAAGTATTTGTCGCAGTGTGTCAAAATGATTGGCCACTGGTGTTTGACCAATGAACGATGACTCTTGATAAATTTCACTCCTAGTTGAGACTGCCATTTTGAAACGATGAACATGCCATTGCCTTCCCAGACTCAGAAATTGTAAAGGTCAACCAGTGTAGTTGGAAACAAAACTGCACCAATATGACAGACAGCAGCTGACATGCTATAACCTCATTCAAAGAAAGAACTAGGATGAGGCCCATCAGTGTTTCCACAGATGGGTCCAACAAAGATTGATAGAAACAATACAATGAATACCCATCAGTATATCTATGTACCCCCTAAAACTTATGAGAATACACAC
>NC_134879.1:17384362-17391862 GCF_041734735.1 Babylonia areolata
GTAACGCGTCCGTCTAGGAAGCGAGAGAATCTGAGCACGCTGGTTCGAAATCACGGCTCAGCCGCCGATATTTTCTCCCCCTCCACTACACCTTGAGTGGTGGTCTGGGCGCTAGTCATTCGGATGAGACGATAAACCAAGGTCCCGTGTGCAACATGCACTTAGCGCACGTAAAAGCAACAAAAGGGTTGTTCCTGGCAAAATTCTGTATAAAAATCCACTGCGATAGGAAAAACAAATAAAACTGCACGCAGGAAAAAATACAAAAAAAAAATGGGTGGCGCTGTAGTGTAGCGACGTGCTCTCCCTGGGGAGAGCAGCCCGAATTTCACACAGAGAAATCTGTTGTGATAAAAAGAAATGCAAATACAAATACAAAATGTATGATGCATTTCTTCTTCTTACTCTGCACTCGTGGAGCTGCAGCTCTCATGTTCACTCAAACACACAAGTGGGCTTTTAGGCATATGACTGTTTTTGTCCCACCAAGTGGGCAGCCATTCTCCATTTTTGGGGGGTGTGCATGGGTGTGCGTGCTTGGTGTGTTCTTGTTTCCATAACCTACTGAATGCTGAAAATGGATTGTGGGCTTCTTAGCCTGCATATTTGATATTCTGCATGCATATTCACTTGAAGTTAGTTCAGGCACTAGCAGGTCTGCTCATCTCTTTATGTGGGAGACTGGAAAAAAAAAAAATCTGAACCCTTAACCCAACATGCGCCATGACTGTGATTCCAGCCTAGGACCTTTAGACTGAAAGTCAGCTGCTCTGCCCCTCAGAGTGGCGCATTTCAAATCAGGAATGTACTGATACTTGGTAGTTAAACCAGCACTCCAGCCTCTCATTAGAGTGATCCCATGTCAGTTCATGCAGGAATCTGCCAGCTTTCCTCCAAACAATCCACAGAAACAACTACAGACTAAAGGTAACAATAAAATGAACATTAAAGAAAGCATAAACTGTCCATCATAAAGATAACATTCAGACAAAGAATAGCATGCATTGGTGTGTGTGTGTGTGTGTGTGTGTGTGTGTGTGTGTGTGTGGAGGGGCTTGGGGAAGTTTGTGTGTGTGTGTGAGTGGGTATTTTATGGTTGTTGTTTTGGGGGGGGGTTTTTGGGGGGGAGGGGAGGGGGATGGGGGGGGTGGTTGTTGTTGTTGTTTTCAGCCAATGAAGAAAGACTTTATGAGCACTTAAAGACAGAGAAAAACAGAAGAAAAAAAAACAGAAAAAAAGTAACGTACTCCAGGGACTTGCAAGCAACTGAAGCTATCTAGAAATAACAACAACATTAATAACAATAATAATAATACACACTATATCCATAAATTTGAGTAATACAATACAATAATAACAATAATAATACTAACTATAATGATAATAATAATAATTATTATTAGAAGAAGAACAACAACAATAAGAACAATAATAATGACAATGAAATAAACAAAACAATTTTCTTAATACATGTACGACAATGCAGTGAACGCCTACCTTTGCCAACCTTTTCACACAGCAGAAACACTTCATCTCCACCTCTGGCTTTTCCTGAGGTCTTGTCCACTCTGCAGATCACCAGGTCATTCTGAGCCTCTGTGGAAACAGGCACAGTGAAAATAAACATATAGATGAATAAAAAAAAAAATAATAAAATAAATAAAGTGGTTATTCAAAGGAATCACGACACCACAGTTTGTTACATATATTTGGAAAAGTCAAACCCCACAGTTATGATGATCCTTACACTCGTATGTGAAAGTCCCAGTCTGCAAATGGTGAAGTTTTATCTTTTTTTCTAAATTTATACATATGTATTTGCATGTATAATTAGTAAATACCAAAGAGGAAATATATATATATATATATATTTTTTTTTTAATAGGATTTTTTTTTCTCTCTCTCATTCTGCTAAACAAAAGAACAGCCTGAAATTCACACAGGGAAATCTTATATGTCAAAAAGTGATATAATGTAATCAATATCATTTACAAAATCACACTGGATTTTACATGAAAGGAAGAATTATTTCAATGTGTGTGTGTGTGTGTGTGTGTGTGTGTGTGTGTGTGTGTGTGTGTGTGCATGCAAGTATAGTTGTGTGCATGCACGTGTGTGTGTGTGTTTGTGTTTGCATGCATGAGTGTGTGCGTGTGTGTGTGTGTGTGTGCATGTGTGTGTGCGCACACATGCGTGTGGTTTCATGCGTGTGTGTGCATGTTCAGTGAATAACATGTAGCCCACTCACTTTTGTCCTGGATGGGTTCAGACACAACAGGGGGCACCACCCTTGTGACCTTGCCAGTGGTGTCAGGGAGAAAGACTTGGAAGCACAACCGCACCACGTTCAGGTCAATGTTGGACGAAGCGTGATCAAAGCCAGCTGAAAAAGTTGAGTAATAACAATAAAGATGATAATAATAATAATAATAATAATAATAATAATAATAATGATGATGATGATGATGATGATGACAATAAATATAGACAAGAGAGGCAAGGCCTTCAAGACTCACTTGTGATACACTTAAAAAAAAATCCAAGCTTTTTATGTATTGAGTATAATTTCAAAATGTAATGTTTAAGATGAGAAAGATCAGTTTAAAGCAAATTAACTCCCCTAGCATTAATTACAGAGTAATTTCCCCCTTTTTTTTTACTATCTGCACCAAAACGTTTGCAAAATAAATAAAACTTCCATGCTTAGCAAAAGAAGTTCCTGTTTGAACAGAAAATGATAATAATGACTGCTCTTGTTGTTGTTTTGTCAGAATATGAGATCAAAGTGCCAAGTTTAAAGAATACGAAAAATATAAATATAACAGTAAATGCAGTTTGCATATAATTAGGCTTCATTTGTTATTTTTTTGTGCCCATCCCAGAGGTGCAATATTGTTTTAAACAAGATGACTGGAAAGAACTGAATTTTTCCTATTTTTATGCCTAATTTGGTGTCAACTGACAAAGTACTTGCTGAGAAAATGTCAATGTTAAATTTTACCACGGACACACACACACACACACACACACACAACCGAACACCGGGTTAAAACATAGACTCACTTTGTTTACACAAGTTAGTCAAAAAAGTAGCAGTACAAGAAGTAAGAATCATCATCATCATCATCATAATAAGGGTATCAATATAGCACTTAATCTCATCCAGAGACAAGTTGAAACACTTTCACACCAGTCACTTACATGCACCATAACTCATATTCAGAGGGTTGAAAGGCAAAACTTAAAAATACACGTGAACAGAAAGCTATAAAGACTGTAGACCAGAAAAACGAGGGACAGGACGAGACAGCTACTTTGGAAAGAGGTAGTTGTTTTGGGTTTTTTTAGCGCCATGCTTGAAAGAGCTGAGTGCAGAGATTTTGGGGGGAGCGGCAGGGCTACAAAGTGAAAGAGGGAATTTGTTAAAAGTGTAAGATCCAGAAACAAAGAAAGAGCAGTGACAGACTGTGGAGTGTTTGAATCTGGGAATGAAGAAACAGGGGGGACCTGAAGCTGATCATAGAGAGTGAGATGGCAGGAGAAAGCAGTCACAGAGACAGGAAGGGGCATTACTTTGTGAATTTTCTCTCTTTTATAGACTTCAGTTAGGATCAAGTCTGTTTTACACAACATCTGACACATTTCCTTTGCAGAACTTGAGCGTCTTAAAGCCCTGTTCAAACCCAAACAAATACAAGTGTACACATAAACACAACACAACACACACACACACACACACACACACACAGAGAGAGAGAGAGAGAGAGAGGTTTTCATATGCAAACATAGCTACACTCAAAGAGACAGACAGAGACACAGCGAGCAATAAGTAAATATTACAACAGTTGGAAGGAACAAAGCAGTCAGCAATAAGTTGATGAGCAATGTGTGGAATCATGGTAAATGTTGAAATCTTAAACTTCCCAGTATCAGTGACTATCTCTAACAGTTGTTGCACTGTTCTTTTCAAAAGCATTGTAACAAGAAAGAAGTTATCAGTGTTGAGGGTTATAATTTATATAAACATTAACAGGATTTGAAGCCAGAACTGCATACAAATGGCCTGATCATCACGTTCAGTTTATGGATAGGTCAGGCATCTGCTTCTTTTTTTTCTCTCTCTCTCTCTTTTTTTTTAATTTTTTTTTTTTTTTAATAGCAGATTTGATGCAGCGCACATGGATCAGTTGACACTTCCTTGAAACGGAAACGAAAACTGATACTGAAGCATGCAGAAATGCATCATGAATTTGCAAAGCAAGACCTAGTCTATGTAGAAATGCCCATATGAAATAGAGCTGTTTTGTTCTCACTTTGGTATGGGTCCACGTTGATTTCCTTCCGTAATTTGAGGGCACCCTCAACGTCCTTCTTTTTGGCACACTGAATGCCTAGCTGTGGAAAGCTGGAAAAAACAGAAAAGAAAAATTTTATGCATAACACGTTAACACACACACACACACAAAGATTAAACTCATTCACATGAACACACAGTATACTTCAGAAGTGAAAGAAAAAATTCACTTCTGTAAAATTCTCCATATATTTACATACATTTCTGTAGATAAATGTATGTGTTTTCTTTCATTGGCTTGTTTCCTCCACATTTGTACAAATATCAAGAAATAGAAATAAACTTTTGAGAACATGTTTAATTTTGTTGTCTTGACATAAAAACTAAACAAAACCAAAAAAACTTCCATATTTCTTGTCAGTGTCAGTGTCCCTTTTTTGACTCACTTGTGTAAACAAAGTGAGTCTATGTTTTAACCCAGTGTTCGGTTGTCTGTGTGTGTGTGTGTGTCCGTGTGTCTGTGTGTCTGTGTGTCCGTGGTAAATTTTAACATTGACATTTTCTCTGCAAATACTTTGTCAGTTGACTCCAAATTTGGCATAAAAATAGGAAAAATTCAGTTCTTTCCAGTCATCTTGTTTAAAACAATATTGCATCTCTGGGATGGACACAAAAAAATTTAAAAAAGAAGCCTAATTATATGCAAACTGCATTTACTGTTATATTTATATTTTTTGTATTCTCTAAACTTGGCACTTTGATCTCTTTTTCTGACACAACAACAAGAGGAGTCATTATTATCATTTTTTGTTCAAACAGGAACTTCTTTTGCTAAGCATGGAATTTTTATTTAATTTGCAAACGTTTTGGTGCAGTTAGTAAAAGAGGGAAATTACTCTGTAATTAATGCTAGGGGACTTAATTCATCACAAGTAAGTCTTGAAGGCATTGCCTCTCTTGTTGTTTGTTTGTTTCCCTCTCTGAGAACAGTTGTTACATTTTATTAAAACCAGACAAACAAACTCACCTGATCACACTAGCATCCTTCACCTTGACGGTGCACACGCCCTTTTTGCAATCTTTGCCGACAAGAGAGTGGGGATGAGGTTTGCACCCAGGCACCTCGTCTTTTGTTACACAGGACACCACGATGATCGCTTGGCCCCTGTAGTTGTGAATCTGAAAAAAAAAAAAACAGAGAACATGTTATGTCATCTTTTTTTTAACAATACAATACAACACAACACTACACAGTATAATACAATACATTACAATATAATACGATACGATACCATATGATACCATACAATACAATACAGTGTGATACAGTACAGTACAGTACAGCACAGAAATTATGTTTATTCTTCATATTTCATGAGAATGTGTTATAATCATCAATAACCTTTCTAAAAATCTTATTTGATGAGAACATGTTAAAAACACAACATTCATTTGTGATCTTCTTATTTTGATGCGATGTGGCTATCACATGGTACTTCTGAATATGTTTCCCATTTTTATGAGGGCAGGTTGAACCAAGTCTATTCTTTCCCTCAGTAAATGAAATCAATTCCTAAATTTGCTCACAAATTTTTGAAAAATAAGAATTCAAGTTGATATGTAGGGATATGGATATCTATTACTTTTTTTTTAAAGACTTATTTAAAATGACTTATTCAAACATTCTCAGTTGTTTTTACTTAGAATGTTATATGTGTATATCAATTATATGTGTGTTTTTGGGGTTTTTTTGTTGCTTTTTTTTTGTTGTTGTTTGTTTTTGTTTTATTTTCCTATTGTTACTATGTTTTTGTCAGATTTGTCTTTTCTCTTTTCCCAATATATGTATTTATTCATTTATGTCTTCATGTCAATTGTCCATGTGTTATAAAAATGGGAAAATAAAAAAAAGCTTAAAAAAATAAGAAGAAGAATTCTTTCGAAGTTACCTTAGTCGTGGCTCCTTTTCTATTTCTGGTTTTTCTTTCTTTCTTTCTTTCTTTCTTTCTTTTTCTTTCCATCAACCCGATATTTTTTAACTTACTTTGATGGTGGGGTAGGTTTTGTTTTCATTGGTGCTGTTCTCTCCAGGGATGCTGCCAGCAGAACGCCCCTCGCACTGGTACCTGAAGCGCAGACCTCGCTGCCGGGGCTGTTCCGTGATTTCCACCCAGGGGTCATTGGCGCCAGGTCTGGGAAGGGATTCCGCAGGTCCCGGTGGGGTACTGACCTGCAGTTCACCAGACAGTTCACACATCAGATTAACTGCTGTCACAGAGCCATAACAAGTTGACATGAGATCACAATGTGAATGCTTCTGTCATCCAAAAAACAAGCAGTTTACATAAAATCAAAACGTGTGTGCTCAGTGTCAACAGCACAGGCGGTGAAATATAGAATTCAGAATGCGAATGTTCAGTGTCTAAAAAAAAAAACAGACGCTTGACAGTTAACATAAAATAACAATGTGACTGCTTTGTGTCTGAAACTCAGTAATTGAGTAAACAGTCAATATAAAATCAGAATGTGAATGCTCAGTGTCTAAAAATAAACAGCAAACAGCATAAAATTACAACATGAATCCTCAGCGTCTAGAACTCAAATAATGAACAGTCAATATATGATAGAATGTGAATGTTCAGTGCCTTGAAACAGACAGTAATCAGCATACAATTACAACGTGAATTCTCAGTGTCTGAAACTAAGACAGTAAACAGTTCACATAAAATCAGAATGTGAAGAATGCTCAGAGTCTAAAAACAGACAGCAAACGCTAAGCATAAAATTGCAATGTGAATGCTCAATGATTACAACTCTGACAGAAAACAGTCAACATAAAATCAGAATGTGAAGAATGATCGATGCCTAAAGATAGACAGCAAACAGCAAGCATGAAATTACAACATGAATACCCAGTGTCTACAACTCAAGACAGTGAACAGTTAACATGGAATCAGAACATGAAGAAAGCTCAGCCCCTAACTACAACACCACAAATGCAGGTTGGAAAAAAAAAAATTGTCCGACTGAGGGGAAGATAATCACAGTCAAGCTGAAAAGAAAACATTACGATAGAAAGGTCTGACCATTAAGCCTTTAATCAGCCTCAAATACACTGCTTTCAGCTTTTTCAAGGAAACTGGTGGCATGGTAAGAACTATCCATCACTGAGGAAAATTCTGTCTGTGGACATCTCCTTATGGATG
>NC_134879.1:17406862-17434362 GCF_041734735.1 Babylonia areolata
ACCCGATAGAAACCTAAACAACGTTGTCGGCAAAAAAAAAAAAAAAAAAAAAAAAAAAAAACCGTGACAGGTCTGCGTCCAATGAAATGAAATAGCCGATTCTGTTACAACAGCATAACTTGGCACACGTAAATAATAAACAGAATACACACACGTGCTGAAGACAAAAACAAAAAAAACCTAACACTCAACACGCAAAACTAAAGGAACTTACAACACTGGTGACCGCCTTCCTTGTCTCGAATGCTTTGAAGGTGGCGGATGCGACGCTCTTTTATATATCATGTCGCACGAGCTGAGCAGGAAGTATTTCACTGGTGGGGAGACCGAGATTCCCCCCCCTCCCCACCCCCCCACCTCCCCCAATCTGGCGTTGTTCTTCACAGCACGACGATGCATTCTTTTTCCGCTGCTGCCTTATTTGTACGGTTACTCATGACACGGTTCGTGTGCACTGACTGACCGCCCCCATGCTTGTGTGCGTGTGTGTGTGTGTGTGTGTGTGGTGTGTGTGTGTATGTGTGTGTGTGTGGTGTGTGTGTGTGTGGTGTGTGTGTGTGTGTGTGTGGTGTGTGTGTGTGTGTGTGTGTGTGTGTGGTGTATGTGTGTGTGTGGTGTGTGTGTGTATGTGTGTGTGTGTGTGTGTGTGTGTGTGTGTGTGTGAACTCTATGTCATAGCCGGCCGTGGGCAGCAGTCCTGGAGGTTGGAGGGGAAATTGTGACAGTTTTTTCTTTTCTTTACTTTTTTTTTTTTTTATCTATCTTTTCTTCTTCGGTTGTTGTTGTTTGTTTTTTTAAACATGCGACGACATCCAATATTGGCTCCTGCAACGTACGGATCTAGATCCAGAATGTGAATAGTGGGTCAGGCAGCAGTTATTTGTCAGTGGATCAGTGATCGTGGAACTAGTTATCTTTGTCTCTGGCAGTCATTCAGTCAAATTTATTTTATTATTATTATTACTACTACTACTACTACCTTTTTATATTATAATGATTATTTATTTATTTATTTATTTATTTATTTATGAAAGCTTATCTATTATTTATTCACTTTTTTTTTCTCTCAAGGCCTGACTAAGCGCGTTGGGTTACGCTGCTGGTCAAGCATCTGCTTGGCAGATGTGGTGTATGGATTTGTCCGAACGCAGTGACGCCTCCTTGAGCTACTGAAACTGAAACTCAGTCAAACTGTCTGTGTGCTTCCTTCTCTCTCTCTCTCTCTCTCTCTCTCTCTCTCTCTCTCCTGAAAACAGGCAGACAAGTGCCTATTCCTTTTCCCTCAATAAAAAAAAAAGTTTCGATTTTGAATTCGATTTCGATTTCGATTTCTCTCTCTGAGTGAGACTGAGTTCTTTCTGACTGATTGGTGTAAAGAGTGAGAGTTTGATCCAAAAATCGAGGTTTTTTGTTTGTTTGTTTGTTTTTTAATAAAAAGAAAAGAAAATACTGTCGTTGTAACGGGTCGCTAATTTCTTTGAATTACAGGACATCGTGTTCAATGTAGATCTCAGACTGTGCAGTACTGCAGAGCCGGCAAAAGCGCTACGATGTTTGGGTAGGTCCGTAATTCTTTTTAAAAAAAATTTTATTATTATCATATTTCATTAATTGTAGAATTTCACAAATACCATGTATGATTATTTTAGGAAAGTGTTTTGATTGGTAGTTAGGCTCTAAAACATTTGATCTGTATCAGGAGTGTGTGTGTGTGTGTGTGTGTGTGTGTGTGTGTGTGTGTGTGTGTCCTTTTCTTCTTCTTCTTCTTCGTTAAAATCCTAACTTTCTGCAGAACGAAATAGAAATGTATCGGACTGATCCCGTGGGTTTCAGCGGAAGTTTGGACAACAACATAATCATCAGTTGTGCTTCAGTTTACCAGATCCACGTTTCTGCTGCCGTTTGTTCTATTCGCTGAACATTCAAGAAACATCCAGACATTGCAAAGAACGACAGAAACTTCAGCCAGTGATGGAGTCTCCCGTCGGTCCGACGGATGAGTAGGCAGGCAGGCTTATCTGTCGGTGTGTGTCCTCATATGGGAGAAGAGGCCGATTCTGGATGCGCAGCACTTCCCACAGGTGTTGCAAGGGAAAACGTCTCCAGAAGTTGAGCCCTGCCTCCTTCTTCCGACATTAGCCTGATTGCCTGACCAGCACAGGTGACTTTTTTTTTTTAGTGAGGAGGAGTCCCTTCCCCACTCTCTCGCCTACCGACGCTCACAGTCCCACAGGTGCAGATACTGTCACGTGTAAGACGGCCTCGGCAGGTGCAGGTTTTTTCATCGGAGCTCCGTCTCCTAGGGGGACTTCCAGCCAAGGATAAGAGCTCCCCCTGCCCTTTGGTCATCCTCTTCCGCCTTCACAGCTCCTCCGCCTGGTCCGTCGTTGGGAGACTTCACATGCGGCAGGTAGTTCTCGGTTACATGGTACCAGTAGCAAGGGCTATGCCCCTGACCTGACAAGCGGGTCCTTCTCAAGTTTCAAAATGTGGCATGCGTCAGTGATAGACGGGTGCAATAGCCGATTGGTTAACTGAAGCGTTGGATTTTCAATATGAAGGTCCCATGTTCGAATCCCGGTAACGCCAACACCTGGTGTGTAAAGGGTGGAAATTTTTCCGATCTCCCAGGTCAACATAATGTGCAGACCTGCTAGTGTCTAAACCCCCTTCGTGTGTATACGCAAGCGGAATATTAAATACGCACGTTAAAGATCCTGTAATCCATGTCAGCGTTCGGTCGGTTTTGAGAAACAAGAACTGACATAGTACCCAGCACTGATGCACACCCCCGAAAACGGAGTATGGCTGCCTGCATGGTTGGGTTAAAAACGGTCACACACGTAAAAGCCCTCTCGTGTACATACGAGTGAATGTGGGAGTTGCAGCCCACGAATGAAGAAGAAGAAGAAAAAGAAAAGAAAATGTGGCGTGCCAAAGGCTTTTTTGTTTTAACAGTAGCCGGAAACGACCTCTGACCACTTTCCCGCATTGATCATCGCTTCACTCCTACATCTTTTTTTCGGAATATAACCAAATCACTCCTACACCACCCCCAACCCCCCTTTTCAGTATCGGTATTATATTGCGCAAGCTTTCGTCATGTCGTCACTGACATCAACCATAGTGACGGGAAAGGCGAGGTAAGAACATGTGATAGGTGCATACTTACGGGGCTCGGTTACTTGACTTGTTGTTTGATGGAAGCATCGTCGAAAAATGTCCAATCAGTACCCACGCACACACACACACACACACACACACACACACACACACACACAGAAATCTAAGCATATGACTCATAAATATCCTTCCTTGTCAAACGCGGCAGACTTTGACATCCGGTTAACTAGTTTCAAGTTCTCGGCCTGTTTCCATTGCCATTGACTGGAAAGCTTTTCCCGAGAAATTCGTGTTGCCTACGGACCATTCCGTACAAATGTGGACCTGTTCCTTTGAGTTCCCGAAGTAGGGGCATGTGTGGGTTGGTGCTGGTGTGTGTGTTTCGAAATGCTGTGCACTTATTTGGGGAGGGGGGGGGGGGATGGGAGGATCACTGAGCTGAATGGGAGCTACTATTGAGCTCGATGGGGAGGATGAGAGCGTGGAAAACGAGTGGGGTGACGGAGGGTAGGGGGAAGGTGTGTGTGTGTGCGTGTGTGTGTGTGTGTGTGTGTGTGTGTGTGTGTGTGTGTGTGTGTGTGTGTGTGTACGAGTCACACAGAAAGAGAGAGACAGAGCAAGAGAGAGACAGAGAGATGAACTCCTTTCTTTCTGTCTTCCCCCCCCCCCCTCTCTCTCTCTCTTTCTCTCTCTCTCTCTTCACCTCTTCACTTTCTCTCTCTCTCTCCCGCTCTTTCTTTCTCTCTTCTCCTCCTCCTCCTCTCTCTCTTTCTCTCATCTCCTCCTCCTCCTCCTCCTCCTCATCCTCCTTCTTCTTCCCCGGCCTCCTCCTCCTCTTCTTCCTCACCTTCTCTCTTTCTACCCGTCAGAGCACTCTTGTCTTTTCCTTCCTCCCTGCCTTCCTCATTCCTTTTTTCTTCATTTCCTGTGTGTTCACGGTTGCAGTACAGGATCTTCAAGTCTTCAAAGTCCATTGTGGCCCTTGGCGTCCTAACATCGACTTGTAGACTGATTGCGACACAGGCCTGCTGACGAACCCGGGAGTGGCTTTTTTTTTTTTTTTTTTTTTTTTTTAACAGGTGACTCGGAATTACTGAGCTCTGTAGGAGTAATGTTACTCATGAGAGGATGTAGAAGTAATGGAGCAGCCAAAAATTATATATATATATATATTAGTCATTCGGATGAGACGATAAACCGAGGTCCCGTGTGCAGCATGCACTTAGCGCGCATAAAAAAACCCACGGCAACAAAAGGGTTGTTCCTGGCAAAATTCTGTAGAAAAATCCACTTCGATAGGAAACACAAATAAAACTGCACGTAGGAAAAAAAAAAGGGGGTGGGTGGGGGGGGGGGGGGGGTTGGCCCTGTGGAGGGAGAGCAGCCCGAATTTCACACAGAGAAATATGTTGTGATAAAAAGAAATACAAATACATACATACATACATACATATATATATATATGTATGTATACATATATATATATATATGTATATAAACTATCCGGCTAGCTACGCTCAGTGGAACTGAAACAGTCAGGCAAACACCTTTTTGTCAGGCCGCTAGGCATGACGAGCCATGAATTCCCCACCCACCCACCCACCCACCCCCAAACTCCGCATTAATAATATTGGTTTTCGGAATTGGAATGGTTTTTAAATGCTCATTTCATTAGTTGTTGGTACTTTCGCAACAACAACAAAAAAAAGAAAAAAAAGGGGGGGGGGGGGGGGGGGGGGGGGTGGAGGGGGGGCTGCATGATTCTGCGTGTGAATATTTTTGTGGATATCTGTGACTGATGTGTGTGTGTTTGTGTGTGTGTTGGGGTAGGGGTGGTGGTGGTGGTGGTGGTGGGGGCGGGGGGGGGTTATGTTGTGTGTGTGTGTGTGTGTGTGTTTGTCTGTCTGTGTGTGTCTGTGTCTCAGTGTGTGTGTATCCATGTATGTATGTATGTATGTATGCGTGTGTATATTCGTGTGTGTATGTGTATGTGTGTGTATATACATGTGTGTGTTTATGTGTGTGTGTTACTGATTGAATATTGACTGCACTGTTAGATTATTTTGTAGCTGAGACACTACGAGACATTACATATGGCGTGACTGTGGAAAGAAAAAAAAATCACGAGGCGCAATACTAAAGATCCAGTTTCTCAAAGACAACTTAATTCCTCTCTCTCTCTCTCTCTCTCTCTCTCTCTCTCTCCCTTTCTCTCTCTCTCTCTCTCTCTCTCTCTCTCTCACACACACACACACATACACAGACACACACACACACACACACACGCACGCACGCACACACACACACACACACACACACACACACATAAGCGTGCGCAAGTGCGCCCGCACACACAAGCACAAAACAAAGTTGAACTAACAAGCATTTAAACAAACAAACGAACAATAAAACACTTTCATAAACAAAGTCTTAAAAAAAAAGTGAAAAAAAAATCCACTTTGATCAGCAAAGCCTAAACGCAGACTTATGCTTCTGAGTTTCTTTGCCACAGCTACTGTGTCAGACCCACTGGCCATGAAGGTTTAACTCACTCAGTACGGCCAGTCCTCTCTTCTCCTCTACACAGACCCCTCGGATGTCCAGTGGGTGTGTGAATGACCCAGCCTTTAGCTTCCATCGTCAGAATTGTGGTATTCTTTGTCATCATTCACCTCTTCAGTATAAGAGCCTTCCGCTTGCAAAATTTTGATGATGGTAATTGGGGTGAAACGCTGTTAACGTCGTCTCTTTCGCCGTTCGTATGGAGAGAGTTAAATATAGATTCACGTCTATCGGTTTCGGCTTCGACAGCTTCACAGCCACCCCTGACCATGCCTTCGGCCGCTCCGTAATATTATAATCTTCTTGAGCTTCTTACTCTTTATTTTGAGAACACACATGACCTTCTTCAACAGTACACCTTGGAATAATTAGAAATGCTGTTTGTTCAATTGTTATCAATCTCCCTGTATCTCTTGAATATCTCCTGTATGGATGTCATACAAAGTGCAGTGAGTAATTTTTGTTGTTGTATCATTCCCCTTGTAATTTACAGGCTCAGTGCACTGTATAAGACATAAATGTAATAATAATAATAATAATAATAATAATAATATTTATATAGCGCTGAATAAGATGCAGAGACAAATCAAAGCGCTTTCACACGAGTTGTTCACACACATGCATAACTCTAAAACTGAAGAAGAAACTGAAGACAAGAAAGAGGCAGGGTAGGGAGGCTATCTTGTGAAGTGGTGGGTTTTAAAGCCAGACTTGAAAAAGCTGAGTGCGGAGACCTGACGAAGCGAAAGAGGAAGTTCATTCCAAATACAAGGTCCAGAGACAGAGAAAGAACGGCGTCCAGCAGTGGAGTGTTTGAATCAGGGTATGCGTAAACATAGAAGATCCGAAGCCGACCGTACAGAGCGAAAAGGTGTAGGCAGCCACAAAGATAGGAAGGGGCAGATTTGTGAATACGTTTATAACATAGAGTGCTGATCTTGTACTTTATTCTGTGTGAGACAAGGAGCCAATGGATATGTTGCTAAAGAAGAGTGATGTGCTCAGATCTTTTCTTTCAGAGGACGAGTCGGGCAGAAGAGTTTTGTATGTGCTGAAGGGACTGAATGGATGAAGCAGGCAAACCAGTCAGAACTACGATATCAAAGTTATTTTCAAAAGTACAATCTGAAATATAGTCAGTCTTTTGATCAGGGCAGACAGATTGAGCATTGAACAGACAGGCATGAAAGAGATCAGAGACAGACTGAGAGGAATCTAATGGTGAATCAGTTCCGCGAGTTGAGACAGGTGTGAAAGGAGTAGGAAACGCAGCAGAGCCAATCACGGGGGGATAAACCACAGTTTGGAAAAATGTCAGAGAGGACAGTGTCACGGGAAGTAAAGGAGTCATCTTGAACATGAATGTTGAGGTTGTCAGTGACAGTCACAGCAACAGCAGGGTAGACATCGGAGACAGGACGATCAGCACAGGAGACAGGGCCCCACAAACGGCGAAGTCTGTCCGCTCTGGTTCCTCTCTTCGTCTTTGGTCTGACGATGCCCAGACTGATGATGCGTTGAGTCGTGTCATCGTAAAGTGGGTGTTGCTTTTAAATGTGTAAAATAAAAAGTGTAAATAAGCAAATGCGGAAGGAAACCAGTATTTTGTGATTTCCTGTGTCAGTCAAAAGAACAAATTAATTATGATGTCAAAAAAGAGATAAGTTCATCAGCACTGTAAGCGGAAGTTACAACAAATAACCTTTATACATTCATTAGTGAAGATGATTTAACCACCCAAAAAAATTTCCACGACAGGCTCACGTACTAACTCGCATGTGACCTAAGGATACTCGCACTGTCATCTAAAGGACACTTGTACCGAATCACGTGGCGATCTTAACAGTTCACTTATTCCAACTCACGTGACATTTACGCCAACTTTCCTGATGATTTGACAGTTTATTCATATTTCAATTAAACTGAGAGGGTATAACCACGGTCTCCGAATCAGTTGGCGAATCGTTCACTTCCGAAAGCTGGGGACTTCCTTTTGTACAAGTCACTGCACGTGTCCCTCAAAACATATAATGAAATGGAAAGGAGGAGCAGGGAGGATAAAAAGAGATTGGGGGGGAAATTTGAGAAATGAGAATAAATAAAAGAGAACAAGTACAAACAGGAAGAAAGACATAGTTATTGACAGAAAGGTACAAATCACACACACACACAGACACAGACACACGCACGCACGCGCGCGCGCACACACACACACACACACACACACAGAAAGAAACAAACAAAAGACAGAAAGAATGAAACAAAATCAGAAAGATTTATATCAAAAAAGAACGATGGACATCAGAATCAAGCGAGAATGGAAAGGAGAAAAAAAGAAGAAAAAACGAAGGGAAAACATAAAAAAATACAAATAATTATGAAAAAGGACGAAGAATGTTTGAATGAAGGAATAAATGAATGAATGAATGAATGATACAAACAAACAAACAAAGAAAAAAATACGGACATAGAAAAGAAAGAGCGACACTTTTCGATTTCGACCAAAAGTAAATCGAAACAACGAAACGAAAACAGGGAAAGAAAACTCGAAAATAAGCAAGGAAAGAAAGAAGAAAAAAGACAGACGAAAGAAATGAAAAGAAAAAAAAGATAGAAAGAAGAAAAAAGAAGAGGTTATTACTTTTTTTGTTTGTTTGTTTGTTTTTACTGCCCCGTCATCTGCACCGTTTCAATGGCATTGCTCCCACGCCGCTCATTCCGAGTCCCCCAAACACAGCCACACCCCGGGTTCGTCTGTCACACTCCCAACGTCAGCAGTCCGCAGGGAACCATCGATGTTAGGTCGCCAGGAGGCCACACACCAGAGGAGTCCCTGCACTGCTACTGAGTCACTTCGGAGGTGTTCAGTGGTGCCTGTTCTGATTTAACGTACTTAGGACACCACCTACTAAGCCCTCTACTGACGACGATAATAGCTTAGTCGCGGAGCCAGACTGAGTGAGCATCCCTCCCATAAAGGAGACCGCCGCCACGTCCCTCCAACAACCTCCCCCCATGAATCTGCCGACACTGAAGACATTGACAGGACTCACCCTAAGCACGGAAGTGGAGGTGTATCAAAACTGAGGTCACCATGACAGCAGGGCATGAAAGGCCACAGACTTTGGGACATTTTTGTTTATATTGGTAATGATGAAGAAGGAGGTGGAGGATGACGATGTTGCTATGTAGGTCCATTTTGGTTTGGGACTTCGTGACAAGGCTGTACTCTACACTTCCTTTCATAATGATATCCCGGCGTCAACCAGGCCCGAGAGACACAGACACTTGCAGTGTTGATCAGGTAATTAGAGCAGCACACCCAAAGACACATCCGTGTGGATAACACTCGACCATGTGGTCCCAATCTCCCCATTTAAGTCCATAGAACACTCAACTCTGGGTAGGAGCCGGCCGCGGGCCGAAAATCCCACTTCCGCTGGGATTCGAACCCGCGTCCTCCCAGCCTCCATAGACCGTGATTGCTGCATACCATGGTCATCCATGATACTGTCGTCTCACTGTTATTGTATTGTTCTGTAAAAGTTGTGTGTTGCTTTTTTTTTTTTTTTTTTTTTTTTTTTTTTTGTCAGTATTGTGATATTTTGTGTCACAACAGTTTTGCTCTGTGTGAAAATCGGGCGGCTCACACCAAGGAGAGCGTGTCGCCACATTGAAGCGCCACTCCCCCAACCCCCTCTCGCACCCCACCCCACCCTCCACTTTTCTTTCTATCTGCAAGTGAGGTTATTTTACACTCAAAGTGGATTTTTCTACATTTCGCCAGGAACGACTCTTTTGTTGCCGTGGGATCTTTAATGTGCGCTAAGTGCATCCGTAATGCACACGGGACCTCGCTTTATCGTCTCATCCGATTGACTGTCAGTGTTAATTGCTCACAGCGCAAACAGTTGCACAGGACCATATGAAGGCTGAAAATAGTGTATGAACACAGACCACACCATCAAATTTATTGCGAAATACCAAGACTTCTTCAGAAGACAGAAGAAGCGAAGAACAGAAAGTACAACTGCACCTAAACCCAGGATTTTCTACCGACGTTGAATTCCACACCAGGTGTTTATTTAAAAAAAAAAAAAAAAAAAAAAAAAAAAAAAAAACACCAAAAAAAACCGCTAAACACTTAACAAGCAATCGCAGAGTTATATTCAGTACATTAAAGATACAGTATTGAAAGAGAGAGAGAGAGAGAGAGAGAGAGAAGAGAGAAAGAGATATATATATATATATATATATATATATATATATATATATATATACCACTAAAAACTGACAGCTCACAAGTCCGGGTCACTTAAAGAAAGAGAGAGAGACACAGGGAGAGAGAGAGAGAGAAAAAAAAATAATAAAGAAAGCAGGAACAAAATCGGCCATTTATCAAATCCAAATGAAGTCCACTCCCCCCAAAAAAAAGAAATAGACTCAGACTTTTCAGAAAGGTTAATGTACAAGTACGGCAAGAAAATCCGGACATGGAAAGACACGAGAGAAAGAATTCTTCTTTTTTTTTCTTTTTTTTTATAACTTAAATAAAAGGAAAAGGAAAGAGAAAAAAAGTGGGGGAGTGTTAAAAAGCAAGGGCGGCGGAAAAAAACGGAACTGTCGGTCCTAAGAATTTTCAAAGGTAAGAGAGTTAGGCTACTGCGTGTTGATATTAACTGGAAGGTACTTTCGGCATCCGGGACGTCTTTGAGGATCGTCTTCTTAGCTGTCGTCGTCCTCGTCGTGGTTATTGTAATGAGCACTGACGGCTGGTCATGCATGCTTTGTCAACTGGAAATTCAAAGGGCGTTTTTCGTCGATCAACGTGACAGAAAGGTAGGGGTGGTGGATGGGGGTGGAGGGGGATGGCGCAACTTCTTTTAATACACACACACACGCGCGCGCGCGCGCGCACACACACACACACACACAAACGCGCGCACACACTCACACGTGTACGTTCCTGTGCACCAGCTCTTTTAATAGAGGATTGCTATTGATTTATCTGGATTAGGATTTTCATTTTGGAATTAATGTTTCTTCATAGTACGTGTCGAATTAGAACGCATCTGTTTGAAGAATGCGATGCATAAAGTACACACATCGCCATTTAAGAATTTATAATGATGAATTTATGGCAGTGTTTCCTTTTCGGAAAGAGCGTCTTAGTATTTCTTCTTTTTTTAAGAATGTTATCATATTCAACTTCGTGATAAATGTGTCTTCTTATTATCACTTTCATGTTTGTTTGGTTTTTATTCAACTTATTTGTTTTGCTTTTTTACCTTTTGGTTGGGCCATTCTCAAGTTCATGTGTGTGTTGGACTGCGGGCTGGGTGGAGGATCTGTGTGTGTTTGTGTGTGTGTGTGTGTGTGTGTGTGTGTGTGTGTGTGTGACGCTCTTCCGGAAGTGATTCGTCATCTGTTGGTCCCCACCGGCACCCAGCTCTCACTTATGGGTCCTAGAAGCTGCTAGCATGCGGCAGCGCCCAACCCCCGGGCAACGGCTTTGACAGGCTGGCTAAACTAGGTGAGGGTAGCCGACGGGTCTCAAACCCTCGGTGAGTTAGGGCTTGTCTACCCAAGCATGTGAAGACTGGATCCTGCGGACTGCGGAAGAAACCTTCATGGTTCAACGGAGAGAAAGGCGGTTGCAGCAGAGCACTGTGGAGTGCTGAGGGCAGGATGAGGCACATAGGACATCCTGGTCATCCACTGCATCCGTTTCCATCTCCAGTCGTCTTAACCTCGTCTTGCCACTGGATACAGACTCTTATGGCAAAGCCCCTGGCTCAGACTCCATTCCAGCTGCACTGAGGTCTACAAAAAAGGTAGTATGGCGCTGACTGAGAAGCTTCATCAGCTATTCCAGCTCACCTGGCAGCATGAGGCAGTTCCACAGGACTTCAAAGACGCTTCCATCATTCACCTGTACAAGCGCAAAGGAAATCGTCAGGCCTGTGACAACCATTGTGGAATATCCCTGCTGTCCGTCGCAGGCAAGACTCTGGCCAGAGTGCTACTCAACCGTCTCATAGAGCACCTTGAGCAAGGTCTCCTACCAGAGAGCCACTGTGGCTTCCGGAAAGAACGCGGGACTATCGACATGGTGTTTGCTGCCAGGCAGCTCCAGGAGAAGTGTCAGGAACAGAACGCCGACCTTTACTCTACCTATGTCGATCTGACCAAGGCCTTCGATACTGTTAGCAGAGATGGCCTTTGGAGAATCATGGTGAAGTACGGGTGTCCCAGAAAGTTCATCACCATCATACGGCAACTACACGATGGGATGCTGGCCCAAGTCCAAGACAACGGAGAGACTTCAGAACCATCCCCTGTCTCCAACGGAGTCAAGCAAGGGTGTGTTCTTGCCCCCACCCTGTTCAGTCTCATGTTTTCAGCCATGCTGACAGATGCCTTCAGAGACGCTGACGTATGCATTGGCATCAGGTACCGCACAGATGGCTCGATCTTCAACCTCAGGAGGCTTCAAGCAAAAACCAAGGTGTGGACAGACACCGTCAACGACTTCCTGTTTGCTGATGATTGCGCTCTCAATGCTGCCTCCGAAGCTGACATGCAACACAACGTCGACAAGTTCTCTGCTGCCTGTGACAACTTTGGCCTCACAATCAGCACAAAGAAGACTGAGGTGATGAACCAGCCAGCTCCAGGAAAGCCTTACGTTGAACCAAACATCTTCATCAACGGGCAACGACTGAATGCGGTGGACAAGTTCACATACCTGGGCAGTACACTCTCTCGCACAGTTGTCATCGACGACGAGGTGAATGCCAGACTCGCCAAAGCCAGCGCTGCCTTCGGCAGACTCCATAAGAACGTTTGGAACAAGAGAGGCATCACCCTGGAGACGAAGCTCAAAGTATACAAGGCCATAGTTCTCACCACACTGCTCTATGGATGTGAATCATGGACGGTCTACAAACGCCACGCCGAAAAACTGAACCACTTCCACACCACCAGCCTCAGAAAACTTCTCGGAATAAATCGGCAAGAGAAGATCCCTGACACAGAGGTGCTCACTCGTGCAAACTTGCCCAGCATCTACACCATCTTGATGCAGACCCAGCTGCGCTGGGCAGGCCATGTAGTTCGCATGCCAGACCACCGGCTCCCCAAGAAACTGCTGTATGGCGAACTCCAACATGGCAAGCGCTCCCATGGAGGCCAAAAGAAGCGCTTCAAAGACACTCTGAAAGCTTCTCTGAAGGCCTTCAACATCAGCCACGACACATGGGAGCTGAATGCAATGGACAGACCAAAGTGGCGTTCAGCTGTCCACAAAGGCGCCAAATCCTGTGAGGCCAACAGAATCGCTGCAGCAGAGCAACGCAGACAGGCCAGGAAAAGCAGTGCCAGCAAGTCCCCGACAGCCGCCACCATCCCCTGTCCACACTGCGTCAGAACCTTCCGGGCGCGGATTGGCCTGACCAGTCATCTGCGCACCCACAGAGCCCAACTCACCCACCCCTAGGATGACTAGATGGTCCTCGTTGATCCCGACGGACGAACCACATGTGCGTGTGTGTGTGTGTGTGTGTGTGTGTGTGTGTGTGTGTGTGTGTGTGTGTGTGTGTGTGTGTGTGTGTGTGTGTGTGTGTGTGTGTGTGTTTGACGCATGGGAGACCTGAGGGACTCGCGACATGGGCCAGGTCGCGATTACCTTTAAAAAAAATACCTTACAATTTCGTCCTTTAAAAACTTTTTTTTTTTTCATTTTTGTATTTGCTCGTGAGAGTGCGTGCAAGTGTATGTGAGTACAGGGGATGTTCAAAGGGTCGGTGAGAGAGATAGAGAGAGAGATACAGTGAGAGATAGAGAGAGAGAAAGAGAGAGAGAGAGAGAGAGATAGTGAGAGAGAGAGAGAAAGAGAGAGAGAAAGATATATATATATATAGTGAGAGAGATATATATATAGTGAGAGAGATAGTGAGAGAGATAGAGAGAGAGAGAGAAAGAGAGAGATAGAGAGAGAGATAGTGAGAGAGAGAGAAAGAGAGAGAGATAGAGAGAGAGAGAAAGAGAGAGAGACAGAGAGAGAGAGAGAGAGCATAGCTTTCGTGAAACGAGTAGTAGTAGTAGTAGTAGTAGTAGTGTGTGTGTATTACATGGGACTGCGTGTAGTCTTATCTGTGACAGAGCGATAGGTGGGATATATAACTGTGTCCTCAACTTGATGGACCACAGCATTGAACAACTTTAACCACCGAACGTCTTCTGTTTATTGTCGACCATTATCAGCTGATCAAAAGTGACATATATATATACCTACTAACCCAAGTGAATAAATAGATAAGTAAATAAACGAATAAAAAAAAAAAGCGACATATTTTGAAGAAAATAATTTTTCAGTGAGGTGGTCTGTTGCTAACCGCGGTTCGAACACGTGTTTTGGGTTGTCAGCTCGTGTGTGTGTGTGTGTGTGTGTGTGTGTGTGTGTGTGTGTGTGTGTGTGTGTGTGTGTGTGTGTGTGTGTGTGTGTGTGTGTGTGTGTGTTGATAATATGTGCCATAAATGTTGTTTTGATGTGAAGTTTTGCTATTTCCTTTATTTATCTTATTTTCTCTTATATCTCTTATTTTATCAATTTTATTTATTTATTTCATTTCCCTTTTCTAGCGCCCGTTTACTTTTTAAAATGCAATTTTTTAAAGACAGAAAAGAGCGATCGACAGACTATGGAGTAAACGATTTGTCGAATACAGCAACTTGTAACCGTTGGAAATCCCCGAAAACGGAGTATGGCTGCCTACGTGGCGGGGTAAAAACGGTCATTCATGTAAAAGCGGCTGCGGTCACCTCTACCACAGACACGGTCCTACCCAAGGATATTGAAGAGGAATTGTTTGCAGACCAGACCTCGAACGCGACTTCCGCAGAAAAGCGGCGCGTTCGTCCATTGGAGAGAGGGAACAGGTGGAATCCCGGACAAGATGAGTTTTGGTCGTGTGTCCACGTAAAGCCAAGAAAACCATTTAGTTATGGATAGCAGCTGTTGAACCCTAGTCATTTGATGTAGACGGACGGAGACACAAGCATGGTGTTCACTTGTGATGGTATTTCGAAGAGGTCTACTAGAACATTTTGTTTAAACACGGGCTTTGAATGGTGATTTGGAACTGGGTAAGGTTTTGCAGAAGTCTGCAGGGGATTTTATATATGTATATTTTTAAAGTGTTTATAAAAGTTGAATGGAAACTAAAAATTGATGGCAAGATAGTAGCTTTGTTCACGAAAAAGATATATTTCGATTTGCTGTTGTATGATATTTTATTTTACTGTAACACCTTTGTGTGTGTGTGTGTGTGTGTGTGTGTGTGTGTGTGTGTGTGTGTGTGTGTGTGTGTATGCATAGGTTGATAGATAGACATACGTCGACTTGCTGTTGTATGATACTGTATTGTACTGTAAAATATACATTACAAATTATATATATATATATATATAAATGGTAGTAACATCTTCAGCATAAAAACGCAGTGAAAGCCCCGGTGTTGGTGTTTTAATCAAAATTGAACGTGTTAGAATCTCAGAGAATAACATGCTGCGCGACACTGATTTTGTTAGTATGTTAGTAGGGAGTTCATGCTTTTGTTCTTGGCATTGACGTAAAGTGCATGTGAATCCCAACAGGAGCACGCCGAGGACATCCAGTCTGTCCTCCCGAAACGCCAGTGACTTATCATACAAGAGGGTTGTGGTGGGCTTTGGCGTTGGTGGGATGAGTCAGGTGGAGATGGATCGCCAGGCCAGCGTTATTGTAATAATAATAATAATAATAATAATAATGGTATTTATATAGCGCTAAGTCTTGTGCATAGACAAATCAAAGCGCTTTCGCACCAGTCATTCACACGCATGCATAACTCTAAAATTGGAGAAACTGAAGACAAGGAAGAGGCAGGGAATGGAGGCTATTTTGGGAAGAGGCGGGTTTTAAGGCCAAACTTGAAAGAGCTGAGTGTGGAGACTTGACGAAACGAAAGAGGAAGTTCCTTCCAGTTACAAAGCCCAGAGACAGAGAAAGAACGGCGGCTAACAGTGAAGAGGTTGAATCTGGGAATGCGTAAACAGAGTGGACCCGAAGCTGATCGTAGTGAGCGAGATGGAGTGTAGAGGTGAAGGCAGCCACAGGGATAGGAAGGGGCTGATTTGTGAATACATTTATAACATAGAGTGTTGATCTTGTACTTTATTCTGTGTGAGACAGGGAGCCAGTGGAGATGTTGCAAAAGAGGAGTGATGTGCTTAGATCTTTTCTTTCAAAGGACGAGTCGGGCAGCAGAGTTTTGTATGTGCAGAAGCGACTGAATGGATGAAACAGGCAAACCAGGCAATGGAGAATTACAGTAGTCAAGGCGAGAGAGAATGAGAGAAACAGACATCGCCACCTCCAATGTTGGAAAGACTCAGGAAAGGATAACCGACCTGAAGAACGTCAACTACAGCAAGCTTATCACCGCCATGCTCAAGAAACTGATGGAGAGGAGCAGGTTCAAGTCCTGACAGTTTGGACTGTTGCTGGTCCACATGGTCAAAGAAAACCTCTTTGCATTCGACGACCTCATCAACGGGTGAGTAGAAGTGTGATTGTACATGCAGTTGTTTGTTGTTGTTGTTGTTTTTCTAAAGGAATATCTTGTTTATTCATGAGTCGATGAAGGAGGAAATGTACACTTAGTAAATCGCAGCATTGTTCCGAGAGAAAAAAAATGTGGAAATAACTCACATTGTAGCATTAATTCCACGGAAATGACTCAGATTGTGGCGATAATTCTGCAGAAACTACTCACTCGCATTGTAAAAATAGTTCTGCGGAAATGACTCATACTGTGGAGATGATTCTGCAGAAACGACTCACATTCTGGCAATATTTCTGTGGACACGACTCGCATTGTGGTTATAAAGATTCTGTGGAAACTGGCAACACAATGGAAAGCAAAAGCTTAAACTGCTTCCTCAGTTTTTCGCTCATGGGTTGTACACGCATATATATATATATATATATATATATATATATATATATATATATATATATATATATATATATATATGTGTGTGTGTGTGTGTGTGTGTGTGTGTGTGTGTGTGTGTGTGTGTGTCTGTATATATATACAAGGCAGAGTGTGCTGAGCAACTGTAGATATTCGTTTTTCCATCTCGGCTTTCTGAGTGACTGTAGTGGTAAAAGTTGCTTGGGGTTTTTGTTTGTGCCCCAGAGTTGCTGAGTTCATGCAGATGGGACAAGAGCTGGAGCAGGACTTGCCCAAAGTCTGGGACCACCTGTCCAAAATTCTAAGGGCACTCACAAAGAATCTACCCCTGCCACCAGGATTCCTTCAGGCCTGTTTGAAACCACTCTCCACCTTGAACTTCGACAACGTGGGAGTGACTAATGTTCGAAACCCTCAAGCTGGTTTTTGAGGCATGAGGTGGGTACTTTGTTTGTTCTGCTGCAGAAGACGAGAGTCTGTTGGAGGGAGAAGGGAGAGGGTGTGGGTGGGTGGGTTATTTTTGTACTGGTGATTGTCAGTGCAGGTTCATGAATGACTGAATGCTTGACATGGTTTTATCCTGTCCTTGTAGGTTCATGAATGACTGAATGCTTGACATGGTTTTTATCCTGTCCTTGTAGGTTCATGAATGACTGAATGCTTGACATGTTTTTATCCTGTCCTTGTAGGTTCATGAATGACTGAATGCTTGACATGGTTTTTATCCTGTCCTTGTAGGTTCATGAATGACTGAATGCTTGACATGGTTTTATCCTGTCCTTGTAGGTTCATGAATGACTGAATGCTTGACATGGTTTTATCCTGTCCTTGTAGGTTCATGAATGACTGAATGCTTGACATGGTTTTATCCTTTCCTTGTAGGTTCATGAATGACTGAATGCTTGACATGTTTTTATCCTGTCCTTGTAGGTTCATGAATGACTGAATGCTTGACATGGTTTTATCCTGTCCTTGTAGGTTCATGAATGACTGAATGCTTGACATGGTTTTATCCTGTCCTTGTAGGTTCATGAATGACTGAATGCTTGACATGGTTTTATCCTGTCCTTGTAGGTTCAAGAATGAATGACTGCTTGACATGGTTTTATCCTGTCCTTGTTTGAAACTGTACAGTTTGGAACGGGGAAGGTTTTTCTTTTGTACCTGATTAATCATGGTTGAGCTCATTGTTGAATGAATGAATGTTGTCTGGAGATGATGTTACAACGTCCTGTTACTAATATTGCTTTTGCTGTGAATTTGGAAGAGATTCAGTGATATAACTGTGTAAAATGCCCCCCGAGCCGTTTTGTTTGTCATTGTCTAATTTGAAAGAGAAGAACTTTGATATTAAGTTTAACCCTCTCCATACGAACGGCAAAAGAGACGACGCTAACAGCGTTTCACCCCAATTACCATCACCAAAATATTGCAAGCGGAAAGCTCTTATACTGAAGAGGTGAATGTTGACAAAGAATACCACAATTCTGACGACGGAAGCTAAAGGTTGGGTCAGTCAGACACCCACTGGACATCCGAGGGGTCTGTGTAGAGGAGAAGAGAGGACTGGCCGTACTGAGTGAGTTAATCCACTCTGTTTCATGTAGTTTTCCTCACCATTAACGTGCCTCTCTTTTCATTTTTTTTTTCCCCACTCCAGAACGAGGAAATCCAGGAACAGTCGGCATCCTGTGGACTCAGACTTCGGCTTGCCTCAGTGACAGTCAGGAGTCTTCACGTAGGCTGAATGAAGAGCTTCCTTTAAAGAGGCCCTCCCCCAAATGATGACCAAGGAGAGTTACAACAACAGACTGTGATGAAAATGTTCCATGACGTGCTGAATAAAACTCATTAAACACACACACGCACACGCACGCAAGCACGCACGCACGCACACACGCACGCACGCACGCACGCACGCAAGCAAGCACGCACGCACACACACACACACACACACACACACACACACACACACACACACACACACACACACACACGTACGTACTCGTATATATTGAGAGAGAGAGAGAGAAACTAAGCACAATTTATATGTTATGGAGAGAGAGAGAGAGAGAGAGGAAGCACAATTTATATGTTATGGAGAGAGAGAGAGAGAGAGAGAGAGAGAGAGAGAGACGAAGCACAGTTTATATGTTATGGCAGAGAGAGAGAGAGACGAAGCACAATTTATATGTTATGGCAGAGAGAGAGAGAGACGAAGCACAATTTATATGTTATGGCAGAGAGAGAGAGAGAGAATAATGAATCACAATTGATATGTTATGGCATGGAAAGAGAGAGACAGACAAAGAGAGAGAGAGAGAGAGGAAGCACAATTTATATGTTATGGCAGAGAGAGAGAGAGAGAGAGAGAGAGAGAGAGAGAGAGAGAATAATGAAGCACAATTTATATGTTATGGCAGAGAGAGAGAGAGAGAGACGAAGCACAATTTAGATGTTATGGCACAGAGAGAGAGAGAGAGAATAATGAATCACAATTGATATGTTATGGCATGGAAAGAAAGAGAGAGAGAGAGAGAGAGAGAGAGAGGAAGCACAATTTATATGTTATGGAGAGAGAGAGAGAGAGAGAGAGAGAGAGAGAGAGAGCAACAAAGCACAATTGATATAGCATGTTGTATATAGATAAAGTCGCTGTGAAATCATGTGTCCCTGTTCGGTGTCTTTGTTGCTTGTACCCGGTTGGCCACACGGGGCCCTGTCGGGGTGAAACACCTGTAAATATGGATCCCATAGAAATAAGAACACTGTAGTCGTAGTAGTAGTATCATCATGATGGTCGTCATCATCATTATTATTATTGTTATTACTAATATAATTGTCATTATCATCATCATCATCACCATCATTACTATTATCATTATTACTATTTTTATCATCGTTATTGTTATTACTATCATCATCGTCGTCATCGTCATCGTCAGTATTATTATCATTATTATTGTTGTTATTATGTTACTATTGTTATCATTATCATCATTATTACCATTCGAATTAAAGTGACTCACGTAGAGTCCCTTTGGAAGTATCAGTTTCAGTTTCTCAAGGAGAAACTATTATCTATATACAACATGCCATATCAATTGTGCTTCGTTGCTCTCTCTCTCTCTCTCTCTCTCTCTCTCTCTCTCTCTCTCTCTCTCTCTCTCTCTCCATAACATATAAATTGTGCTTCCTCTCTCTCTCTCTCTCTGCCATAACATATAAATTGTGCTTCGTCTCTCTCTCTCTCTCTCTCTCTCTCTCTCTCTCTCTCTCTCAGTTTCTCAAGGAGGCGTAAACTGCGCTCGGGCAAGTCCATACATACCCGGCACCACATCTGCTAGGCAGATGCCTGACACAAGCAGCATAAACCCAACGCGCTTAGTCAGGCCTCGAGTGCATGTTCATATATTATTATCATTATGTCTACCTATCAGAGTTGGTTTCTTCTAGAGAATTTCGCCAGAGGACAGCACTCTCGTTGCCATGGGTTCTGTGTATCTGTGGAAAGGGGGGGGGGGGGGCGACAGAGAAGCACTTCTGGGTGCGCGAGAGCAAAAAGCCACCTCCCCCATACCCCCCCTCCCCCTCCCACCCCGACCCCCCCCTCCCTCCCCTCCCCACACACACACACCCTCTCCCATCCTGACCCCAGACTTTTGGCAAGACTGTTCCAGCTGTCACATGAGCCACTGGGACACGTGTATTCTTACTTGAATGAATGCCCCCATCTATCTGTCTCTACATTCTCCCACTGCCTCCCGCCCCCCCCCCCCCCCCCACCCCTCTCTCTCTCTCTCTCTTTCTTTCTGAGTGTGTATCACACACACACACACACACACACACACACACACACACGGTTGTCATATGGTATTAGCTCACCCTTTGCTATTTCCGTCTTGAGTAAGAGCGACAGGCCAGCTGATAACAATCTTTGACATCAAGTGATTTCTTTTCCCTCCACAAGTACAACACAAAGTCTGTCACCAGGCCAACGCACATTCTTCAGTGCATGATTACATCACATACATTTCGAAACAACGGACATCATTTTCATGTTAAAAAAAAAAAAAAAAAAGAAAAGAAAACAAAGGGTTGGTAATCTTTTGTATCGGAACTGAACCACCATCAACCCACTGCTCTCTCTCTCTCTCTCTCTCTCTCTCTCTCTGTCTCTGTCTGTCTGTCTCTGTCTGTCTGTCTCTCTCTCTCTCTGTCTATCTCTGTCTCTCTCTCTCTCTCTGTCTCTCTCTGTGTCTCTGTGTGTCTCTCTCCCTTTCTCTGTCTGTCTCTCTCTCTATGTCTGTCTGTCTGTCTGTCTCTCTCTCTCTCTCTTCTTTTCTTTTTTTCTTCTTTTTTTTTAAACGCCCGTGGGGCGAGTTGTCATACGAGTTCAGCCTTTCACTGACTTAGATAACAAAAATGTAATATTAGTAGAGCCCCTGTTTCCGTATGAGAGGACAGTAACATTCTCATGACCTGACGCCACCTCCAGTTTTACAGTAAAAAAAAAATCTCCTTATTGTCCATGGTGATCTTTGTTTTCGCGAAATCGTCACACCTAACGCCTGTAAATAAAAGAGTGTGGGTTTGGTGTTGAAGGGCTAGCTCGTCGTTCCGACATTAGCCTGGTTGCCTGGCCAGCACAGGTGACTTTTTTTTCTTTCTTTTCTTTTTTTAAGTCAGGAGGAGTTGTGCAGTCCCTTCCCCACTCACTCGCCTACCGACGCTCACAGTCCCACACGTGCAGATACTGCCACGTGTAGGACGGCCTCGGCAGGTGCAGGTTTTTTCTTCGGGGTTGCAGTGGGTAGAAATTCAACATTGTGGGCAAAGAAGTTTTGTTGACAGGACTGACTGTCTCAAACAAAACGAAAAAAAACAAAAAACCAAACAAACAGAATGTGCTAAGGGAGAAAGTTCTACAGTACTCAGAGATATCACGTCCGCACACCCACCCACCCTTCTTAACACACACACACACACACACACACACACACACACACACACAGTGACGAACTCACTAACACCAGAGGCATCGCGCATTAAGAGAGAGAGAGAGGGGGGGGGGGGGTGCGGCAAACAGAGACAGAGACGGTGACAGATAGTCACATACACACACACACACACACACACACACACGCACACACACACACATACACACACACGCACACACAGGGGCAAAGGCAGTGAAACTGACAGATCGAGAAAGAGAGACAGATGGAGAGAAAGAAAACGAAGGAGAGAAAGGAAGGATGAAAGAAAGAGAGAAAGAAAGAATAAGAGAGAGATTCTGGAAATTAGCAATGACACAGACAGACAGACAGACAGAGAGGCGGTGTGGGTGAGAGAGAGAGAGAGACAGAGAGAGAGAGAGAGTCATTTTCGTCAGTGTGGATGAGTTTGTCACTTCTTTCTTCTTTTTTTTCTTTTTTTTTTTTAAACTTATGTGTGTTTCTATATATATATATATATATATATATATATATATATATATGTGTGTGTGTGTGTGTGTGTGTGTGTGTGTGTGTGTGTGTGTGTCCAACATAGCAGTTCCGTTATGATGTTGTCTGACAAGGTAGTTCAAGCGAAGCACTGGGAGATGTGGACGGGGCAGGGGCGCAAGGAGAGAAGCATGAGGAAGTGAGGGGGGTGGGGTCGCCCCCAAAACCTGGGCTTAATTCAACGACTTCAACTGTCTACACCATAACAGGACCTATCTTAAACTTCTCGAAATTGTTATCGTGTCCTAACAAGCTGGATTTGTCTTTTTTTGGAAATCGTTCTTATCGTTCGAAACTGTCCATTTAAAAACCGGCAATTTATCAACAACCATCTACCTGAAGATGTAGTCATCAGCCCCATCCACATGTAATATGCGGCTTCTGTTCAAACGTGTGTGTGTGTGTGTGTGTGTGTGTGCGTGCGCGCGCGCGCGCATTGCGTGCATGTGTGAGTATGCACAAGTTTTTGTATTGATATGCACTAATATGCATCCTAATTTCTACTGTATCTGTGTTTGTGTAATTATTTTCGATTTATGTTCGTATCTCGTTATGTACTATTCCCCCCCACCACCACCCCACCCCCACCCCCCAATACTCCTTGTGACCTCGGTACATTTGGTAATAAAGACATATTCTATTCTATTCTGCATCTTGCACGTCTGTCTTTCCTTCTGTTTTTTTTGTCTCTGTATGTCTGTCCATGTGTGAGTGTATATATATATATATATATATATATATATATATATATATATATATATATATAAGTGTGTGTGTGTGTGTGTGTGTGTGTGTGTGTGTGTGTAGGTGTGTGTGTGTGTGTGTGGTGTGTGTGTGTGTGTGTTCGCGCGCGCGCGCGTTGTCCTGAAGATTTCCAGCGAAACAGACCTGACACGGACCTCTGACACAGCGCAGTTGAATTTTGATCAAGCAAGAAGTTAAAACAGTTCAACCAAACGATTCCCTTCGACTGCTGGCTGCAGTAATTCACGATGTGACGATGGCTACGTTTTGCATACCGTGTTCTCCTCATCACGAAGGCTGTCAACGTTGAGCACACCTTCACCTTGTGCTGACAAACCACAAAAAAAGACCTTATATTATACCTTT
The DNA here is from genome assembly GCF_041734735.1 of Babylonia areolata. Classification (NCBI taxonomy): domain Eukaryota; kingdom Metazoa; phylum Mollusca; class Gastropoda; order Neogastropoda; family Buccinidae; genus Babylonia; species Babylonia areolata. Next base: position 17,430,183 of record NC_134879.1, read on the forward strand.
TCTCTCTCTACCTCCCCTCCTCTCTCTCTCTCTCTCTCTCTCTCTCTCTCTCTCTCTCTCGCTTCTTGCCTCACATGATAATCACAAAAGACGGCTTGAGCGCAACATAAGCTAACCAAAAACACCCAGAGTCACTAAGCATGGCTCCTTACCAGAGCTACTTTTTTTTCTTTTTATTTCAGCCCAGAACGAAGGGACGCAAATCAACTTTGGGTTCCCGGTAGCTTTAAAAATAAAAAATAAAAAAAAAGAAATGGCGGCAATGACGTGTCTTTGCATACAGTGTCTTAACTGAACTGAACTGATTAACTCAAAACTCAGAGGTGCACTATATGCACATGAAAAGGCACTGAGAAAGAATCTGTATACTACAGAGCCGCTTCCCGCGGCTGACGTAGGTAGGTATACGTACCGGACACGTGGGTGTCACGTTGCTAAATACTCGAAGAATGAGTATATTTATACGACAGAAAAGTATCATTTCAGTTTAACAACACCAGCAACAACAACAACAACAACAGTGCAGAAACGATAGGGACAATTTCAAAACTATACGCGGGGTCCTTGACGCACGCGTCATCATTGACGTCAATGAAATGTGTGAGTCAAGGGTCGTCTTCCGTTGCACACCACATTGTTCTATAATACCAATGAACAGTTACGAACTAAACACTTCATGAAACAGAATCGGTTTTCTTTTCGATTCATAACCTGTCACCTTCTTGTGCTCTTCCGTCGTGAGATAAAGTAGGCTCCAACAATATGTCCATTCACAAGCAATACAAGAAACTTAAGATTCGTTTTTGTTGTTTTTTTTATTCTAAGCTTAGCATGAAAGATCATGTGACAAAAGTTTGTCAAACTGTCTTTCACGAGATCAAACCAATTTGTTCCTTCTGGAGATAATCCACAGATGTTGCAACCAAAACGTGGTTCACTTAGCAACCTACGTTCTTTCCCGATTAGATTACTGCAGTTCTTTACATACAGGTTTAGTTCTTTATTATTGTTATCACATCATAATTGCATTGATCATTTACGTATAAACTTGTCAATAGAAACTTGAAATGTTAAAATGCACGCTTTGGTTGTTGTTTTTTTTGTTTTGTTTGTTTTTGTTGGGGTTTTTTGTTTGTTTTTCTTTGCGACTTATAATCCACCATGTGTGGTATTTCGCTTCTGTCGATGTGAGCGTCAAGAGAGAGAAAGAGACAGACAAACAGACAGGCAGACAGGCAGAGGCAGAAAGATTTTTGGACTATGTCGATCTCTATTGCAATGTCACACACATCAAGTTGTATCACATTGCATTGCTATGACCAAAAACAAAAAAAGCCAAAGCCACTCTCCCAGTTAAGATAAGATAAGAAGATAAGAATAACTTTATTATCTCCAACTGGAGAAATTTGGTCAGGTGCATTATCACAACATAGACAAGTAAACAACATGGGGACCATAACTGTAAAAGTCAACAACAGCTTTTACGAATATTACGAAGATACAAATGTAAAAAATATCACATATACCGTTTCATACATACATCCACACACTGCAGGTAATAACTAATATTCTTAATGTAAAAACAGAAAGAATTAAGAAACATTATTTGAATATAATTATAAACATAGCCTACTATACTGCACATTGATTATAATAGACAGATAAGATAAGAATAAAGATAAATTGCGGAAAACCGCAACCAGATAATCAGCACCCACCCGCACCCCACCCACCCCACACACGCGGATTACTTGATTAAACAAGAGTAATAAACATATGTTCTCAAATAAAAAGCATTTCACATATTCGCTTTTAAAAACATTGCAATTAATGTTAATTCACCATTACACATTGTATTACATGGACCCTACAGACCCATAATCCAAATCCAGCTTGCCTTTCCCCGCGCCCGCTGGCTGTCACACCCACGTGAGTGGTTACTTCGATCACTGTAATCCTTTCGAACTCACTGAGAGAGTGGATGGTTTGACCATATAAGGTGAAACGTACGCTGGGCGTATAGTTAGAAGAATGAGAATGTGAATGAATGAGCCGGAAATGCATTGTACATTTTGTCACTGTTAACAAACGTTTCAGTGAAACAGATAAAAGAGAGGTCGAAATAGAAAGCAGGGGAAAAAAAAGAAAAAAAAACAGAGGAAGAAGGGTGTTGATAGGGATGGAGTTAGGATCGGGTGGGGGTGTCAAGGGGTGTGTGTGGGTGGGGGAGGAAGGTGGTGGAAAAGGACAATCTCGGTCACTGAGTCAGTAGCCAAACAAGTTTCATTTTCCTGAATTCGGAAAAAAAAAAAAAAAAAAAATTTCCTTTGGTCAGTCAGTAACAATTTTTTTCTCCCACCAACAAAGTTCGAATAAAAAAGAATCTGATAAAGGAAGACTGAAAAGGAAAAAAAATGAAACGAATGAACGACTGAATGAATAGAATCTGACAAAATGAAAAAAAAATGAAAAAAAAAAAGATGCAAGGATTGAAAGAAAATAATGCAGAAAAGTGAATACGAACGGGGTTAGGAGGATTCGGGGGTGTGGTACTAGGAAGGAAAGAAAAAGAAGTGAGGGAGAGAAAGAAAGAAAGAAAGAAAGAAAGAAAGATTAGAACATCTCAAAAAAGACGATAGACCGTGGTTGGTGATCAGGGTATCAGTCTTGCGGAGGAAACGATACACCGAGGATGTCTCGTCTGTAGCAGGTACATAGCTACATGTAAAAGAACCCACGGCAACAAGAGATGTGTCTCTGGAAAATATTCTGAAAAAAAAGGACTCCACCTTAATAGCAAACACACACACACACACACACACACACACACACACACACACACAATCACATGATGTAATTGTTTTTGCACAACGCTGTAGCCTACGTGATTCTTGTCTGGTGTGTCTCGCGCGTATGTTCCCATCTTCTTCTGCAGTTGGAACGTGTTTCCATTGAGGCAGCCGTCTAGGACGAGGAAGATCATGGATGGGGCAAGCAGAAGACACAATCCAGCTAGTGTGCCGACTACAAGACTTTCTTTTCTTTCACATTTCATATTATTTCTTCATCTATGTACTCACTTATTTCTATTTAATTTTATTTTTAAGATTTATTTTACTTATTTTATCATAAATTATTAATTCATTAATTTGATGTCTTATCTATTGGTTTGTTAATGACCAAGTGCTGCTGGTCAGGCTATGTGCTCAGCAGATGTGGTGTAGCGTATATGGATTTGTCCGAATGCTGTGATGCTTCCTTTAGTAACTGAACTGAACTGAACTGAACTACCACAGCAAGGTGACAGTAGCCCTGTACTGATGAGTGAAGTTGTCAGCAGCAGTCTCCTTAATTAAGGAGCCGGAGCCTTCAACAGCACAGCACAGCACAGCACAGCCAACAATTAGTCACGCCCACATTCGTGTCAATGAGGAAAAAACAACAACACCAAAGAGTCACAATTTGTTTTCGTATCAGGAAGTGCGTCATTGAAACGGAGCTAAATCTGTCTTCAAAGAAACAACAACAACAAAAAAAAAGAAAAAAAAGAAAGAAAGAAAGAGAGACCGATAGAAGAAAGAAGAAGAAAAGAAAAGAAAAATATAGAAAGAACAGAACAGGCAGGAATGGAAGAAACGAAGTTTCAGTTTCAGTTTCAGTTTCAGTAGCTCAAGGAGGCGTCACTGCGTTCGGACAAATCCATATACGCTACACCAAACGAAGGACAAGGAAAAGAAAGGACAATAGGGGAGAGAAAAGAAATTCATACTGATACAGAGACTGGCAGCATCACTAGTTTGTAAAGTCGTTCTCTTCACCATAGAAGAAATATTACAGAGTGATAGAGACAGAGTCAGACAGACAGACAGACAGACGGACAGACAGACTGAGACTGAGATACAGAGAGACAGAGACAGAAAGACACACACACAGATAGATAGAATATGTCTTTATTACCAAGTGTACCGGGGTCACAAGGAATATTGGGAGGAGGGGGGAGGAGTGTAGTACATAACAAGGTACGAACATAAATCGAAAAGCATACACAAACACAGATACAGTAGAAATTAGGATACATACAAGTGCATATTGATATAAAAACTTGTGCATACTCACACATTCACACACTGCACACACACACACACACACACACACACACACACACACACACACACACACA
>NC_134879.1:17444362-17451862 GCF_041734735.1 Babylonia areolata
ACGTCGTCTCTTTCGCCGTTCGTATGGAGAGAGTTAAAACAGAATGCCGTCACCAGAGAACCAAACAAAGACGGTGGGTACATATCCAGTGTGGTGGTTCATGTTTTCACAAACACTTGCCAGTCGTCACCAGTATCAGTATCAGTATCAGTAGCTCAAGAAGGCGTCACTGCGTTCGGTCAAATCCATATACGCTACACCACCCACATCTGCCAAGCAGTTGCCTGACCAGCAGCGTAACCCAACGCGCTTGGTCAGGCCTTGAGAGAAAAAAAAATCAAGAAAAATAAAGAAAGTAAATAAATAAAAAAAATAAAAAATAGAAATAAATAATAAAATCGTCACCAAAATAATCAATCACCTCCATAAATCAGTCGGCACAACACAGATAAGAGTAAATAAATGAATGAATTGATAAACAGACAGTTAACTACTTAAGTTAATGACTAAATGAATGAATAGATAAGTAAATAAATAAGCAGCCATTTATGCAGTCGGAAAGTCTGATCTACTGCTCTCGTGCCTCAAAGTCTTTCTTTGTGATTGAGAATTGCGAGAATAACACTTGTTTTTCATACAACGAAAAACTCTCTCTCTCTCTCTCTCTCTCTCTCTCTCTCTCTCTCTCTCTCTCTTTCTCTCTCTCTCTCGTGTAAATGCGATGAATAACTAAACAATTCTACGTGGTGACTTCATTTCGAAAACCAATTCTTAGCATGCAAAATGCCATTCGATTTATGTTGCCACTGTTTAATTGATTCGTTGGTGGAAATGTATGTTAATCGATTGTGAAGATAGTTAAATTGACAAATGTCATTTGAATATTCTCTCTCTCTCTCTCTCTCTCTCTCTCTCTCTCTCTCTCTCTCCCTCCCTCTCTGTGACTACGTAATCGGGTCGATGGCCTCGGGCTACTTAGATATCAACCTCAGCAGTAGTCTACGATGATTTTGCGTATACATACCGTTAGATATTGTTTTGTCTTCCCTATGAAAAGCAATAGAATGTTGTGAAAAGTGTAGGAGGGAGGGAACGTTCGAAGGGGTGGGAGAGGGGGGGAGCGTGTTTTCCACGGTGATATGAGCATGTTGCTTAAGTCATTAAACCATTTGAATCTCTCTCTCTCTCTCTCTCTCTCTCTCTCTCTCTCTCTTTCTCTCTCTCTCTCGTGTAAATGCGATGAATAACTAAACAATTCTACGTGGTGACTTTATCATCGTCAGATATTTTAGGATTGTACCCTCTTCTGTCACACAGCTGATGAAGAACCAACCCGTTCACCTCATAGAAGAAGTTCCCCAAGCGGCCATGAAACAAAGTATCTGGTGGCCATTCGTCCGAACTGCGGTCCAGGGTCATCAGGGAGACACTACGTCCCTCCTCGCTCAGTGCATCCCGGGAAGTCATGGCCATGTGGCCAGGGACAGAACCACTCCGCCTTTCTTTCCTGCCCCTGCTGTAACGTGGTGAGACAAACATCCACGAAGAGGAATGACAATCTTCGTTGTTTCCATCGAAAACCACCCCTTCTTCGTTCGGTGGCACAGAGTGAGGATGATGATTATGATGGTGATGATGATGATGATGATGATGATGATGCCCAGCTACACCGTAATCATCACTGCTGTTGTAAATCGAAACAAACATTCCAGAACAGTATTTGTCGCCTTCACCGGAAGTTTCGTCATTGATAAACCGAGAGTCTGAACGATTCCTTTTTCTCCCCCCATCCTCACGGATGCTGTAACACGATGCTCTCCTAGCACCTGATGCTGTCAGATCGGCAAGTTCACAGCTGTCCTTGCCTTCCCCGTCGTGTCCGCTGCCGTCCGTTGTAATCTTTCCAGTCCAGAAGAGCAGCCTGGGGAAGCGGTGGCCGAGGAACTCGAGGAAGAGAGACAGCAGCGCCAGGGAGCAGCCGATGACGCAACCGTACAATACGGACTGCACGTCATACACGGAGATCTCCGGTGCCTCCGTCACCACGCTTGTGGAGCAGTGCTGGAAGTCGAACCAGTCCCGTTTCAGCTTGGTGACCAGGCCCGCTTCCATGATCCTCATCACGCTGAAACAATTGGGAGAGTTGTTGTTCATGTAATGGAAGGCATTATTTGTATTTGTAGTTGTAGTACTTTTTATCACAACAGATTTCTCTGTGTGTGAAATTCGGGCTGCTATCCCCAGGAAGAGCTCGTCGCTATACCACAACGCCACCCATTTTTTCCTGCGTGCAGTTTTATTTGTTTTTCCTATCGAAGTCGATTTTTCTACAGAATTATGCCAGGAACAACCCTTTTGTTGCCCGTGGGTTCTTTTACGTGCGCTAAGTGCATGCTGCACACGGGACCTCGGTTTATCGTCTCATCTGAATGACTAGCGTCCAGACCACCATTCAAGGTCATGTGGAGGGGGAGAAAATATCGGCGGCTGAGCCGTGATTCGAACCTGAGCGCTCAGATTCTCTGGCTTCCTACGCGGACGCGTTACCTCTAGGCCATCACTCCACTATATTAAGCAGATGCGGTGTAACGTATTTACATCAGTCCACACTCCGTCAATTGTTTCTGTCAGTCAGTTGTTTTCGCTTGCTAGATTGACGACTTCTCTTTCACGAAGTCTATGAAAGTGTTTTCCTGATATTGCTGATATTGTTTCAAATCCCCCCTCCCACCCTCCCCATATAGCCCCCCCCCTACTCCCCCACATCCCCCTCCACCTCACCATTCACCCCCATCCCCCCTCCTCTTCTAAAGGATAATACACAAAATTAGAGTATACTCTAACAAAATGTTTTCAATCACCGATAATTATGTGTGACAGAACATTAAACAAAATTCCCCCTCCACACTCCGTCACTCACTATTCGTTGAACAGTTGCGTCAGCTCCGATCCTCTGGGCAAATACACCGCCAGAGGCAAAGACACCAGCTCTGTGTCCACGACCTGCTTGAAGTCGCAGTTCTCCAGCGTCCACGCCTCAGTGGTGATGGAGTCCGTCAGCTGGACATAGTCTCCGGCCGCCACCTTGGCTTTCTGGGCGGTAGGGTCCGTGTTCAGCACCTCAGGATCCGAGGCTGAGAACTCCGCCACCCCGTGTCCGAGGCCTCTGAGAGTGGGGTTGTTGGATTCCTGCGTCACAGACAGGCAGGCAGACAGACATCACTGACATGTCTTTGTGGTACTGGTTGAGTTAGTGGGTGGGTGGGTTGTTAGGTAGGTACTGAATACTATGCAATGCAATACATCTTTATTGAACCGCCTGGAAATTAATTATGATGAGTGGTAAGTAGGTTGTTTATATATGTATGTTTTCTTCTTAATGTAATGGTACATGTTCTAACCATGTTCTAAAAGTTCGGTTGTTGTTCTTTTTTAAATCCTCCCCAAATTATCAAGAACCATGTTTTAAAAGTGGTAAAAAAAAGTTTTCTGGTGTACAGTTTTAATATGTCTTCCCATAAGGTAGGAAATACTTCTCAGAAAGAGACTAACATTTTATTCGCATTCCTACGAATATCATTATGGATGAGAAATTTAAGTTTGTTGCCAATGGAAAATAAGTGGTAAATAACTACGGCGAACTTCCATGCATGTGTATAGACTACAAACCACGTTGAACATCTGTACGTGTGTACTGACATATAAACCACGGCGAACTTCAGTACCTCTATAATTATTGACAATAATCTAGGTCGAACTTCTGATGGAGAGCGGACCCCGCTAAACTTCTATACCCTGTGTCTAGACAATAAACCAAGAAGACCTTCAGCACATGTGCACAGACAAAACAAAACAAACAACGTCGAACCTCTGTACCTGTGTATAGACAATAAACCAAGAAGACCTTCAGTAGCCTACCTGTGCCTAGACAAACAAAACAACATCGAACCTCTGTACCTGTGTATAGACAATAAACCAAGAAGACCTTCAGTAGCCTACCTGTGCCTAGACAAACAAAACAAACCACGTCGAACCTCTGTACCTGTGTATAGACAATAAACCAAGACCTTCAGTAGCCTACCTGTGCCTAGACAAACAAAACAAACCACGTCGAACCTCTGTACCTGTGTATAGACAATAAACCAAGAAGACCTTCAGTAGCCTACCTGTGCCTAGACAAACAAAACAAACCACGTCGAACCTCTGTACCTGTGTATAGACAATAAACCAAGAAGACCTTCAGTAGCCTACCTGTGCCTACACAAACAAAACAAACCACGTCGAACCTCTGTACCTGTGTATAGACAATAAACCAAGAAGACCTTCAGTAGCCTACCTGTGCCTAGACAAACAAAACAACATCGAACCTCTGTACCTGTGTGTGGACAGTAAACCAAGAAGACCTTCAGCACCTGTGCCCAGACAAACGAAATAAACCACAGGCAAACTTCTGTTCCTGTGTATTGACAATAATCTATGGCGAATTTCTGTACCTGTGTATTGACAATAATCTATGGCGAACTTCCATACCTGTGTACAGACAACGACCCGATCCTGAGTCTTGCTTATCACCGAGCTCAGTCTTAGAGTCTCACCATGAGGAGGACGTGCTGGGAGGACCCCCGGGCCACCCCCCAGCGGTACTTGTCCTGGGCCAGCAGCTCCGCCAGGCTGGAGAAGGGCGTGGTGTCGGGCTGCACGGTGAGGAAGGCGATGAGGTTGCCGCTGTAGCTGGCCCCCACCACCAGGCAGAACAGCCACCACGAGGTCACCAGCAGGCGGCTGGAGCCCGAGGTGGGGAGGTACATGCCTCCTGGAAGAACAGGGTTTTGGGTTGGGTGGGGTTTGGTTTTGTTTTTTGTTCGTTTGGGGGAGGTGTGTGGGGGGGGTAGGGGTGATATTGAAAAAAAAACAAAAAAAAAAACCAAGGATGAGCAACTGACGAGGCGTGTTGTATTTGTGTTGTTTTTGTGTTGTGGTGTTTGTGTTGCGTTGTGTTGTGTTGCGTTGTGTCCGAACGCTGATGATCCTTGAGTAACTGAACTGAACTGTGTTGTGTTGCGTTGCGTTGCGTTGTGTTGCGTTGTGTCATGTTGCGTTGTGTTGCGTTGTATTGCATTGCGTTGCTTTGCGTTGTGTTGTGCTGTGTTGTGTCGAATGCTGTGACGCCTCCTTGAGTAACTGAACTGAACTGAGCTGTGCTGTGCATGCTGTGTTGTGCTGTGCTGTGCTGTGCTGTGCTGTGCATGCTGTGCTGTGCTGTGCTGTTGTATTGTACTGTGCATGCTGTGCTGTGCTGTGTTGTGCTGTGCATGCTGTGTTGTGTTGTGTTGTGTTGTGTTGTGCTGTGCTGTGCTGTGCTGTGTTGTGCTGTGCATGCTGTGCTGTGTTGTGTTGTGTTGTGCTGTGCTGTGCTGTGCTGTGCTGTGCTGTGCTGAGCTGAACTGAGCTGTGCTGTGCTGTGCTGAGCTGAACTGAGCTGTGCTGTGCTGTGCTGAGCTGAACTGAGCTGTGCTGTGCTGTGTTGTGCTGTGCTGTGTTGTGCTGTGCTGTGCTGTGCTGAGCTGAACTGAGCTGAGCTGTGCTGTGCTGTGTTGTGCTGTGCCGTGCCGTACTGTGCTGTGCATGCTGTGTTGTGTTGTGCTGTGCTGTGCTGTGCTGTGCTGTGCTACTTTTTTTTTATCACAACATATTTCTGTGTGTGAAATTCGGGCTGCTCTCCCCGGGGAGACTGTGTTGCCACCGTGCAGCGACACGAACCACCACCATCACTATCATTATCATCATCGTCTTCGTCGTCACCAACACTCCACACAGCCAAACTACACGTGCCCGCCTTAGGACACCGGAGCCGTAAACATGTATCAGAAACCCATTTAAATGAGAGATGGCCATTCACATTAAGAGCAGCCTTTCATGTAAACGGTGCTTTGCCATTCACATCATACCAAACCCTCCATTTTCTCTATGAAGCGGCTGGTGACTGGTGACTGGTCATATCTATCTATCTATCTATCTATCTATCTATCTGTATCTCTTTGGACAGATATACACACTGGTGACTGGTGATATCTATCTATCTATCTATCTGTATATCTTTGGACAGATAGATATACACACTGGTGACTGGTCATATCTATCTATCTATCTATCTATCTATCTATCTGTATCTCTTTGGACAGATAGATATACACACTGGTGACTGGTCATATCTATCTATCTATCTATCTATCTATCTATCTGTATATCTTTGGACAGATAGATATACACACTGGTGACTGGTCATATCTATCTATCTATCTATCTGTATCTCTTTGGACAGATAGATATACACACTGGTGACTGGTCATATCTATCTATCTATCTATTTATCTATCTATTTGTTTCTCTTTGGACAGGTAGATGTACACACATATTTGTGTGTATATATGTATATACCATTTATGCAGCCAAATAAGTGATTAGAAAACATCCACCACCACCACCACCACCACCACCATCGCCACCACCACCACCACCACCATCTTCATCATCATTATCATTAACATAATTATCATCATTTGTATTTGTATTTGTATTTCTTTTTATCACAACAGATTTCTCCGTGTGAAATTCGGGCTGCTCTCCCCAGGGAGAGCGCGTCGCCATACTACAGCGCCACCCTTTTTTTTTCTTTTTTTTTCTGTGTTCAGTTTTATTTGTTTTTTCTATTGAAGTGGATTTTTCTACAGAATTTTGCCAGGAACAACCCTTTTGTTGCCGTGGGTTCTTTTACGTGCGCTAAGTGCATGCTGCACACGGGACCTCGGTTTATCGTCTCATCCGAATGACTAGCGTCCAGACCACCACTCAAGGTCTAGTGGAGGGGGAGAAAATTTCGGGGGCTGTGCCGTGATTCGAACCAGCGCGCACAGATTCTCTCGCTTCGACGTCGTCACCAACATTCCACACAACAGCAAACCACACTAGCCCACCCACCTTGAGACAGCAGAGCCCCAAACATGTACCAGAAGCCATCGTCAGGCGCTGGACCAGGAAACCGATCCTCCTTCCTCCGTTTCCTCTTCCCCCCTCCCTCTTCCTCGTCCCTCTTCTCCTTCTTCTTCTTCTTCTTCTCCCTGTCCTCCGCCGCCGCTCTAACTTCTACAGTTTTGTTGCGGATGCCGTCGTCGTTATAGTCGTAGCCGTCGTTGTCGTGGTTTTCTACGGGGGTGGGATCCAGCCAAGCAAAGAGGTGGACCAGACCCGTCATCCCCAGGAGAGCGATTCCAAGGCAGAGGAAGACCTCAGACCGAAAGGGTCTGTTGGCAGAGCAAGAGAATTGTGGAAATAGAGCGGCTTGGTTTGGGAAAAGTGAATGGGGGTTGAGTATTGTGTGTCGGGTGTGGGGCATGTCAGTGTGTGTGTGTGTGTGTGTGTGTGTGTGTGTGTGTGTGTGTGTGTGTGTGTATTTGTGGTGTGCGGGTGTGCGATGTGTGCGTGTGCGTGTCCGTGTGTGTGTGTGTGTCCGTGTGTGTGTGTGTTTATGTACTTGCTTGCTCGTGTGTGTAAGGGTGTATG
>NC_134879.1:17456862-17461862 GCF_041734735.1 Babylonia areolata
TCGATGCAGTGAATTCACATCCACTGTGCCTTTGGCTCGGCTGTTGGAAAGTCGGGGCTCAATCCGCAGCTGTATAGTTGAGTTTAACTCTCTCCATACGAACGGCGAAAAAGACGACGTTAACAGCGTTTCACCCCAATTACCACCATCAAAATATTGCAAGCGGAAGGCTCTTATACTGAAGGGGTGAATGCTGACAAAGAATACCACAATTCTGACGATGGAAGCTAAAGGTTGGGTCATTCAGACACCCACTGGACATCCGAGGGGTCTGTGTAGAGGAGAAGAGAGGACTGGCCGTACTGAGTGAGTTAACGACCTATCGGCAATGAGCCCTTAAGGTCAAGTTGTTCGTGGCTGTGGTCTTATCCACAGGGGTGTGGTGTGGTCAAGGCGTTGGTCCTGTGGTCTTGTTGGGGTGTAGTCCTGGTTGCCTGTTCGAGGGGGGTGCTCGCTGTGTTCAGGCCACCGGCGATGTCCGTGGTCCGTGCTGTGTCCTGGCTGTGCTCGAGTGGTGGAGTCCTGGTTGTCGGTCCGAGGCTGGTCCTCGCGATGTCTTGTCTTGTCTGTGACCCTGTGGGTGATCCCCATGCAGGGATCCACAATAGGGGGGCGCGCTCTGGATGACTGATGTCTGTGTGCGACCGTTAAACCAGGGGAAGGGCTCAATCCTCCCCTCCCGCCTTTTTATCCTTCCCTGGCTCACGTTCTAAGGCAGGTCCGCGGTATACCCATTCATACCAAATCGGTGTAAAGCGCCTTTCCCAAGGACACTAAATCAAACCTTCTTCTGCTTCTTTTGCGTTTGTGGGCTGCAACTCCCAAGTTCATTTGTATGTACACGAGTGGGCTTTTACGTGTATGACCGTTTTTACACCGCCATGTAGGCAGCCATACTCCGCTTTCGAGGGTGTGCATGCTGGGTATGTTCTTGTGTCTCCATAACCCACCGAACGCTGACATGGATTACAGGATCTTTAACGTGCGTATTTGATCTTGTGCTTGCGTATACACAAGAAGGGGGTTCAGGCACTAGCAGGTCTGCACATATGTTGACCTGGGAGATCGGAAAAATCTCCACCCTTTACCCACCAGGCGCCGTCACCGAGCTTCGAACCCGGGACCCTCAGATTGAAAGTCCAACGCTTTAACCACTTGGCTATTGCGCCCATCACTAAATCAAACTGATTGGGGTTCTCGAACCCTCATCACTGCTGAACAGTGAATCAGAAGTCCAACACTTATGTAACCAGATTTGCCAAAGCGCCTCCGAAGCTTTACTGTACAGTGTTTCGAAAAATCTTACCACTTTAGCACCGACAGTAAGCGAACGTCCATTGAAGCCATGGTGTGTGTTGGGGAACGCATTACGGACTGTGAGTTGACCGGCACTCGCCTCAAGCACAGTGACAGACTGGAACTGTCTGCTGTGGCCACTGCCTTCTGGACAGCTGCCGTGCACGAACATGAGGGTGGACACTTCAGTCCTCACACATTCCAGTGCCTGGAACAAATGCGTCTATCCAGTATCTGTAATCGCAGAGCTATCACGGAATGTCTGTTGCAAACACACACACACACACACACACACACACACACACACACACAGATATATATATATATATATATATATATATATATACACGGTAACAGAAACTTCCATGTACAGAAATAATGAACTGCAATAGACTTTATACTGTATCATACATCAGGCATCCCATTAAGATGTTTCAAACTGAAATATGTTACACGAACTAGAACTCGCATCAACCGAGTGACGCGAGCTGTGATGTAGATAAGCGACCGTCGCCCAGACGAGTTAGACACGAACTGATTTTTTTGCCCAGATAGCCAGCACACACACCCAAGTCACTGAGGTGACGCCCTCTCAAATAGTTCAGGGCAGAACCATAATTGTACTTCCCGTGCTTGGCCTCTTCGGACTTCTCCACTGTCTGCTCCTCCTTCTTCTCACTGGTGCACTCTACAACGTACTTAAGGCACCTGTGTATTCATTCATTTCAGCACGCACATGCACAGGCCTACTTATCTGATCGTTCGCGAGTTATGCACGCATAGTAACTTAAATCCTAGAATACACTACACTACACTATATCACACTACACTACCCTACACTGCACTGCACTGCACTGTTTGATTACTACACTACACTACACTACGTTACGCTATACTGTATCATATTACACTATACCACACTAAACTAACTGCGTTCTACACCACACTACACTACACTACACTGTATGATACTACACTAAACTTACTGCGTTCTACACTACACTACACTAAACTACACTACACTGTATGATACTACACTACACTACGTTACGCTATACTGTAATATATTACACTATACCACACTAAACTAACTGCGTTCTACACTACACCACACTACACTACACTACACTACACTACACTACACCACACTACACTACACTACACTACACTACACCACACTACACTACACTACACTACACCACACTACACTACACTGCACTACACTACACCACACTACACTACACCACACTACACTACACTACACTACACCACACTACACTACACTACACTACACTACACTACACCACACTACACTACACTACACTACACTACACTACACTGCACTGCACTGCACTACACTACACTACACTGTATAATACTACACTACACAACGTACTCTATGCTGTATTATATTACACTACACCACACTAAACTAACTCCGTTCTACACTACAATACACTACACCCCACTGCACTGCACTACACTACACTACACTGTATGATACTACACTACACTACGTTACGCTATACTGTAATATATTACACTATGCCACACTAAACTAACTGCGTTCTACACTACACTGCACTGCACTACACTACACTACACTACACTGCACAACACTACACTCCATTACACCCCACTGCACTGCACTGCACTACACTCCACTCCACTACACCCCACTGCACTGCACTGCACTACACGGCATTGTATGATACTACACTACACAACGTTACTCTATGCTGTATTACATTACACTTTTCCACGCTAAACTAACTGCGTTCTACACTCCACTACACTACACTACACTACACTGCACTGCATTGCACTGCACTACACTGAATTCTTCACTACAATACAGTACACCACAGTAAATTAGACTACACTACACTATACCATGTTACGCTAAGCTACACTACGTTACACAATTCCAAACACCACAAGCATAACATGAAGTGTGGTGATAGTTAAAGGACTAACGTGTGTGTGTGTGTGTGTGTGTGTGTGTGTGTGTAAGGTATGTCCGTTTGGAAGAAATAATATGTAGCAACATTTCCAACTTTAACCGTATAATGTCTATATGATTTTTTTTTTAACATGTGTCTTGTTCAGTTTCGTACACAATTTCAAAGTCTTTTCACTTTAAAGGAATAGGCCTTCATCTTGTCCAGAGCTTTCTTCTTTTTTCTTCTTTTTTTCTTTTTTTTCAAAGGACATCATGGGATATTTGGATGGATGCGGCGATGGATACTTATACAGCGACTATCCATATTTAACGTGTGGACTGAAATACATCTGTCAATATTTCGCTGCGGGTTTCTACATTGAGTCTGTCAATATAGCTGAGCTAGTCTTGATAAGGAAGATGTATGTGATAATTAAAGTTTTGTCTGATATCCAGGGAACGCAGAAATGAGCATTTTTATATATAATTCTTCTCCTTGAAATAAATAAATCAATAGATAGATAAGCAATCTAAAACGAATATATATCAACAAACCTATAAATGAATAAATGAATGAATAAATAAACAAATAAACAAACGATAGATAGAGCGATGGAGAGATAAATAGATAGATAGATAGATAGATATATAGATAGATAGATAGATAGATAGATAGATAGATAGATAGATAAGTAAATAAACAAACAAACTTTCGCGTTGGTATTCAGGTCAGACACGTTGGAGAGGATTCGCGTTTCTTCAAACACGGCCACCACGTTGTCAAAATAGGCTGCTGTCTTTCTGAGTTGCTCTTCCCTGCCGCTGGAGGTCGCTACTATCCAGTGTGTGGACATGCGTAGGGCCGACTTCCGGCCAAGGGCTCTGTCGTATTTCTCAGCCTGGTTGGTGAGAAAAAGAAAACAGACAGATCCGCGTGAGCCATTTGTCTTTGATTCACTGCTCTGTTCGCTGTCAGCAACACACACACACACACACACACACTAACACTAACAAACACACTAACACACACACCATTCCCACCAAAAATAATTCAGGACTAACTACAACCCAATGATTAAAAAAAAAAAAAAAATGTTCGTTGACGCGTTTACACAAAACACATAATGTGTGGGATTCAAACGACAAGCAGTAGAGAGAAGAAAACAAAATATCTAAAAAAAAAAATAATAATAATGACAAGCGAAACTTGTCGTAGATGCAATCGAACAAATTAATGACAAATAGCCTGGAGGCACGAATCGATTTGTGATGTCCTCAGCAAAGCAATCTGTTCATGAAAGAACACGTGTTAAGGGTAAATGCAGGCTACATATGCTTTAATGTCATGTGAAGTAGTCTTCAGTCGCAAGAATACTCTTTTCTTCTGTTTTTTGTTGGGGTTTTTTTGTTTTGTTTTGTTTTTTAACACCTGCGCCAGTTTTTTGCACTTGGGACATCATTACAGACACCGACACAAATTGTGTAGGTCTGTTTATTGACTGGAGATTTAAGAGTAAGCTCCGAAAAACGTGTTAATAATGCACCTAAGCACAGATTTTTTTTTTTTAAACATAGACAGGAAAATAAATGACCAAAGTTATCTTAATCCTCATTTACAATGTACTTTTTCTGACGCAGAATCGAGAGAGATTACAGAATGTGTCATCGGAATTTCACATATATATGAATATTTTTTTTTATAACCAACAGACGAGATATATATATATATATATATATGTGTGTGTGTGTGTGTGTGTGTGTG
>NC_134879.1:17464362-17524362 GCF_041734735.1 Babylonia areolata
TGCCAAACCCACCCCCGTCCCACGCCTTCTTCCCCTCTTCCACACCCAACTCCACTCCACCCACCGTAACACACACACACACACACACACACACACACACACACACACACATACACACACACCACATGCCAAACCCACCCCCGTCCCACGCCTTCTTCCCCTCTTCCACACCCAACTCCACTCCACCCACCGTAACACACACACACACACACACACACACACACACACATACACACACAGACACACACACATACACACACACACACACACACACACACACACACACACACACATACACACACAGACACACACACATACACACACACACACACACACACACACACACACACACACACACACACATACACACACACACACACACACACACACACACACACACACACATACACACACATACACACACACATACACACACACACACACACACACACACACACACACACACACACACACACACACCTCTTCGAAAATGACCTCCACGGTAGCCCAACGAGTCATGACGATAACGTTCCTCACGCCCAGACCTCGAAACACTTCCTGAAGCATGGGCCTGCTGCCACTCCCACGGCCAGAGGACCACTGGCTGCCCACTGTGGGTGAACTCAAGTCGTCCAGGTCCAGGTCGTACAGAAGGACCCGGATACTCCGGTCAGACAGGTGGACACTCAGGCTGTGCGCTGCCGGCCCTGTAGAGGTTTAAGCAATGGACTGGTCATTGGTCGTGGATCGTTGTTGTTTTAATATAAGATTTTTTTTTTTTTTTTTTTTTTTAGCCCGTCGTGGAGATGAGTTCAGTGGAAGTGAGATTTCGGTACCCATGTTTCAGAAGTTTCAAAAAGACAGATTAAACATAATTGTGTTCTCGAAAGAAAGCGAAGACATTGCAAACACATAAAAGCAACAATGAGTCGAAGCTTACGGATGTTTGTTTTTTTTTGTTTGTTTTTTGTTGTTGTTTTTTTTCATTCTAAAGCAAAGAGATTTGTTTTTATTTTCACTGAATGATCAAATGTACGACAGTTAAATGTTGGTGGCGGTGTTGTTGTTGTTATTGTTACTGATGTTGTTAATTGTAGGTTGGGTTTGGTTTTTGTTTGATTTTTGTTGTTGTTTTTGTTTGTTTGTCTGTTTGTCTGTTTTTTCTAACTTCATCTTGTAAGCAAACAGATTGACATACAGTGTCACATAGAAATCAATGAAACTTTAATTCATAATAAACAGATAGACAATGTTGTTGTTGTTTTTTCTTTTAAGAAGAAAGGGGCAGTGTCCATATCTAGGAAGTTTTGCGGGCTTTTTTTTTCAAACAAAAAGAGTTGATTTGCATTTGTTAAAAGTCCATTTGCTCTTTGTGATATTGGACTGAAAAAGTGGAGGGATGGGGCCGAGGGGGTGGGGGGGGGGGTGATGGTGCGAGAGGGTGGAATTAGGGAACAAGAATAACTATTTTGACTATACACCCAGTTAACGACGACTTTGATGATGATCATGACGATAGTTACCATCATCGTCATCATCATCATTAATGACTGATAAAAAATATGAAGAAAAAAAAAGAAACAGAATGAAAAGAAGAAGAGCACGACGGTAACGGCGTTGGCAGTGGTGATGGTGGTAGCGATGAAAGAAACAGTGCAGCGAAAGAAGGGGAAAGGTGATGGAAGAAGAATAACAAGCAGAAGAGGAAGACCAAAAAAAAAAAAAAAAAGATGAGGAGGAAGATAACACTGCCGACGACTACGACGATGATGACGATGATGGCATCAATGAGAAAAAGTAACTTATAACGGATCGATCGGCCACCCGAAAGGTCAGACCAGTACTGACTGCACACGGACATCGAATCACAGTTCACATACACATACTCACAGGCGTGTGCGTCAACGCAGGCGCGCGCGCGCACGCAAACACGCACACACACACACACACACACACACACACACACAACACACACAACACACACACAACACACACAACACACACACACACGCACTCACGCATGCACACACACACACACACACACACACACACACACACACACACACTCACATACACACACACACACATAGAGGAAAAGACTCACAAAGATCTGAATCGTAGATGACGGCGCACGAATGCCAGTCTTGTGTATCCACAACGTTCAGAATACGACTGACCATGGCTTGACCATTGGCCACCCAGTCTTCATTCGGAGTTGTCGTTACATGGTTCGTCGTTCTCAAGCTGAGAAATATCTCACACACTGTATTTTCCGTGACCGGACATGACGTCACATTGGACGTGACAGAAGTGCGCATGTCTCTCAGCCATCGTGCGCAGTGCTCCAAGAAGCAATTGGTGTTTCCTTCTGGAAATGCTGCAATGAGACAGACAGATAGATGGATAGATAGACAGATAGATAGATGGACAGGAAGGTAGGTAGGAAGATAAATTGATTGACTGATTGATTGTTTGATTGACTGATTGATTGATAGATACAGAGACAGACAGACAGATAGATTGATTGATAATAGATAGACTGATTGATTGATCGGCAGACAGACACAGAGATAGACAGACAGATAAATAGATAGATAGATAGAAGTATGCATGTACAGGTATACATTCATAGACCGATGGATGCATGCATCCATGTAACTATACATAAATCCATCCATCCATCCATCCAACCATACACATATACATAAAATGTCTTCGTTAATTCGTGGTAGATTTTTTCACGCATAACTTTCATGAAAAAGAAAAGAAAATGTGCTTCCATTCCGTTCTCACAAATCCATCTTCACACAACTTTCTTTCTTCACAGTTCAGTCTTCAAAGAATCGCATTATAGAGTATTTCGCCGGCTTCCTTAAAGATCTATTCCTCACAAAAATTCCCCAGGTCCGTCCTCAAAAATAAGTTCTTCGCGGATATATCCTCACACAAATTTATCACGGATGTATCCTCACAAAACTTCCTCGCAGACCTGTCCTTTCAAAACGGCCTCACATCATTTTCACAACGTGCTCACGGGGTCTATCCTCACATAACTTCTTCACAGGTCTGTCTTTTCTCGTCGAAGATTTGTCCGCACATGATTTTGTCAAGAGAAAACTTCCAAACATGTTTATCTTCACATAACGTTTTTTTGTTTCGCGAAAATTTCCCATCACTCTAACCTCGTATACAGGCCCAGTGCTTATCATCACAAATTTGCCTCCCAGATCTATGCTTACAAATTGTATCTTTGTCGACGCGGATCCTTTACACATGACTCCATCACACGATTTCTCTCACATTCATCCACACATAACTACTGTTCCAGCAGATCCCTCCAGACCTCTTCCCCACTCAAACAGATCTCGAACCTAGTTATTGTTTGGTTGGTTGGTTGTCTACGCAGTCAACGTTATGTAGTCCTTTGTAAGTTGTTATTTCATTGCTGAAATGTCTTCTTTTTTTTTTTTTTTTTTCTTTTTTACACGGCAATGTTTACGTTGTACAGCGTGAACAAATATGTAACTACAAGGAAAGGCGCTGTATGAATTGTATCATCATCATCATCATCACCATCATCACATTGGATTACCGCGTCATGGGAGACGAATTTTCGGACCTGGCAAAATGGCTGCACGTTAGTTTAGCGACTGAATCTGTAACAAAACTGATTACAATAACTTTCAAAACAGAGTCGTGAATCTGTAACAAAACACAGTGCAATAACCTTCAAAAACAGAGTTGAAAACCCACTGAGAATGAATGGGTCACAACATCTAGTTTTATCGTAATACCGTTTCATATATCCACGGAAAAAGATAGGTCTTTGAAGAATTTAGGATACTAAATTAGGACTCTACCTTGTCATTACCGACTGACGGGCGCAACAGCAGAGTGGTTAAAGCGTTGGACTTTCAATCTGAGGGTCCCGGGTTCGAATCTCGGTGACGGCGCCTGGTCGGTAAAGGGTGGAGATTTTACCGATCTCCAAGGTCAACATATATGCAAACATGCTTGTGCCTGAACCCCCTTCAGTGTGTATATGCAAGCAGAAGATCAAATAGGCACATGAATGACCCTGTAATTCATGTCAGTGTTCGGTGAGTTATGGAAGCAAGAATATATCCAGCATGCTCTCCCCCCGAAAACGGAGTATGGCTGCAAACATGGCGGGGTAAAAACGGTCATACACGTGGAAGCCCACTCGTGTACATACGAGTGAACGTTGGAGTTGTAGCCCACGAAGAAGAAGAAGAAGAATTACCAACTCACTGACCTTTGTCCAGTACTTCCAGTTCCAGGCAGCAGACGTGGACACTGCCGTCCCCCGTGGAGGCCACACCCAGAGGACCCTGCCGGTTGGACACCGTGACCAGTACGGTCAGCAGCACGGCGCCCACGGTCCGAGCCACCGCCTCCATGGCCGGCTCAACATGCGGTCAGCAGATTGAGGAGGGGTTGGTTGAGTTGCTGGGGGCAGCTTGGAGTGATGCTCTCATGGATGCTGTGTGTTGTTGTTGTTGTTGTTAGGCTTTCTCTGTTTTTTGGCTGTTCCGACAACAGAAGTATGTTTGTTGTTTTTTGACTCACTTGTGTAAACAAAGTGAGTCTATGTTTTAACCCGGTGTTCGGTTGTCTGTGTGTGTCTGTGGGTGTGTGTGTGTGTGTGTCCGTGGTAAACTTTAACATTGACATTTTCTCTGTAAATACTTTGTCAGTTGACACCAAATTAGGCATAAAAATAGGAAAAATTTAGTTCTTTCCAGTCATCTTGTTTAAAACAATATTGCGCCTCTGGGATGGGCACACACAAAAAAATGATGCCTAATTATATGCAAACTGCATTTACTGTTATATTGATATTTTTTGTATTCTCTAAACTTGGCACTTTGATCTGATATTCTGACCCAACAACAAGAGCAGTCATTATTATCATTTTTTTGTTCAAACAGGAACTTCTTTTGCTAAGCATCGAAGTTTTATTTATTTTGCAAACGTTTTGGTGCAGATAGTAAAAAGGGAAACTACTCTGTAATCAATGCTAGGGGACATAATTTGCTTTAAACTGATCTTTCTCATCTTAAACATTACATTTTGAAATTATACTCAATACATAAAAAGCTTGGATTTTTTTTTTAAGTGTATCACAAGTGAGTCCTGAAGGCCTTGCCTCTCTTGTTTTTTTATTGTAACAATAGAAGTAAGGTTTTGTTTCGTCTTTTTAATTGATCTATATGGATACTTTACACAGCGTCTATCCTCGGTTCAAGACCGAGATCTGAGCGTTTTACATTCACAGGGTTTTTATTTTGATATGGGTACTTGATATAGCGTATATCCTCGACCCGAGACCGAGATCTAAGCACTTCACAGAGTCCTTTGTACAGCAGGCTGCCCAGCTGCCTGTATGTGCTCATCATTCGTTTCCTGCGTCATTCAGTCAGGCTACAATCACACACACACGTGCGCGCTCGCACGCATGCACGCACGAATGCACATGCTCATGCACACTCACACACATACGCACGCAAGCACGCACGCATGCACACACACGCGCGCGCGAATGCACACACACATATACACTCATACACGTACGCATGTATGCACACGCACACGCGCACACAAATGCATGTATATCACACTGGATTTACTATGAAACCTCGCAAGGGACGTTTGTCTTGTTATGTTGCCGCGGGTTCTTTTACATGCGCTCAGTACATGCTTTGCGCGGGACCTCGGTTTATTATTTCATCCGAATGACTGACGGGGAGAAAATTTTGACAAGTGCGAGATTCCATTCCGAATGCTCAGATTCTGACGTAAACTATATAGATGTGCTATCACTATGTCTCCACTTCTACCACTTGAAGGTATTAGGCCCTTTGGTGGTGTGGTGGAAATTTGTGTGTGTGTGTGTGTGTGTGTGTGTGTGTGTGTGTGTGTGTGTGTGTGTGTGTTTCTACTTCCGTTCTGCACACACATACAAACGGACAATCGAAACACCGGATTGTTTACATAGCCTCACACTGAGTGTAAACACAAATATAAACCAAGCATTAGTTGTTGTTTTTGTTTGTTTTGTTTGTTTTGTGTTGGGGGGGGGGGGCTGTTTGTTTGGGTGTTTTGTTGTGTGTTTTTTGTGTTTTTTTGTTTTTGGTGTTTTTTTTGAGGGGGGGTTGTTTTTTTGTTGTTGTTGTTTTTTGTTGGTTTTTTTTTGGGGGGGGGGTTGGGGGGAGGGTCTTTTTTTTCTTTCTTTCTTTCTTTCTTTTTTCTTTTCTGTCCCATGATCTTCACGGTTTTAGTGGCATCACTCCAACACCGCTCATCCCTGATCCCCCATACACAGCTACACCCGGGTTCGTCTGTCGCACTCCCAGCGTCGGCAGTCCACAGGGAACTATCGATGTTACGTCGCCAGGAGGACACACACGGGAGGAGACCTGCACTGCTGCTGAGTCACTTGGTGTTTAGTAGTGCCTGTTGTGATTGAACCTACGTAGGACACCACATACTTTGCCACCTTCTGACGACAATAGTAAACTCGTGTTGAAGCCAGACTGAATGAGCGTCCCCCTACCCCTCCAGAGTGGAGATCGCCACCATGTCCATCCAACGACAACTCCCCATGAATCTGCCGACACCGAAGACCTTTACAGAACTCTACCCAAGCACGGTAGTGAAGGGGAGAGGAGGGGTGTGGGGGGGGTCGAAACTGAAGTTACCATGAGAGCAGGGGATGAAAGGTCACAGATGTGTGTGTGTGTGTGTGTGTGTGTGTGTGTGTGTGTGTGTGTGTGTGTGTGTGTGTGTGTGTGTGTGTGTGTGTGACGATGAAGGACGAAGATGGTGATGAAGATGATGTTGCTATGGAGTTCCATTATGTTTGGGACTACAAGGCTGTACTCTACGCTTCCTTTCATAATGATACCCCAGCGTTCAGCAGGACTGAGAGATATAGATACAGACAACTGCAGTGTTTGTCAGGAAATTCGAGCAATACACCCAGAGGCGCATCCGTGAAGTGGATGATATTCGAATGTGTGGTCCAAGTCTTCTTATTTAGGAAGAAGCCGGCCGCGGGCCGAAAAACCCACCTCTGCTGGGAATCGAAACCGCGCCCTCCTGGCCGTCAGTTCGCGACCCCAGGTACTTCGCCACGGTGGCTGACCCCGTTCTTTTAACTCTCTCCATACGAACGGCGAAAGAGACGACGTTAACAGCGTTTCACCCCAATTACCATCATCAAAATATTGCAAGTGGACGGCTCCTATTACTGAAGAGGTGAATGTTGACAAAGAATACCACAATTCTGACGACGGAAGCTAAAGGTTGGGTCATTCAGACGCCCACTGGACATCCGAGGGGTCTGTGTAGAGGAGAAGAGAGGACTGGCCGTACTGAGTGAGTTAAATCTGCTCAGTAAAACACCAGTGACAATGATGAATGACGATGATGAACCTCCTCATCGTCTTCATTGTTCTTGTTCCTAGTCTTCTTTGTCTCCCCCCCCCCACCCCACGCCCCCTCACCACCCACCACCCTCCCTTTCTAATTTTCGTCCTTCTATTTCTTCCTTTCATCCCGTTTCTTTCACTATCTTTCCTCCCCAACATCCTCTCCCCCCCCCTCCCCCCGACCCCACACCCCCGCCCCATCTTTTTTCGTCTTCTCCTACTCCTCCTTCTTGCACTCCTCTCCCCTTGCTTTCTTCCTTTTTCTGCTTCTTTTCCACTCTTTTTTTTGTGTGTTTTCCTTCTTCACTTTCTTCTCCTCCTTCTTGTTTTTTTCCCCACTCCTTCATTTTGAATGCCGAAAGCGAATGGACGATAATTATAGGTAAGGTCAGGGGATTCCCCTCTGCTACTTGGTATCCGTGTAACCCAGTACTACCTGCCGCATGTGGTAGGGAGTAAACACAATGATCTGCAGAAGGGGTATGGGATCGGCCATATTTGGCTTGCCCAAGACACGTCCCCCCCCCCCTCTGCCCCCACCCATCCCCCCCTCCTCCCCCCCCCCCCCCCCCCCCCCCCCCCAAAAAAAAAAAAAAAAAACCTTAAAAAAGACGATGGACAAACAACAATGCAGAATGAAGAGGGAACAACATACTCAGGCTTTTTTGGCTCACAACCGACAGACCTGTTGGTGTTAGTTCTTCTGCGCAGAACCCCAGTGACTCTTGACGTTGTTTATGGAGAAGAATAAGAATGAATGAATGAATAAATGAATGAAAAAATAAATAAATAAATGGATGGGTGTTGCACCATCCACAACAACTCTCCACAGAATGGGATCTATACATGTCAGCAAAAACCACGTGATGGGAACAGGCACATGTTGCAATGTTGTTGTTTTTATGTCACCTATGAATCGAACTATCGTCTTTGGTGATTTTTTTTTTTTTTTTTTTTTTTTTTACTACGTGTCGTGCTTATTTGATCACTCTCCTTAATTGGGTGTGTGTGCAAGTGTTTTCATCGATCAAATAAAGGGTTGTTGACTGGTTGTTTTTAGCACTCAATGTTAGGAAATCCCGTTTCGCAGTGAGATGTTACTGCGGGGTTTTTTTTTTACATTGCATGAGGATTTTTTTTTTTTTTTAGTACCATTCCCAGGATCAAAATGATAGCAAGGCTTTAGTGTTGGTAATGACCACTAGCTCTAGGTGTGTGTTTGTGTGTGTTCGTGTGTGTGGGGTGGGGAGTGGGGGGGGGGGGGGGGTAGGGCTGCTCTCCCCAGGGACAGCGCGTCGCTACACTACAGCGCCACCCATTTTTTGTATTTTTTCCTGCGTGCAGTTTTATTTGTTTTTCCTATCAAAGTGGATTTTGTTTTTACCAGGAACAACCCTGCATCCAGACACACACACACACACACACACACACACACACACACACACACACACACACATATATATATATATATATATATATATATATATATATATATATATATATATATATATATATATACGCCAAGGTTCATGCCCAAGCCATTATCATTAAAAGGGAAAAAAAAAAGAAAAAAAAAAGAAAAAGAAAACCGAAAATTCCACGGAGCTACAAGGCACGAAGAGACAGCAAAAACACACAAACACTTATATATATATATAGTTTGTTTTTGGTGGGGGTGGGGGAAGGAGCCCACAGGGAGTTCGATACCCGATCACAGAACACTGAGAGACCTGGGTTCACTAAGGACAACATTAGCGAGATTGTATTACAGCAAAATCCACCCCCCATGTCAGTGCAGGACCCTAAAGGTTCTCTGCATTCATTCATGACTAATAGGAGGAATGTAGCAGAATGGTTAAGGCGCTTTTCCTTAAAAACAAAATAAAATAAAATAAAATAATAATTATTATTATTATTATAAACAGTGTCCGTGAGGGTCTGGGTTCGAATCCCAGTTTGTCCCTTCCTCCCAAGTTTGATGGAGAATCAAGCTGAGCGTCGAGTCACTCCAGTGAGACGATAAACCGAGGTCCCGTGAGCAGCACGCGCTTGGTCACACTGAAAAGAAAACCCATAGCCAGAAAAATGGTGCCCTCTGGCAAAAAAAAAAAAAAATCTGTAGAAGAAGAAATCCATTCTGACAGATGCACAAATAAATATATATATGTGCATGCACTCATGGTCTGACTAGCAGTATCAGTGTCAGTGTCAGTAGTTCAAGGAGGCGTCATTGCGTTCGGTCAAATCCATATATGCCACACCACATCTGCCAAGCAGATGTCTGACCAGCAGCGTAACCCAACGCGCTTAGTCAGGCCTCGAGAAAAATAAAATAAAATAAATAAATAAATAAATATATATATACATAAAAATACTACTACTAATAATAATGATATTTATAAGGCGCAAAACCTTGATGAAGTCAACTCTAAGCACACACACACACACACACACACACACACACACACACACACACACACACACTAGCGCGATGGGTTACAGTGAGGGTCAGACATTTTGCCTAACAGATGTGGTGTCGCGTATAAGGATCTGTACAAACGCAGTGACGTCTCACTGAAAAACTAAAACTGAAAGTGAGGAAAAGGACCGATACGTGAAACGTCAGCAAAATGCGTGCATGTGTGTCTAACTATAGACACTAATGAGATATTAGTATCTATGATCTAACTGCGGGGCAATTGGGTATATTTTTCAACATAAAAGTGGCACGTGCATCAGTTACCATCTATTGTTACTTTGCCACCTTCGCACTTGCGGTCTACCGTCAGAGTATTCCATTATGATAAATCATTCGGCTCAAAAGGTTTCTTTCTTTTTTTCTTTTCTTTTTTTTTTTCTTTTTTTTATGGAAAAGTGAGCACATTTTGCTCAATTCCAGAAAAGAGTGATTATCTTAGCAACATATAAATCACACCAGATGGCAATGTAAATGATTTATATTGGTATTGCAGCTTTCAACACGATTTGCCCTGCAGATAAGCATATGAAGAACGAAATTATTGATAAGTTCGTTACTTTTGCGGCTATTGTAATCACTAATCATGGCGGAGTATGGATTTTTTTTTTCTCGAGTATGTGCGTGAGTCACAATCATTAACTGTCCGTGCATTTACCATGAAGCTGCATGTGTGTGCATACCACAATAATCAATTTTGAAGTACAAAAAAAAAAAAAAATCGTAATCATCACCCCGATTCATGTAAAAGCAAAATGACTAGGCTAGTGATTTAGAAACACTGCAATTATTAATTTTTGCTTTCCTTTTTTTTCTTCTTCTTCTTCTTCTTCTTCTTCTTTCTTTTTTTCTTTTTTTTTTTTTGTTTTTTTTGTTTTTTTTGTTTTGTATTGCGTGTTGTTGCTTTTGTTGTTGGTTTATTTTTCCGTTTTATGAGGGCTCGGAGCAAAACAAGTTAAATATGCTCATTCTTTTTCCCACTCATTAACATTCATTCATTCATTCATTCACTCACGCTCACCCTCTCTGGTCATTCCTCACTCACTTTGCAAATTAACTGTAAAAGTAGCGACGAATGGCTGCAGTCCACAGTTCCAAATAACCAGTCAAGCACACCAAAAACCTTATTTCTCTCTTTCCAGTTAAAACTGCCGTTCGTATACAAATAGACCAATAGGACCCGGCATAGTGAAAGAAAGAAAGGAAGGGATAGGTCAAAGAGAGAGAGAGAGAGAGTGTGTGTGTGTGTGTGTGTGTGTGTGTGTGTGTGTGTGTCTGTCTGTCTGTCTGTCTGTCTGTCTGCGTGTGTGTGAGGGAGAGTGTGTGTGTGAAGGAGAGAGAGGGAAAGAACGAGAGAGAGAGATGGAGAGAGAGGGACAGAAAGAGACAGAACGAAAAGAAAGAAAGAAAGAAACAATTTACTTGACACTAACAAGACACAGTTGGACAATCTCCATCTGTAGGAGAGAGAGAGAGAGAGAGGAGAGAGAGAGATGGAGAGAGAGACAGAAACAGACAGAGTGAAAAGAAAGAAAGAAAGAAAGAAAGAAAGAAACATTTTACTTGACACTAACAAAACACAGTTGGACAATCTCCATCTCTGTGTGTGTGTGTGTGTGTGAGAGAGAGAGAGAGAGAGAGAGAGAGAGAGAGAGAGAGAGAGAGAGATTGGGAGAGACAGACAGAAACAGACATACAGAGTGAGAAAGAAAGAAAGAAATTACTTGACGCTAACAAAACACCGTTGTTGGACAATCTCTGTTGCAAGTGTTAACAGCAGAATCAGAGAGAGGAAAAAAAATCAATTCAGTAAGCCTGATGGAATCCTAGTCTCGGCGGTCCAACTTTATCGACAGAGTCTGAAAGTGTTTTATTTACATTAAAAAGAGAAAAAGACAACAACAACAAAAAAAAACCCCACTCGGCCTGATTATTGCAATTGTACAGGTCCCTGGTTACAAATACATGATGCACCAAACATTGCAACAACTTCACGCATTCACAAGGTCCAATGTCCGTGATTTAGAAAGCATACAGATATGTTCATTGTAATATGTATTAGGGGGGCTGGGAGGTTTGGGGGCCCGGGGGGGGGGGGGGGTGGGAGGCGAGGAGAGAGAGAGAGATCACCAGTGAAGAAGACATGTATAAGCACCGAACTAAAAGAAAAGATAGAAAAAAGAGAAATGGTGCTCCATGACCTACTTGCAACTGTAAAAGGTATAAATGTAAAAAAAGAAAAGTTGAGGCCGCGTGTACGAGCAAGGATGAACATACATTTGATGATGACAGACAACTAAAGACAAAACGAGACAAGACCACAACAGATTAGACTAGGCTAGAGTAGGTAGATACAGACAGATAGATAGATATATAAATAAACAGACGGACAGACAGGTAGGTAGGTAGATAGATAAATAGATAGATAGCTATTCGGATGAGACGATAAACCGAGGTCCCGAGTGCAGCATGCACTCAGCGCACGTAAAAGAATCCACGGCAACAAAAGGGTTGTCCCTGGCAAAATGCTGTAGAAAAAATCCACTTCGATAGAAAAAAACAAAACAAATAAAACTGCACGCAGGAAAAAAAAAAAAAAAAAAGATGGGTTGCGCTCTCAGTGTGTAGCGACGCGATCTCCCTGGGAAGAGCAGCCCGAATTTCACACAGAAGAAATCTGTCGTGACCAAAAAATAAAGATAAAAATAAAACAGAGAGAAATACAAATACAAATAGATAGATGGGCAAACAGATGACAAAAATCATTGCCTCATGTACCTTTCGCTCCCTCCACTTCCTCCGTTTGCAAATAATTAACTGTCCAAAGGCACAGTTTTCTTCTTTTTTTCTCTTCTTTTCTTTTCTTCTTCTTCTTCTCGTTCGTCAGAAAGCACAGTTTTTTTTAATGACGTCCATGTTCAACATAGACCTTTATCATCCTTCTCCACCTACCCAGTTAAAACTTCCGCGGGTATGCAAGCAGATTAGTAGTCAAGGGGGCCGGGGGGGGGGGGGGGGGGAAGGGGTTTTTTTTTCGTGGCACAAACAAAAATCAGCATTACATTCAATCCACCTGGATGTCCTGCTCGCAGAATCAGGAGATTCGAGAAGAAGCAGAAGAAAAGTTTGTATTCATCATAGCATACGCCAAGCAGCGAAACGAGCTCGAGATCGCATGAACAAGAATGAACAGGAATTATATAAGAAAAAAAAGAGGCTGACTGTAATGAATGACAGTCAAATATAGCCAGGTAGACATACAGACAGAAACAGAGAGAGACAGAGGACGAAGACAGACAGCTAGGCTGACACAAAGATAGACAGATCGATAGATAGATACACATTCACACAAATGGAGAAGTAGGTCAAAGGTATGCAGATAGAGAGGACAGACACATAGATAGGTAGGTAGAAAGACAGACGCATAGAGATATATATATATATATAGGAAGAAAAGTCTCGTAGATAGATAGACTGATACTTAGATTGACAGGTATAGACACAGACTGGAAGACAGAGGTAGAGAGATATGTAGATTGATAGATAGATAGAGAGAAAAGAAAGACAGAAATAGATATATCAGAAAACAAATCCACGTTCGATTTGTGTGTGTGTGTGTTTGTGTGTGTGTGTGTGTGTGTGTGTGTGTGTGTGTGAGAGAGAGAGAGAATGAGAGAAAGAGAAACAGAGACATGAGGGAACGTTCCCTATACACAGTACAACACACCGTATGCGATGCATCGAGGGAATGGTGTTTTTGTGTTTTTTATTGTTGTTTTTTAACACAAAAATGAGGAATTGGTGTGATTTGTGTGAATCATAAACTCATTCGTTAAATCTTCTTTATTTTCACCTTATGCTTATGTGGAGTGATGGCCAAGAGGTAACGCGTCCGCCTTGGAAGCGATAGAATCTGAGCGCGCTGGTTCGAATCACGGCTCAGCCGCCGATATTTTCTCCCCCTCCACTAGACCTTGAGTGGTGGTCTGGACGCTAGTCATTCGGATGAGACAATTAACCGAAGTCCCGTGTGCAGCATGCACTTAGTGCACGTAAAAGAACCCACGGCAGCAAAAAGGTTGTTCATGGCAAAATTTTGTAGAAAAATCCACTTCGATAGGAAAAACAAATAAAACAGCACGCAGGAAAAAAAAAAAAATGGTGGCGCTGTAGTATAGCGACGCGCTCTCCCTGGAGAGAACAGCCCGAATTTCACACAGAGAAATCTGTTGTGATAAAAAGAAATACAAATATGTCTCCTCTTCTGTGGGACGCTGTAATGGGTGGAAGCGTTTTATTCCTTTTTTTTATGTCATCTGCTTGGCTTTCTTTTTGTTTAAAATTGTTGCTTGTTACCTTTTTTTTTTAACAGAAGAACGAGGGTCATTCCAGTAAAGGAATTGTGGGGGGGGGGGGGGGGGGGGGCTCTTCCGTAAAGTTTAAGGCGAGGAAGAGACGTTGTTAGCATGTGCAAGTTGATATGATATTGTCATGAACTGAAAAACTATTTATTCATAATTGAGGAAATTGCCTTGAATATGTTTACAACTGCTTTGTTTGAGCTCCGGAAAAGGAGTTATGACGTACATGCTTGTTGTGCTTCAGTGGGATAATATAATTGACCATTAATCGATCGGAAACAACTACCGATATTTTCAAAAAATTGAAACAAAGTGAAGCACGTTTATAAAATCATATCTAAGGTGAAATCCATGATTACAACTCTACTAGTAACTTTACGTTTGGTCTTGCATGAAAGAACCGATCACGGTCATTTATTGACCATTGTCAATAGTTGTTTTTTTGTACATGTTTTGACCATAAGGCTACTGTCGGCAGCTTAAAAGATTTAACCAAATAGAAAAGTTCATATATTATATATCCTCTTACACCACACACACACACACACACACACACACACACACACACACACACACACAAGGCAGTCACTGTATAATAAAACACTGCATATGTCTACCTAAATAAAACAGAGACTAAGTTCATGCTCGAAAAAAACAAACTAAACAGACAGATCTAGTTACAGAAGAGAGAGAGAGAGGGGGGGAACAGACAGACGAACAGACACAGATAGACAGACAGAAATACAAAGAGACGAACAGACAGACAGAAAGAGTCAATGAATCAATCAATAATCAAGCTTACCTAAGGACACGTTGCCGATGCTGTTCTTTACGTGCTGCGCTATGTTTTTTCCACACACCAGCACCGTCAGTTCACAATCCGTCCGCTTGAATCCCACCTCTTCCTCATTTCACCAAGCCACGCTCACCTTTACTGATCCCCGGACGCAGGCGATTTCTCCTTCCCTCGTGTATGTGTCCGTGTGTGTGTGTGTGTGTGTGCATCTCACGCCCATAGACCGCACACGCAAACACTCAGCCTTCTTGTAGCCTGCGGCCAGCCACCAGCGGATTCGGTGTGGACTATCAGTGCGGGGGGGGGGGGGGGGGGGGGGGGGGGGGCGAAGGGGGGGGAGACAAGATGTTTTTTCCCTCACGCTTTGCTTTTTTAAAAAAAAAAAAAAAAAAAAGGCAAGCATTTGCGTCATTGTAGGGTCTCCGTTCATCGCCTGGCAAAAGTAGATCTCTAAATGCCTGTTTTGTGTGTGTGTGTGTGAATGGTTGGCATTGGGACGGGGGAGGGAGGAGGGAATGGGGGGGGGGGGGGGGGGCGAGGGGGTAACCCTATGTCAGCTGTTACACGTGTTTCCTCAGATCGATCGCGTTGAGACAGACAGATTGTGCATATGGATCAATGCATTCTAAAATCACTGTTTTTCTTTTCCCCTTCCGTCTGTCAATTAGCCCCCTTTTTTAACCATTCTTGGTAGTTATCACATGTCTTGTCCGGCATCTTCCTCGTTTATGAACAACTGTTGCTTGTCACGTTGGATACATCAAAATATCACCTGATCACATGCATCACGACCTTGTCCTTGGGTAATCATCTGATGGAGTTTGCTCCTTTTGTATAATTCAGGTTTCACTGAATTTCAAGAACGCAGTCATAATCATTTTAGATCTGAAAACACCAACCCGACATCCACACGATGCAATAAATCACCAGAGTTATTTTGTTATTTTAAAAAAGGGAAAAAAGACAAACAAACATTAACACAGTCTTGGTTTAAGACAATGAACAGGATATACAAAATGGACGACAAAGAACTGAATCCAGGGATATCTAAATTCAAGTCGTCAGGTTGCGAGTTTGAATCGCAGGTTCTTAATTTTTAAACCACAGCTTTATTTTTCATTCCCATATGAATGTACTGTCAAAACGGTCGTGTCAGTGACGTACAGAGTCTTACTTAGTTCTTTATTAATAGGCAGATACAACACTACTGGAGCATACAATTATCCAACAACTGGCAGCATCAAACCACGAACAGAACGATTACATGACAGCAAAGATCGGGTTAACTCACTCAGTACGGCCAGTCCTCTCTTCTCCTCTACACAGACCCCTCGGATGTCCAGTGGGTGTCTGAATGACCCAACCTTTAGCTTCCGTCGTCAGAATTGTGGCATTCTTTGTCAACATTCACCTCTTCGGTATAAGAGCCTTCCGCTTGCAATATTTTGATGATGGTAACTGGGGTGAAACGCTGTTAACGCCGTTCGTATGGAGAGAATTAAATTAAGTACCTCCCGAACACAGAAAGGCAATAACACGCTGGCATATACACCCCCACGGTTACAATAATTATTGCAAACGAATCAGACAGGAAGAGTTAGTTGAAGACTACGAACAGCTGAGATAAACCTCTTGTGGAGTCAATACGACACGGACAGATCCCCAAAGAGGTCTTCTCATCCTGATTGTTTCCCGTTGATATTGCTCGAAGGCTGTAAGAGAACTAGAAATCAAACAAACAAGAAACAGCTGAAAAAATAATAAATAAATAAAATAAAAGGTGGGGTTGGGGGGGTTGAAGATCGAATGAGTCTGCAACCAGATTCCTGTTTCATCACCATGACAACGGCACAACTTCGTGTGCACGTGACTCTCTCTCTTCCTCCGGCCTCTCTGTCTCTCGGGATAACGGGTTGAAGCTCTGCATGTGAGTAGGAGGGTGGGCTGGGGGGGGGGGGGATGGGAGAATGGGGTATGTAGTCAGGCAGTCTCTGTTGAGAAATCAAGTATTTGATGAATGGTTTCGTTCCTTCCCTTTAAAGCAAAGAGAGAACAGAAGGTTGGGTTTATCGAAGCGATCCTAAATGCAGCATCAGTTCTGTGTCTGTCAGTCTGTCTGTCTGTCTATGCGTGTACGTTCGTTAAGTGTGTGTGTGTGTGTGTGTGTGCGTACGTGTGTGTGCGCGCGCATGCGTGCGCTTCTGCTGTTAAGTACGTTCCTCTAATTTTTGGTCACACACACAACAATGAGGACATTTTGATACAATCTGTTTCTGTTTTCCTTTCATCTGTCTTGTACCACAAATCACCATTGCTAAATGGTCATGCCTGTCACATAATGTTCACATCTGAATTGGATATAATGGCCAATAACCTGTCACACACTCAGATTCAATTCTTTTCACGGATGCTTGAGTTCCAGCAACGAATCCAATCATCTTCGATCTGAAAATGCTGGAAAGACATCCCCCTCTTAGCAATACATTTCTCACCGACACTGTTTACTTGTGAACAGACAAGCAGACAGACTACACAGCCTGTGATTAAGACAAAGAGGGGATATTAAACAGAAGACAAAGAAAAAATTAAGCCTGGGCATCGGGCTTTCATGCTAGAGATTGCAAGTTTGAATCCTGGGTGCACTATCTGAAGTCACAGCTTTCTCACTGCCATATTGTCCTTCCGGTGGTGTCAGTGAAGCATACCAGTGTGTGTCATAAACAGGTCTCTATGGTTGGCTGAACGTCAGAAATGCACTCCAAAAAATGTCTGTTTCGTACCTCACACCTTGGCCTTCTGTTGACAAGTAATGTGCAGCTGCGTTGCAATGAGCGCCTGTTTATACTGTGCGGACAGGTTGCCAGCAGATGAACTGTGCGGACAGAACGCCAGCAGATGAACTCTCCAAACTGTATCAAGAGAGTGAGCCATACAGCAATGCCACTTTCACAGAGAAGAAGACCCTTGTAAAGGCAGCACTATAGTCTATATGACCACAAACCACAAGGAATAGCATACACTAACACTTCCTTGGACGATGACATCTGGAGATAATTCTGTGAGGATTTTTTATATATATATATATATATATATATATAATATGGCCTCTACCATCTTATCCCCAACAAGGTCAAAACGCGAAAGCAGGTGCCTTCATCTGTATGCTGCCGAGTAAAAACACGTGAGCGTGAAAGACAAATCTGCCCTCAAATAACAAGTACATGACGCTGTCACACTGTTCTTATTACTAGAATAGCCTACATGTGAGAACGAGCCAGGTTTTTTTGTTTGTTTTTAATGTGATCCCTTTCAATCGATTCATATACATCAGAGCAACCAGTGAGTGGTAAATGTGTATAAAAAAAAATAAATAAAAAACAAAACAAAACAAACAAAAAAACACAAAAAAACCCACCCTGCAAATGAGTAGCAACTAATGTATCAAAAATGTAATGTGTGCAGATCAATTCGAAAATGCCCTAGTGGAAGAACGAGGACAATTATCAACGAATCGAAAGTCTGACATAAGTGACAACAGTTCCACAGCAGACAAATTAAGCAGTTGGGCTGCAGACAGATTGTGAAGAACACGACTGTCTTTTACGCTGGACTGACACTGTAACACCGTGTGAGTAAGAAGAAAGAAGGAAAGAAAGAAACAGAGAGAGAGAATGAATGAATGAATGAATCTTTATTTTCCAACGGTGAAGATATTAGCACTTTGGCCGACTTACACATCTGCCGTTGTTCTAAGAGACACACAAACATGTACGCATATAAATGTAGTTACACTGAATACTTAATACATGTATAATGTACGAGTATAACACAGCGTCAAACTGAGAGACACAACATCGCTCACATCTGTACGGAACGGAAGCGAGTAATGCACACACGCACACACACACACACACACTAACACACACACACACACCAAGGGAAAAACAACAACAAAACCCTAGCATGAATGCTACACATGAATGAGAGAGAGAGAGAGAGAAGAAGAAGAAGAAGAATATGAAAAAGTCATCCGAAGGTATTGTCATTCACGTAGTTTTATATTCGTTGTGTCATATAGACCTTTGTCCGTTCCTCCGCCTTTCCCCAAGAGTCTGGGATAAGTATCTGTCCCTGTCCCTGTTGAGAGTCAGCTGGTGTCAAATCAGGAACAGAACGATCAGAAAAAAACAAGAGAGGCAAGGCCTTCAAGACTCACTTGTGATAACTACTTAAAACCGACCACAGGAATTATGAAATGGAAAATCAGTACCTCATTTCTTTGTACCTACAAGACTTTCCAATTGTTATAATGTCTGCTGTGGTGTGACCCTGAAATTTACCATATGACCTTGACTTTCAATACGAATTATACTGTCGTCATGGCCCGGTATTATACCAAGTTTGATTGTTGTGTTGTGACCCTGAAATTTACCATATGACCTTGACTTTCAATACGAATCATACTGTCGTCATGGCCCGGTATTATACCAAGTTTGATTGTTGTGTTGTGACCCTGAAATTTACCATATGACCTTGACTTTCAATACGAATCATACTGTCGTCATGGCCCGGTATTATACCAAGTTTGATTGGGTTTTTTTTTTTTTTAATTTGGATGTAAGACAAGCTCCAGTGTTGTTTTTTTCCCACGTTTTGCCCAATAAGGAATTTAACCTTTGACCTATCAACCTGCTTACCTCGTCGTCAAAAAGAGATGACTGGAAAGGATTTTTTTTCTTCTTCGTCTTCTTCTTCTTTGCCCTTGAGGGCTGGATGTAAAAAAACAGCTGTGCTTTCGTTTCGTTTATGCATAGCTGCCATCCTACCAAGTTTGGTTCCTATACTGGTTGCACTTGCCGTGAAAAGTCCAACATTAACTCACTCAGTACGGCCAGTCCTCTCTTCTCCTCTACACAGACCCCTCGGATGTCCAGTGGGTGTCTCAATGACCCAACCTTTAGCTTCCGTCGTCAGAATTGTGGTATTTTTTTGTCAACATTCACCTCTTCAGTATAAGAGCCTTCCCCTTGCAATATTTTGATGGTGGTGATTGGGGTGAAACGCTGTTAACGTCGTCTCTTTCGCCGTTCGTATGGAGAGAGTTAATTAAAGGTTTTCAACGGACATACACATAGACACTGGGTCATTCCTTCCATGGACTCAGTCTGTTGACAAAAACAAAGAAAGGCGCTTTACCACCAGAACAACTGGGAGAAGCAGCCAAGCACACTGGCTGTCATTCACACGCTTGGTCATCATGGTCACGATCGCAGATCATCCAAGGAAGAGGAACAAAGGTGGCAAAGATGGAACTCACATATGATCGATTAGGACACTGACACATACCCCCCCCCCCCCCTCCGACACCTCCCCCCCCCCCCCCCCCCCCCAACCTCTCCGACACCCACCCTGAGGTTTGTTTGCTTGTTGTTGTTTTATCTCGACGGTGCTGCGTTGATCACCGCACGTAGGCCAGCAGAGATAGCGATAAGAGGAGGGTAACTGGTTCATGCAAAGATGTTAAGAGAGAGAGAGAAGAAGAAGAAGAAGAAGAAGAAGATTGATTGATTGATTGAATCTTTAATGGGTAAAGAATTAGGCACAGTAAAGGCCTTTTTTACAATTCTGCCCATTTAACGACACAAAACATAAAAATAAAGAACGACACAAAATATAAAAATAAAGAAATAAAATTAAATTAAATAAAATAAAATAATGCTGATAACGACGAATAAGAATAGTAACTACAAAATATAAAAATAAAGAAATAAAATGAAATAAAATAAAATAATACTGATAACGACGAATAAGAATAGTAACTGGAATAGTCTATTAAAGGCAACAAAGCAATGAAAAGAACAATTGGTACATTTCATATACGTACGTACTTACACACACACACACACACACAAGAAGAAGAAGAAGAAGCAGAAGAAAAAGTATGTAGAGTGGGAAAGGGAGAGAGAGTGTGTGTGTGTGGGAGGGGAGGGTGTCCAGGGGAGGGGGTTTGAGAAAGAGTGGTCATGAATGTTTTATGTAACTTGTGATATTTTTCTTTCATGTAAAGCACCCTGAGCTCTTAAAGAGAAAGGGCGCTATATAAATGTACATTATCATTAGTATTATTATTATTATTATAAGAAGAAGAAAGAAGCGTGTGATCGAATGAGTCCCATACACTGTTAACAGCCAGACCTCTGTTTCGTTACCACGACAACGTCAGAGTTACGTGTCGCACGCGAGTCTCCGCGTCTTGATCTGCGTCCGCCTGTCCATGTTTTTTTTTTTTTTTTTTTTTTTCGTGCGAACGGCAGGCTCAAGCTTTGGTTGAGAGGAGCTGAATTCGGACAGGCACTACCGGAAAATGGGCATGTGCCTCTGCCTCGCTCTGTATATGTGTGCTTTTGTGAGTACATGTATACACGTGCATGCACATGCGTGCGAACCCACGTGCGCTCTGTTTATGTGTTTGTTGCGCATAATAGGCCTAGCCTGTTGTGTGTGCATGTGTACGAAAATAGTAGTGGTGGAGGTAGCAGCGGTGGTAAGATTATAA
The DNA here is from genome assembly GCF_041734735.1 of Babylonia areolata. NCBI lineage: Eukaryota > Metazoa > Mollusca > Gastropoda > Neogastropoda > Buccinidae > Babylonia > Babylonia areolata. The sequence goes on from NC_134879.1 coordinate 17,486,006, forward strand.
TATTGTAGGATTTGAAGCAGCAGCAGCAGCAGTTACTGTTGTGTGATTGATTAAAAGCGGTAGTCACGAACAGATTCAGTTTCAATGAAGTGTCAAGGCGTGCAGACAGATCCTTATACACGAACCACGTCTGCCTGAAAACAAAAGTAAAAGAAATGGTGGTACCAACAGTAGCAGTAAAATCAACAATTTTCTGCTCCGTTCTATGGAACACACTATCATATATTTATCACCCCCGAAAACGGAGTATGGCTGCTTAAAGCCTGAACCGGACTATAAATGGCGGGCGATTTGAATCAAGCCAGTTTCTCACCAGAGTCTGACACTGTGACGTCGGTGAAGGTTTATTCAAAATAAAAGCCTAATAAAGCTACGGTTTGGCTTCATTTATGGCAGAGAGCGAGATTTGCCTAGCAGCTTCCAATCTAGACCTGAATTGACTTTGGAAAGTGCAAAATGTGTCAGCTACACGTAATACAAAATTTGAATGCAGAGAAAAGGGGCGGAGCTAGAGCCGTTTGTGTTTGCGCTAGACGTGTCTGTCAGATAAAAATAGCACCAGCACGTGGTACTGTCCGGTGAGAATTGGAAAGCATGCAGACAGCCCCTCGACGTTGGCAACCGTAAACGACCACATTGTTTGTAAAACATGCAAACGGAGAGAAATATGACGATCTACTAACCTTTCTTGGACTGAAATGATCACATAAACAGCCGGCGAGTGACCTCCACAAAAACTGTGATTGACGCTCGTAACCCCCGGCGCCAGTCTGAAGTGAGAGTGCTGGAGAGGAAGCAGTTTCGGTTTTGGGAGCAGGTGTGGCAGGAGTACACGGATATCTTTCTCCGCTAACAGCGAGTCGGTCTTTGTTTTGCTTTCACCTCCCGCATGTTTACATTTCTACCGGACACGTGCTCGCGCTTTTTATAGATAAACTCCGCCCCTTTCCCTTTTATGGATAGGCTCTAGTGCGCATGCGCAACCGAAACCTTGCTCTCGGGAGTTAAGACTTTAAATGGCGGGGTAAAAACGGTCATACAAGTAAAAGCCCACTCATATACATACGAGTGAACGTGGGAGTTGCAGCCCACGAAGATAAAGAAGAAGACACATTTCTCAATTTCCAATGTCTAAGGAATGATAAGGACTGAACGTTTTCCTTCGTAATCTTTTCCTGAAGTGAAAATAATAATCTACATCATTCAGTCATTTAATTTTTCAGGCGACCTCCGCATTTTGTTGTCTTCATTATCCTCATTATTTTCGTCGCTATCATTGTTGCTTTTCTTTTTTAATTGCCAAAACTGTTCCAGCCATTGTAGGTCTGTGTGTACATGCGTTTCAGTATGCTCCTTTGCTGTTAACTGCTGATACAGAGGTGGTGAAGATGACCATCAACACCACGACGATAACGTCCACAATGTTGATGATGTCGACGATGATTTGGTGTTCATGAAAACGTCAAATATGCGTGAACACTGTTACCTATTTTAACGTATAGTGCATGCGTTGGTGTGTGTGTGTGTGTGTGTGTGTGTGTGTGTGTGTGTGTGTGTGTGTGTGTGTGTGTGTGTGTGTGTGTGTTCACGAAAACATCAATACGATGACCTGGCCAGATGCAGGCAAACACACAGGGAGAAAATGAGTTCCACGTGAATGGTTGGAATGAGTACCTCAAAACCCACACCCAGCTCAATTCTCCATTCCACTACACTGTTTGGTGATCAAACAATTGTCTCGTGAGAGTGGATGGTGTGGGGAAAGGCAAAACCGACAGACAGGACAGTGGACTGCAATACCAATCAAACCAAGCAATGCAATACAACACATTACAATGGAATTCAGTAAAGCTCAGTACAATCCAATACAGTACAACTACAACGCAAACCAGTAGAGAACAGTACAGCAGAGTACATCACAACACACAATGTAACACAGTATGACACAACACAGTATTGTACGATTCAACACGACACAGCAATAAGCTACGAACCCCAACGCAACACACAACCCAACACGTTCCAATTTATTTGGTGCTCTATGTAGGTTTGAAAGCTGAGGACGAGTGGAAGGCTAAATAAACCTCCAGAAAGGCGATGCGTCTCTCCAAGTCTGCCAAACCATCTCGTTCTGAGAATTCGGACTCAGTTTCCGGGGAGTTTGCAATACTGGTACTTTCATCTGATGCATCTAGTTTGTGGAGGACTGCGTTAATGGTTCCAGAATCAAGGTGACTGATCCAGATGCTCTTCTGAGGGTGCAAGGCTGTTTGAAACCCATGGATCTCGTTCCTTTGGGGACTCCAGATGTTCTTCAGAGGGTGCAATGCTGTTTGAAGCCCATGGATCTCGGTCCGCTGGGGCCTCTCGATGTTCTTCAGAGGGTGCAAGGCTGTTTGTAACCCATAGATCGCGTCCCATTGGGTTCTCTTGACATCCTTCAGAGGGTGCAAGGCTGCTTGAAACAGGGTAGTCTTCAGAGGGTGCAGGACTGTTTGTAGCCCATGAATATCGCTCCACTGGGGTCTCTTGGGGTTCTTCAGGGAGCTCAGTTGATTTTGTAATGGGTGGCTCTTGCTCAATGGAGGCCTCTGAAAGCTGCGTTTGGGGCTGTGAACTCGGTCTCCGACTCTGGGGCTGCGAGGGGTGATCCGGATGTTCTGAAAGCTGCGTTTGGGGCTGTGAACTCGGTCTCCGACTCTGGGGCTGCGAGGGGTGATCCGGGTGTTCTTCAGAGGTTGGACAGTAGGTATATATTTGTTCATAATGTCGCATGAACTCCGGTGGGCAGCTCTGTCTCCGACTCTGTGGGCTCTGTCGGGGAGGGGAGGAGTACTCATGCACTGCCAGCTCTGAAGGTTTTTCTTTTATTCCTCTGTTGGAAGAGACAACGCAGAGCATCGGTGTTATTTGTGTCTGTGTCTGTGGCTTTCATTTGTCACACACACACACACACACACACACACACACACACACACACGCGCGCGCGCGCGCGCGCGCGCGCGCGCGCGTGCGCGCGCTTGCAAGCAAGCGTACACACACACTCACACACACACACACACACACACACACACAGAAGATAAACAGGCTGACAAACAGAAGCAGAGAAAAGCACGTGTTCTCGTATTTGCATCTTCTTTCGTGCATGCGTGTATGCGCGCATGCATATGTATGTGCGCGTGCGTGCTTAGATGCATTCACGCGTGCGTGCTTAGGTATGAAAAAAAGTTTATATATATATATGTATATATGCGTGTGTGTGTGTTGTGTTGTGTTGTGTTGTGTGCATGCGTGCGTGCGTGCGTGTGTGTGTGTGTATGTGTATGTATAGATATATATGTGTGTGTGTGTGTGTGTGTGTGTGTGTGTGTGTGTGTGTGTGTGTGTGTGTGTGTGTGCCCGTATGTGGGCCGCATATCTCACCTAACACGGAAGAAGTAATCCCTGACTTTTTTCTCCGTCTTCATGAGAATTGAAGCCAGGCCGTTTTGATTTAGTCGATTCAATGCTGACACCAGTTCAATAAACCCAACGGTTCCCTAAACACGCCCACACACACACACACACACACACACACACACACACACAGAGGGAGAGGATCATTTCACAGTATAATGAAAGAAAAACAGACTGAAATTATACGTGTCACTATACGTTTGCCTGACTGTATGAGTGCATGCGGTACTGTCTGTCAGACTGACAGGCAGATAAATAGTCAGATACATATGCGGGTAAGGTAGAAAGGCACTCAGGCAGGCAGACAAACAGGCATACAAACACACTTACAGACAGACACACAAACAAGACAGTCGATACTGTCTGAACGAGGGGGGGGGGGAAATAATTCATTCCCAGTCAGCATTTCATAACTGATTTCATTGCGCCCCCCCCCCCCCCCCCCCACACACACACACACACCTACCCTCCCCCCCCCTCCCCTCCGCGCCTCCCTCTTCCCTCCCCACTCCTCCACCTCTCCTCTTCACATCCGGACCCTCGATCCCTTACACCCCCCACCCCCTCCACTATTCCCCCCAACCACCCACCGTCCGCACGGCCCAACCTCCACCCGGCCCACTCTAAAAAAATCGATAATGGACGTGATAGCGTGAACATATGATCTCTAACGGAGACGATACTGAGGGAAGTACTGATGCCCTAAAATGATCAATCTGCTATCCTTTTTTTTTACCTTTTTTTTCTTTCTTTTTTTCAGATATTAAACAGATAATAGACTCCTATAAAGAGCACTTGTTATGCATTTTTCGATCAAGAGCTAATTACAAGCGCCAGTAAAAGATGTCTATCTTGTTTAGGGGAGAGAGACCCTTGCTATTAATCAGGGGAAGATTATTCACCAGAAAAACGCTCCATTGTTGTAGCCCGAAGCAGCAGCGGGGTAAACAGTCGGTGTCGCATCAAACGCACAGCACATTTCAAAATGATACAGTGCTGGCTGCTATGAGGTGTACCAACTAGCCCTTTTTGGCGGACCAATGAAAGAGCAACTCAGAAAAGGATGAATGGGAGAAAGCAAGACAGAAAGAAAGAATGAACACAGTGGTGTGTGTGTGTGTGTGTGTGTGTGTGTGTTGAGCGCTTGTGTGTGTGTGTGTGTGTGTGTGTGTGCGCGCGCGCGTGTGAGTGTGTGTGTATGTACGCGTGCGTTAAAGCCTATGTGTGTATGTGTGTGAATGCACGCGTGTGTGTCTGTACGCGCGCGCGTTTGCTAGAGCCTCTCTGTGTATGTGTGCTTGCGTGCGTGCGTGCGTGTGTTTGTGTGTGTGTGTGTGTTCGTGCGTGTGTGCGTGTATACATGGAAACGTGTGTGTAAGTGTGTGCGCGCGCGTGCTTGTATACGTGTGTGTAAATATGTGTGTGTGTGTGTGTGTGCGCGCGCGCGCGTACGTGTATCCTCTTCGAACATCCTCACCATCCTCCAGATGAAGGCCACCAGCAGCTTGTTCACTTCCAGGTTGCCGTCCTCAGCAACCTTCCGCATCTGTCGGCACTGGAAGGCCGACATTACTTCTGCTGCATACAGCTCCTTGCTGACAGACCATGGGTTCAGGTTCTCATGCAGAAGGTTGCGATGAAGGTCCAGCACCTGTGTTAGTATGTGATTGGGAGTGTGGATTCACATCATGGATACAGAAAACTTCTGTTAAAAAAAAAAAAAAAAAAAAAAAAAAAAGTCAACACGGCTTTGAACGATAAGTTCCAATGTGTATGGAAAGAAGCACCTACATCACACACACACACACACACACACACACACACACACACACATATATATATATATATATATATATATATATGTATGTATGTATGTATATCCCAAACTTAACCGGACCTCCATAGCAGTAACGTCATCAACATCATTGTCATCCTCCTCCTCCTTCTTCATCAATACAAAAAGAGTCCCATATGATGTGACCTTTCATACCCTGCTCTCATGGTGACCTCACTTTCGATACCCTTCCACACCCGTGCTTGGGGTGATTACTGTCAATGTCTTCAGTGTCGGCAGATTCATGTGGGGTTGTTGTTGGAAGGCCCTGGTGGTGGTCTCCACTCCGGGAGGGACACTCACTCAGTCTGGCTCCGCGCATTTTTGTCGTCAGAAGGGGGTTTCGTAGGAGGTGTCCTAAGTAGGTTCAATCAGAACAGGCACTACTGTACACCACCAAAGTGACTCAGCAGCAGTGCAGGGTCTCCTCTGGTGTGTGGCCTCCTGGCGACCTGACATTGATGGTTCCCTTTGGACTGGCGACGCTGGGACTGTGACAGACGAACCCGGGTGTGGCCCTGTTTGGGGGACTCAGAATGAGCGGCGTGGGAGATGTGCCAATGAAAACGGTGCAGATGATGGGGCTAAAAAAAAAAAAATCGCCCCAAAGATTGTGGAGGATTTCATGCTCACGTCTCATGGTGACTTCAGTTTCGATTCTGCCTGCACTTCCATGCTTGTGATGAGTTCCTGAAAACGTTTTCCGTGTGAGAAAACCTAGGGGACTGTCACTGGAGGGACGTGGTGGCTCCCAGGGAGCACACTCACTCAGTCTGGCACCGCGACTGATTACTGGCATCAGATCAGCTAGGAAGCATAGTATGTAGTGTTATGCGTATGTTGAATCAGAATACATGCAGCTGAACATCACCGAAGTGATTCAGCAGCACAGCTGGGTTATCTCTGACAAGAATGCCAAGTGTCCCATGACAGTTCAGACCTCAAGGTCACTCCGTGCGCCCAGGGCGGAATGACAATAATTTTGGTGCTCTTCCCAAAACATTAATTTGCAAACAAAATAATATTTACATCAGCAACTAAAACACTACTAGCCTTTCTCCACAAATCGAGTTCAGACCAAACTGCAGTGAAATAGCCAAGCCATACAAAAAAAATTCCCTTCACAAGCACCGGCTGAGACAAAACTCGAAAACTCGATGTCATGACACTGTGTGTGGGTATGTATGGGGGAGGGGGGGGGATCGTGGGGGAAGGGGGAGGACGGGGGAGGGGTGTGGGGGACTTTGGATGTGCCGTGTGCGAGGTACTGTCACCGTGAACTGCGCGGATGATGGGATAGCTTAATTAAACCAAAAAAAAGGTCAACAACATATTGCCATGTTCCCGTGGGTTGTTTTACATGTGCTAAGTGCATGCTACAACGTCTCATCCGAAAGAATAACCAGGCCACTTCTCAAGATCTAATGGAGTGGGAGACAAACACTGAAACAAAATAATGTTCCTTGCCTGACTTGATTCCCTCGATGATCCTAGTTTTCTATTCCAATCAGGCACTTTATCCGGTACGCCATTACTCCGTTTGTACAAACTACTAGCTGTTCTAAGAACAGTCATGTTCCCGGAGACTTGTAGTATTTTCCTTTTGCGGGGCGGTTCCTCTGTATGTAATTACTTTCCTGTAATAAAAGAATGGCTGAAAATGGCTTTGTCCTTAGATTTTGCAAATCATCAAGGAGGGTCTCCTCAGAAATTTGAGGGTATATCCAGTCTGTAAAAATGTTTCCCAGAAATATTCAATGACCCACCGAAACACGGACGAACGAAAACAAACACACAGACACATAAACACGCACGCACGCACACACACACACACACACACACACCCGCGCGCTCGCACACACACACACACACACACACACACACACACACACACACAAAGAACATCCGAGTAGTGAATTTTGTTTCGGTGGACATTAAAACCTTTGGCACACCTTTGTACAGGTCATTATTCAGTATACTCTGAGAAACCTTCTGGCAAAAGAAAAATTTCCACGGACCTCGGCAGAAACTGGAGGTACTCACACCGTCTGTTTTGCAAGGCTCGATTATTAATTCACAGAGAGAGAGAGAGAAAGAGAGAGAGAACAGAGATGAGAGTGAAAGTGAATGAGAGAGAGGATGGAGCCACAAACACTAACTCAGAAGAAACACGAGACCGTGAGAAAGAGGGAGAGGGGTGGGGGAGAGAATACAAACAGAAACAAAGTTTTGTTTCAGGACAGGATTTCACTAACATTTTTTTTTTTTTTAAAGAGAGAGAACGGGAAGAAGGAAAAACGTGACTTGCAGCAGACACTAGGCGGTTGTTTTTTGTTTTGTTTTGTTTTGTTGTTTTTTGTCCTTTTTTTTTTTCAAGAAAGAAAGGGACGATAAGAAAACTTGAAGTGTCAACCCTTAGTCAAGATTTCTCTCTCCCACCCCTCGCCATCACCCCAGTGTCAGTGCGCTCATCTCACTATCTCAGTCACCATCAGCTCACCTTATGATCGGACAATCTCTTCGTCTTAAAATTGCACCACCTCATCTCATGATGTCATCATAGTTTTACCGGAAAAGGTCCGATTCGCTTTAGTTTCCCGCTGTGCGTACTCTTTGACTCGACAGCCATCGTTTCAACATCGTCTTGAAAGTTTAGCTATGTTGTTTCGTATTGGTGTTAGTTACAATGATGAACATTTTCATGCACTGAGGCAACCCCCCACCCCCTCACAAGGTTTCCTGAAATAAACGCGTTTTGTCCTGTCTTGACTCTTTATCCTGTTTCGCCAATCACATTCCCGTTTTGCCAATTCAGTCTCTCTCTCTCTCTCTCTCTCTCTCTCTCTCTCTCTCACACACACACACACACACACACACACACACACACACATATGCACCGCGGCGCTCAGGCACACACACACACACACACACACACACACACACACACACACACACACACACACACACACACTTCCACATGCAATCTGCACACGGATGTGTGTTGAAACTACTGTATGTGCTTGTGTACAGATATCAGTACTCGCATGACCAACGGAGCGACTGAAGAGCCATGCACACAGACACAAAAACTCATCTTCCCGAGAGCTGTACTGATTGGCGGAGAAGTCACTCTCACAGCTTTTGGACGGTGCAAATAAAACACGCTGCCACAAACTGAAGAAAATCAAGTGTGCGCGCGCCGAGCATTTGATGTGATGGGAGGGTGGATGTGGGTGTAGCTGTACACGGGTGTGTAGGCGTGGGCTACTACTATATCTGTGTATACATGTGTGTGTGTGTGTGTGTGTGTGTGTGTGTGTGTGTGTGTGTGTGTGTGTGTGTTTGATTGCATGCAAAAGCGGTGTGTTATCGATTGGTTTTATCATCATTTACTAATATAGACTTTTTTTTTTAATTAGCAGATGTCTATTCGAGTGTGGGCACGACCTGGGAATAGGCATATCCGGATCACCAATTCAAGATGCTGTTAAGGATGGCGGCCGCACAATCAAAGAGTAGGCATGTCGGGAAAAGGCGAATTGGGAAGACAACTGCCCTGTCGCCTCATCGCACGATGCAGATCAGACGTGCATGGGCCTCACCTCTCGATGTATCATGTTCAGACAACACGTTTCGCCAGGCCCTACTGCTGCCCTCCCGTTGTTTCCGATGACAATTTTCGCCGGGGGTTCCAGGGTGTCAGCACATGATCGTGATGACAGTGGCGCCATTCTGAGGCCCTGTTCTTCCTAGAGTCGAAACAGGTAGGATGATATCATCGAATATAGAATTTGCGCCACACATCCACGACCCCCCATCCCCCCCCCCCCCAGGCCCTCCCCCCCCCCCCACCCCCCTCTCTCTCAGACGATCACACCGCGCGAAAACGCACATGTCATACATTAACGCACATAGATACCAATACGCACACATCAAGCTTATTTTGTAGTTTAATTATGTATCTGTTTATTTGTTGTATTTTTTATCAAATGTATCTGTTAATACACTTAGTAACCCATTATTTTTTCACTGAGAAATATTTTTTGTGAGGGAAAACACCATGACGTATTTTGCAGAGAACGAGAACATATCGGAACATACTGTATACATTGCATCTCTTACTTTATCTGTAATTGAAATCAGTGGGCCTAACAACTTAAAAACTGATTTCAGTGATCAGTCAACAACGCATTCAGTCGATCTTTGTAGATTGTTCAGGCGTCTGTAAATACTGTTTTCCTCTTACGCCCCCACCCCCACCCCAACCCATCCCCCCGCACCCGCACCCGCCCCCTCCTCCAGGCCCCTCCTCTTCTCCATACCTATCCGCTGCTCCAACTCACTCGTGAACCGCTATTTCCAAGTACAGTACTATGTAGTATCAGCATAATTAGATTTTAGAAAAGAACGGAAAAAAGAAGAAAAAAAATCATTGAGCAGATTTACCTCGAGCAAACTGTCGCTGCTCTTGGCACTGACTCTTTGCGATCTGCGTTGTCTGGAAGTTGAGGGTTTCTCTGAAGCCATCCTTCGATATATGCCACCGCTGTTGGATCTGGTGTCACTGATGCGAATGGACGTGTGATTTTGAAGTCTGTTCAGGACTGGAAGCAGTATTTGTTACATGGTTCCACGAACACTGAGTCGCCTTTTTGTGCATATTTCGAGTGCGATTGTGAAGTACACTTACTCAGTTTCCTAAGCATGGATCAACACTGAGGCTTGAATGGTTTGTTGTTGTTGTTTTTTCAGTTTCGGTCTGGATGAAGAGTTTTCGAATCTGAACAACATTCCAGCAGCAGGTCTACTGAATTGCTAATGAATTACTAAGTCTTGAACAGACATGTAGAAATCTACTGATTTGGCCCCGCCGGCCGGCGTGGATTCCGTATTTTTTTCTTCATTGTTGTTCAGTGAACCCGAAGTTCAGGTGACCGTTCAGTCATACATTGTGCTGCAGAAAATTCACCACACAAAGTGTGTTGTTGCTGACTAGAGATGATTCAGTAATCCATATTTCGTGGCAAAAATCAGTGGTGAGAAAAACTATTGTAGGCCAGGTTGGTAGAACGGTTTTCAATCTGAAGAGACTCGTGATTTTGGAAGCGGGTGTTAAGAAAAAAAAAAAAAAAAAAAAAAAAGGAAGAGAAAAAAAGGAAAAAACTCTCGGCAACACGCAATAACTGACGTCGCTATTGTTGATGACGTCAGTTTGTGTACAGCTCAGTTTTATCACACATCGTTCTGGAAATGTCATGTAAAGTAAACTGATGTACAGACAACAAAAAAAGTTTGTTTCTGTCACTCTGACCGTCCAGCCTGTCTTAAGCAAACAATTTCGTCCGTTCAGTTGCACTGACCACAAAGCACTGGCTGCAGTTATAAAGTTATCACAAAATTTTGCAGAACAAATATGCGAAAGTTTTCTTTTAGCTTTAAAACTTGAACGTGAACTGTACGATGTTTTAGGTCTTGAAGACCTGTTCATCGCTCCGTGTGGGTCATCAGATGTACATACTAAACTTTGCATGCGTGGCTTATTGGCAAGACGGATTGTACTTGTCTGGCTTGTTCTTCCAGAAGACATCCAGTCTGTTCTTGAAGGCATTCACCGACGGTGCCAGGACCACTTCGTCTGGGAGACTGTTCCATGTCTTGGTGACCCTTTCACTGAGCAGTTAAAGCATGGAATACACTGAATAATTCAACAAAAACAGCTAAAACTATTGACCAGTTCAAGAATCTTCTAGACAATGACTCTAAATCATTAATAAAACCATTCGATTTTGATGAATGAACATTTTAAAAATTTCATACGCATGTACGCAACCCTAAACTATTTCTATATTAAGAAGGGGCGTTGAAAAGCCAAAAAGGCTTAAACTGTAAATTAAAAAAAAAAAAAAAAAAAGTCCCAAATTCTGTACCTGTACCTGTTAATTCGCACCACTGAAGAGCAAGTTATTCTGTGGTCTTTATAATTTAAGTTGACATGATTAGATTACATGCCACATTCTCCCAAGACTTTCCTATATTTCTCAAATTAAATATTCTCCTCATCAACAGCAATAATACGTTAAGAATTAACTTAACAAATAAAATAAAATAAAATAAAAACTCTCTCGAAGTGTTCCGGCAGGTGCCTGATGGGCTAACACAGAATTAAGCGTCCTACAAGATCATAACTGAAGAGATCTGACACGATCGACAATGATTAAGAGTTGTGAAAGTTCAGTATAATCTTTTCTTTTTTTTCCTTTTTTTCTAATCTTTCCAGTTGTCAAGTTTTGTTGTTGTTTTTATCGTCATATTCCTCTTTGATATGCTTCCAGTTTGATTATCTAAGGCCAACACGGTAGTTTTTGTCCAGTATTATGGTAGCCTGTATAGCAGGTATAGGCTTTAGTTGTTTCCTGTTTGTTTAATCTTTCTTTTTCTTCAAGTTCAGTTTCCAAACACTAAAATTGACCCCGGAGATTTGTATTATGCGCCAGATTGTCTTGAAAAAAACAACAACTGAACAAACCCTGACCGACTCAGTCACGTTGGCAAATCAGTGTTCGCTCGCACTGTGTGTCAGTGTGTGTGTGTGTGTGTGTGTGTGTGTGTGTATCTGTGTTTGTTCCCGGTGTGTACTATGATTTGATGCTTGTGTCGGTGGACGCGCCAGTGTCAGTGGCACAGCGGCCACTTGCGCGGCGACACCGTGGCGGATTTACTGAACGACTGACGTGGCAGCCGCATTTTCTTCCATGTTTTTCAGTATTTCAACCTTCACTGAGTTAAAGCTTTTGCCTTCTTTGCAGCTTTCCACTCCAATGCATTTGTCATGTTTCTACAGTTAAAAAACGGCACACGGGCAACAAAATATTTTAATCCCAGGACAGTCTTTTAAGGCCGCCTGACAACGCACGCTGTGACTCTACTGACACTTCTTTGGTGAAACCGAAACTGAACTGAAATCGTACTGATGGACTCGACACCCGAGACGGAAGGACACAGGGGCGGAGGGACAGATTCACTTAAGTTGGTCGCCCGTCAGATAGATAAATATATAGATAGATAGATTAAATAAATAAATAAATAAATAAATAAAAATGGTGACTCAGTGCTCATCATGTACAGCCGGTGGACCTCAGTTGGCAACCCGGGGGCCGGCCCGGCGGCGGCCGCAACTGAACTCGGAAAGTTGTTGAACTGAGATAATAATAGATGGTGTAAAACCAAGCTATGAAGATGAAACAACGTTTCGCGTCTTACTCATTGTCAAGCGTAGAGAGGTGTTGGCAGGCCACACTAGTGGTGTTTGTTATTATTTATTTATTATGATTATTTCAAAAATATATATTCTGGTGTTTTCACACACGGTATTGTGTATTTGTTTATCATGAATCATATTCCATTTTGTGTTCATAGGCTCTAAAGTCCTGACTAGCTTGTGGGGTATTTGCGTAAGTCAGACATTGGCTCCTTTTTTTTTCCTTTTTTTTTTCTCTCATGCTATAGCAGATTCGGTGTTGCGTGGATGGATCAGTTCAAGTACCCCGTTCCATCGTTTGGCACACCCACAACCAGCACTCGGCCTACGCACGTGGATCTAGTGCGAAGGGACGCAACTAAGCTTCACTTCATACCAAAAAACGGAAGTCTATATACCATTTATTCGTGATCTTAAAGACTATTGCAAAAGAAAATGTTACTGATCGAATACATCCTAGCTGTTTTCTTTCTTCTTTCTTAATTGTCATGTCGGAGTCAGATCGATGAAATCATTGCTCCCCACCGGAAATCAAGTAAAGGTCAAGGTCGTTCGACATTTGCGACGCTTTCCCCGGCAGCCCCAGTGCACCGTTCGTTTTCTACCATTGGTAATCGTGTCCGTTGTTTTAACGCCAACCAAATTCAGATACGCAGGTAGGCAAATACTGCATGAAGTTGTTGACTGAAAGAAGTTTATTTTTTGTTAATTTTTTAACCCGTCGTTGTGGGGTTGATCGTGCATCGAATGTACATTGGCTTCATTGTTCGGTCGGTTTGGTTTCCTTTCCGGTCTGATCAAACGAGTCTGCAAGTGCTTCTGCGCTTGGCCTTGACGTCAAAAGACCTTTCTCAGTTTCTGCCTGGGTTCTTTTTTTATGTTGTTGCTGTTGTGTGTTTTAATATTTATTTGCTTGCTTGTTTATCGATTTATTTTAGATGAATAAATTCTTACTAATTTTCATTTGATATCACAAGATAATTTATTGTCCTTAAATAGAGATGCTTGGTGTGGTGGCACACAGTTAAATTCTGTTTTAATTACACATACTTAACCGTATTCTATATAATACAAATATAGACATGCATAAGCCATTCAGCTGATTTGCATACGCTCAAAGTTATAACTATTATTCTTTTAGTTATACTTATAGTAAGTGGTGGTGGGGTTTTTTCATAACCCTCTTCAAAGCTTTTTTTTTTTTTTTTTGTATTTCACTGCATATTATTTTTGGAATACTGCTACTTACTGCTGAACATTTAAGTTTGTTTGATACTGTTAAATAGTATTTGGACTGGACACACCTCTACCTGTCTTAGTGCCTTTTTGTACTTAAGCCAAGGGCGCAATAGTCAAGTGGTTTAAGCATTGGACTTTTCATCTGAGGGCCCCGGGTTCGAATCACAGTAACGGCACCTGGTTGGTAAAGGGTGGGGATTTTTCTGATCTCCCAGATCAACGTATGTGCAGACCTGCTAGTGCCTGAACCCCCTTCGTGTGTATACGCACGCAGAAGATCAAATAAGCACGTTAAAGATCTTGTAACTCATGTCAGTGTTCGGTGGGTTATGGAAACACGAAAATACCCAGCATGCATTAAACACGACAGAGTCATCGGCAAGTCAATGTTGGTCGTGTAACGGAAAGAAAGAAAAGGTGTGATGGACATGCACGCACACACACGCGCGCGCGCGCGCGCACACACACACACACACACAAGCCTTCATTAATCCTGATAGGTACCTCAGATATATACCTTTCAGCATCTGCACCCAGTTTAGGAAACATGCTGTCAGATGACATGATATTTGACATGCACATCAACCACATATATGTAGTTTAGCATATGGAGCACTCCAACAAATCAGTTTACTCAGCTCCATTCACCAATATCTAACCACAGAAACCACAAAGACATTGTGTTTTTTTCTTTTGTTTTATCAAGATTAGATTATGGAAATGCTTTTCTTGCTGGCTGTCCCAAACACTGTGTTGATAAACTTAAAAATGTTCAAAACTCTGCAGCTGCACAACTGGCGCTAATGGCTAAGGCTAAGAAAAGTCAACACATCACTCCTCTCTTTTTTTTTCTTTTTTTTCTTCTTTTTTTTTTTAATAGGAGAAATCAGTGGATGCCTAAAAGTTCTGCAAATGAGCAGGATAGTTTCAGCATCCCCGGAAGGTTCTTTCTATTAATTTTTTTCTTCTTTCTCTGTTGTTTTTTGTTTTGTTTTGTTTTTGTTTGTTTGTTTGGGGTTTTTTGGTTTTTGGTTTTTCCTTTCCATCATCATTTTTCTCCTTTCTGTTTTTTCTTTCTTTTTTTTTTTCTTTTTTTCTGATATTTTTAATCTGTCTTCTTCCCAATGGCATGTTGAAACACTTACAAGACCATGCAACATATATTACACGTACATGATGGTTTCACACAAAATCATATTGCCTGAAAGAGAAGCATGGTATACATACACACTCACACCCTCTCATTCTCTCTGTGTGTCTCCTTTACTCACTCAATCCCCTCTCTCTCCACAAGCTCTACAGCTAAGTACAAATATGTATGTGCACACTGAATACTACCCTCAGGATTTTTTGTGGGCCTGACTGTGTTCTGGTATCTTAACGGATACTGATCATAGGTTACGTAGGCTGAGCTCTTCAAAGATAAGGTCAAGATTTTTGCACTTGCCGTATTTAAATTTGAAGGTCAAGATTTTTGCACTTGCCGTATTTAAATTTGGAGATGGACAGTTTTGCTATTAACAATATGGTATTGATTTCCTTTCATTTTTCATCTGTTGGAATGTCCATTTTTGCTGTACCAAACAGAGCTACTTTTTCATCCATGGGAATATCACTCCTCTACTTGTTTCCCTTCACTGGCTCCATATTCAAGCAAGAATACCATAGAACTCTAAGTTTTTGTCATTGTCTCTTCATCGATCTATTTTCTGTTCACCACTAACATGCACACGCTGTTTATTCCAAATATTCATACAAAAACTTATAGTGAAGGTTCTTTTTCTTTTGCTGCACTCAGACAGTGGAATTCACTGCCCTCATACCTCCGTCACATCCGAACACCTGCTTTGAAGAGAGTACTCAAAACATATCTTTGCAAACTGAATTTTCTCAGTAGATATGTATGCTTGCTATGATCTGATCACAGTGTGTGCTCTTTATATTGATTTGCATGAATTTGTGATTTTTTTTTGTGTGTGTAAATTTTCTTGGTGTATTTATTTTGCATTGGGATACAATGGGCCAGTTGACTGGCTAACCACAAAATCAATGACATTTTCAAGTTTAGTGGGTCAGGATAAACACTCCTTTCTTCCTGCCATATCAGTCACACCACACGTTTAAAGTTTAATTATTTCTACTTTGTCCATCACACTCATTTTGTATGTGAAATGGTTTGGGTGTGTTTGAGTGTTTAACTTTAAGACGACATATGGATTACATGCTAATGTTTGCTGCAGAAATACCATAACATGTAATTAAAAGCATGGAAAATGCACAGTCATTGCTAAACTTTGTTCTGTTGTGCTGAAACCCAGATTGTATAATGTTCACTGCTCTGGTAGAAAACTTTCACTTACATGACAGTTAATGTTCTGCTGAAAGACACTAGACCTGCAGTGTCACTATTACTTGTGAAGTATTGTGTGTGATTTAATTAGTAATATCACTATTCTAGGCAAGCACCTTCCTCTGCTTTGTTAAAGAATTCAGATCTTCACAGTTGCAGTCTCTGAGTGCCCTGTTTGTGCCTTTTTCTTGTGTATACAGGGGAAGAACATTAAATTGTGCACTTTTTAAAGATCATGTTCAGATGTTGTTCATGTCAGTGTATGCTGAGTTATGTAAACACATTCCCCCAAAACAAAGTGTGGCTGCTCAAGTGATAAGTGTGCTGATTAGTATATTGATGGATTTGAGTGTTAATCAAAAAGGCAGCACTATGGCATAAAATCTAAGTAAACGCATAATAATTAATATATGTTGCCCATGTTGTAATGTATGCCTGAGGGGATTAAGTAACTGTAAAAAGTGTATACATGTATATAAGTGGATGAGTGTTCCATCACTTCATTTAGCAGGAAATAAATGTTAGCTTATCTTACACAAGTTACAGATATATCAATTATCACTATATCAGATATCAGTGTCAATTACATGTGGTTTTTCCTATCTACTAATCTAGTCAGCACTCATTTTATTACTGAAGTTACTGTGTTGCATATTTTAATGACTTTTTGTTTGTTAAAGAATAAAGTGATTTCACTTTATATGTTTAACTTTAATGTTATGTATGTAAAGCAAAAGACAAATTTCTGTGAATTTAAAAACAAAGCTGTGTCTTATTTTAATGCTGAGGAAATCTCTGAGATTCAGATGCTCCAGATGATGAGTTTACAGAAATGATGAAATTTCAGCTGCTCTGAACACTCTTTAGGTCATTTGATCAATCTCAACATAGACAGTTTCTTTGATTCTTAGTTGAACAGTTCTTTTCACGGAGACTGGCAGGAATTGTAAAGTAAAAAGTTAGAACTGGTGCTGTATTCTGATGCAGTTTGCAACACACAAGTGACAGTGGTTTTATAAGTGCAGCTCGTTTAGCTACAATATTTTCAGAGTTTGAAACTTCAGCCACCTTTATTTTGCAGGAGATAAGATAAACTATAAAAGCCCTCATGGCGTGACAGACTTTATCAGTTTAAGACTAATAAGTTGAGTGACTGACTTGCTGCCACATTGATGCGTTGCTTCAGTTTTATATATGTGTCAGTAATGATGAATGACACAAAACCAAAAACTTGATACAAAATGACAGGCAGATAATGAGAAAAAAGTGCATGACTGCAGATGTACACAGACACTATATACTTGCATAATGCACTTGTAGTAGTAGCAGTTGTAACATATGTACATGCTAGATGGCGTTTTCATTTTTTGTCTTAATCCCCAAGGTCCCCATGATTTTATTTGCATTCGTATAAAAGAAATCTGAGCGGACATGTGACATTTTCAGTTGAGTTTCTTCTATGGTTTTGTTTTTTGTTGTTGTTTTTAGGGGGAGGGGGGTTAATTTGCAATTTGTAATTAGCACTCAGGAACACACACACACACACACACACACACACACACACACACACACACACACACACACACTCTTAATGCTCATAACTTGTCAACACTTAGAATAATTGTCTGAATGACTCAAGCATTTGCAAACTGCATTTGTGCAAGAAGATTTTTGCAGAGATTATGATGTAGATAAGAACTTCATCTCTTTTTAACTTTCAGTCAGTGCAAGATGATATAAATTCTTTTGACAATTTTACCAAGTTATAAAAATTTATTTTTATGCAGTTTTTAAGAAATGTTCTACATCTTTCCAGAAAGCAGACTTTATACAGCATGTGACGAACAAGTGGCTGATTGTTTCATTTTCGGTTTTACAAAATGTGCATTTGTTTTCAGCGATATTCTTTTTTTTTTTTTTTTTTTTTTTTTTTTTTTTTTCTTTTTTTCAAGATTATTTGTTGCCAGTATTATGAACTGTTCTTATTTGAAACCATTTCAGTTTTGTTTCTTTTATACTTTGTATTGTATCGAGTATGTTTTTCCACTTGAGATTAACTATTCCATTTTTCACAGCAATTTGGTTGTTTGTTATCTGCAGTAAGAGTGTCATGATAAAGTTTCGACCCTTTTCATAACACTCAAGAGAGTGTCATGATAAAGTTTTGACCCTTTTCATAACACTCAAGATTATATCAAGAGCTTTTTCAAAGTTTTTGTGTTTTATTTGACTCATTACTGTTCAATTTTAAGTCAGTCTTGTTTTTACAAATGAACTTTTTGACACCTTGTACACAACCTGAGAATTCCAGTAACTTAATAAGCTTGATTTGATGTTAAATTTACTCTTGTAATCTTTACAGGAAATGAATGCTTCTGTTTCACCAAGTCTGCAGTTTGCTTTACACTGTTGTTCATCCATTCCATATAGTATATTACTTTTCTATCAGTTCTAATAAGCTCATGGAAAATATTTTCAGCTAAGACAATAAGAGGTCATCAGAATTATTAATAATGGACTTTTTCTACTAACATTTTATATGTTTGGAAAGTTTTTTTCCAGAAATCTCCAGAGTTCGTTCATTTAGCTGGTATGTCACGGCCATGTTAATCAAGTCCTTTAACTGAATGACTGATAAACTTTATTGCCGATCACAAACAATGAAGACATCAAAAATTGTTATGAATATGATGGTACCAGCAAAACGGTCATGCATGTAAAAGCCCACTCGTGTACATGCGAGTGTACGTGGGAGTTGCAGCCCACGAAAGAAGAAGAAGAAGATGGTACCAGCTAGTAAGCATTGATGGCTAAATCAACGCTGTGGCAATACAAGTTCTCATATTATTTAAAGGAGGTGAAGAAGGTGGTGGTATGTGGCATAAGCTGTCTGGCAGTAAATACTGATAGCAGTTCTGACAATATTTTATGATGAGGTGTATTCACAACCTTTGACCAGTCATATTTGTTATATTGTCTGTGCTTGATTAACTGGTAACTAGTAGCATGAGGGTTGTTTCATTTTGATCAAGAAGATGTCATTTACTGATTTAAATTATTTCTATTAAAAAAAAATTAAAAAAATTAAAAAAATAAATAAAAAGGCATTTGTAGTAATCAGCCCAGCGACAAGGTCTTTTGTCACTCTTTTACTTGTTTCTCTCTCTCTCTCTCTCTGGTTTACTTTGCTTCTCTTACTTTGCATCATCCTCAGTTATATACAGTATATAGTGAATCATTAAGATCCATGTTGTAAATCTTTTTTCAGTTCTGTGCTTGGGCAGCTCTCTTCATCCTCTGGTGCTTCAAGACGGTAACACCTGTGACCAGTGAAGATGTTGCGACCTCGCATTCCTGTCTGGCAGCGACGGCTTGGGGCTCCAAACGTGAATGCCAACCCAGGTATGAAACCCCGGGGTTTACTTGACACCCCTAGGGGACCACCACCACGCACCCCATATGACCGTCCCCAGGTAAAGCCACAGGGGATGGGAGAGCAGGGTCCCCAGTCCCCTATTGCCTTGTTGAGCATGATCTCCAATGCCCAGCAAGAACTCCAGAAGCAGCGCGAGACAATCCTGAAAGACATGAAAAGTGAGAACCCCAATCTGGATGTGAGCAAACTACCAGGCCTTCTAGGTGAGCCGTCCATGGGGAATCAAGGAGGGGGGAGGCAGGGTTTGCTGGGGGAGCGGCCGTTTAATGGGCCTAACGCACAGTCGGCTGGTCCCAGAGGACCACGGCCACAGATGCCTAACAATGGCATCCGCCCCCTGATGAGCACCCCTGTTGGGCCAATGGGTGGGCCGGGCAATGCTGGTCCCAGAGGACCGAGGATGCCCATGGGAGGCGGGCCTGGGATGCCAGGAGTTGGACCTCAAGGTCCCATGGCCGGAAGAGGTCAGGGAAGCGGTCCTTCTGGCATGAACAGACCTGCAGGTGGACCTGTAGGGATGAACACTAGATTCCAGGGACCCAAGGGTGGGCCAGGAATATTGGGGAAGGGCCCACAGAACCAGATGGGGGGCATGAAGGATGGACCAATGATGGGTCCTAGAGGACCTGGTTCTGGTGGTGGAGGGATGGGTTTTGGTCCCAGAGGACCAGGGGGTCCTACAGGTGGCCCAGGTTTGATGGGAAATGGACCACGTGGGCCCCAAGGGGGACCTGGAGGAGTCAATGATCGAAGAGGACTCCTGGACAGCGCTGGACTTTTGGGTGATGGACCTCGTGGCCCAGCCAACACTGGCCAGATGGGCAGAGGAAACCAGGGAGGGCCAGGGGGTATGGACAGTTCTTGGAAAGGACAGTCACAGTCAGGGGGACCTGGGCAGTTTGGAGGATCTGGGCAGTTCATGGGATCTGGGAAGTCTGGACCTGGACAGTTTGGAGGGTCTGTGGGATCTGGATCTGGGCAGTTCGGAGGATCTGGGCAGTTTGGAGGATCTGGGCAGTTCGGAGGGTCTGGGCAGTTGGGAGGATCTGGGCAGTTCAGAGGGTCTGGGCAGTTCGGAGGGTCTGGAGGATCTGGGCAGTTTGGAGGGTCTGGAGGATCTGGACAGTTTGGAGGGTCTGGAGGATCTGGGCAGTTCGGGGGATCTGGGCAGTTCGGAGGATCTGGGGGATCTGGGCAGTTCGGAGGATCTGGAGGATCAGGGCAGTTTGGGGGATCTGGACAGGTCGGAGGATCTGGGCAGTTCGGAGGGTCCGGAGGGTCTGGAGGATCTGGGCAGTTTGGAGGATCCGGTCAGTATGGAGGATCTGGGGTTTCTGGGCAGTTAGGAGGATCTGGGCTGTTAGGAGGATCCGGACAGTACGGAGGGTCTGGAGGTGGGGGAGGCTTCAGCAGCTCCTTCAACAGCTCACAGGGGTCCTCGCTGTACCAGTCCTCCCAGGGGCAGATGAACCAACAATCCTCTAGCATGGGCCAATCCCAGAGCTGGGACCAGCAACAAAGCAACAGCATGCAATCCAGTGGCTGGCAGAGCTGGGGCAGCCAGGGTCAGCAGCAGTCCGGCAGCCAGCAGAGCTACATAGTGAACGGCCCGGGGAGAACAAACAGTTTTAGTGCTGGTAACAACACTCAGTCTTCCTACAGTTACCAGCAGCCATCACAGAACACCTCCATGGGACAGTACAATTACAACACCATGAACCAGCAGCAGAGTTACTACTAAAATATATACGACGTGAGGGGCAGGGGTGGGGTTGGGGTGTGATTGCTGTTTCATCCTGTCGTCCTGCTCGGTCTTTTTTAGTTTTGTGTGTGTGTGGTCAGTACCAGGTTTTGTTCTGTTCCACTACACGTCAGCAGCAGTGTGTGGAGTGCCACTCTGAAGCCCTGTGGTATGGTTTCTGATCAGCGAATGTATAAAGGACACAGGGCTGAGTGGCACTCATTTTTTTTTTGGGGGGGGGGGGGGGGGGGGGGGGGGGTATTTGTACTGTTTTTACCACTATTTTTAAAATTGATTTGATTGCTTTCATTTGAGACTGACTTCATGAATGTTTTCACCTATTGTGTGTCAAATTACATCATGTATGTATATATAACATCAGTGAGTGTTCATGGACATTATATATATATATATATATATATATATATATATATATATTTAGAACTTTAATGTAGTACTTATGATGTATTGTGTAGATCAAACCCATTTAGCACTGTGAGGATGACAGCTTATTTAAACCTCCCTGACTGGGTAGATATAAACAGTAATTTTTAGATGATATAAACACTTTAAGATCAACATTTTTCACAGATCACTCACATGTTGCCTCACCTGTCCGTGTTGACAGTTATTATTCTGTTATTGTTAGGATCAAAAGAAATTGCATTCATCTCGGAGTGTCATGAAACATAAATTTATTGCCATTATCGTAGCAAAATTTGCGCCAAAAAGTGTTGAACTGTGCCCAAATTTGGTCAGTAATAAGCTGCCCAGGATTTTTATCGCGTCATGTCCATTCCCCTATTTTTTACACTAATTTGAATGGTGGAGAAACCAATTTGATTTAATTCGAATTCAATGCCTGAGTAAGTATTGCTCATGTGTAAGCACACTGGTGCCTGAGCAATGGTTGGGCACAGAGCAGAATAAGTTAACAAAGAAGGTAATTTTTTGTGCCTGCCTTTTGTTCCCCCCCCCCCCCCCCCCCCCTCTCTCTCTCTCTCTCTCTCTGAAAGTTTGAATACGAAAATCTTGTACTTACTTTTTTTTTATATTATGAACACATGTAAATTATTAAAAATTAATGGTCTTTGTTATATATGTTTTGATACTGTTTGTTCACCTATTGGGGCAGCATTTGATTTCATTTGCGTTTTGTTATTTTAAAATCATGTTCATGATCATCAGTTGTCTTTTAACTATTTTTCAACTTGAACAGCTAAGAAAGGCAAAGTGGTCTTCATTACTGATCTTGTTGCAGTGGGTAATATTGAATCATTGGTCAAAAGCAGTGTAATTTGCTCAGAAGACCTGTGGAAGGTGGGACACACACCCCCTCTTCCTCTCTCTCTCTCTCTCTCTCTCTCTCTCTCTCTCTACCTTTTCCTCCTCTCCCCTTCCCTCTTGCCTTTCCTGTCTCCATTCTCTCATTTACCGTTCTCTATGTCTCTCTCTCGCTTTCTCTCTCTCTCTCTCTCTCTCTCTCTCTCTCTCTCTCTCTCTCTCTCGCACTCTATTTGAGTTTTTGTACTGAAGATTATGGTTATACAACTTATAGGTTGCAAGATATGTCACTTTCACCTTGCATGTGTATCACTGTGCTTGGAATTTGATGTTGTGAGGGATTGTTGTTCATGTGGTATTGGACAAGGGTACAAAATGTCCAGGATTCAAGTTCAGTCATATTTAATTTACCCACAACTTTCCCATGCCCATTTGTTCTGCCTCTCATGAATTTGAAAAAGAAAATAATGCTTTTAATTAGTTCCAATGAAATATTTTGCTCATAGAGTTTAATTCTGAATTGCCCTATCATATGCTTATTCTATTGTTTTATTGATAGATCTAATTGCTTTGAGAGAGACAAATGGATCATTGAATTTAATTCATTTCTAAAAATTAGAGACATTAGTTTTGGTTGACTGTTATCAAAGTTTATTTAGGTCATTAGTTCAATGCCGTGGAGAAGAGTCTCTGTGGTTTTGTATGTTTTTGGCATTGTACAGATCTGTTAATAAATTAGGTACACTACAGTGACCTGCTCAGTTGTGTGTACAATTTTGTAGGGATGAATTGATGTTGTAGTTGATAGAAAATACTTTTCAGTTTTATGAGCTGCCATAGATCAAGACGTAAAGACAAGCAGACATAAGAATGCAACAGTAATCTACTGTTTAGTTGTGTCTTTAAATCTGTATTGAATTGCATGCATTAAATGTATGACACCATTTCATGCTGTATCCATACACCTCCATTTGAGAGGCACCTGTTAAGCAATGCAATTTATTCCTTTCATTAATTAAGCGTACAGGTAACTGATAAGGCAGTTGTTTCTTAATCAGTCCAAAATGACATCATTTAATGCTGTTACAATAAGCATTAGCATAGCTGTTACTGAAGGCTAATTAAAAACCCCACCTTTCTCATCCATGATTTTCTCTTGGTCATAGTTCTGCCCCTTACAACTTCATCGTCTTTTAAGTTATATAACTGACTTTAAAAACTTCTTTTTTTTTAACATCAGGTATGTATTTATGACAAAACTGTTTTAGCTTGAGGTAGATGAAAGAAACCTCACCGACATAGTAATGTTCTGAGTTTTGGAGGGACTTTAAAAGTTTTTTTCTTTCTTTTTTTTTTTTTTCTAAATATTTGGGAAGATATACTAGTGGAAAGAGAGAACAAAAGCAGTGGACAGATGATGGCTCTGGACGTCTTAGGGGGTAGAAGAAAGTTGAGATTCTACAGCAGATAACAGTTTAAGAGTTTGTAGTACTCTGTCAGGATGAATTGATACAGCATGGGTCCTCGGTCCTCGCCACTGTTAATGATTGCATTGAATTTATGTGAAAATTAATTGCTTAGTGATTTGGGTTGAAAAGGTTAGGTTCACATTGTTGGACAGTATAAGTATTGGCTAGCAGTGAGCTAGGATTAGTGGTATCCTCTCTGTAGAATTGCAGGTAAGAATTTCTTAATGTAGAGTGAGAGAGATTTCAGAATAGGATATGAATGCTTGTATTCACGCACGTGTGCACAAACACACACACACACACACACACACACACATGCATACACACAAAGTGTGCATAGGGAAAGAAAGAAAATATGTGTCAGACATCTATGTATTTTGATTTGATTATTTTTGATAATAATGAGGATAGTGTGACTTATTGCTGATGTAGTTTTTAATGTTATTTGCCATTCAGGCTGTGTGTGTGTGTGTGTGTTTCTGAGTTATTGCCAACAGCCAGACACAGACTTCAGTTAGCGGTCTTTAATTATTTTGTTTTTTCCCCCAAGAATAAATCTACCTTCTGTGTGTGTGTGTGTGTGTGTGTGTGTTTCTGAGCTATTACCAACAGCCAGAAACAAAACTTCAGTTAGCGGTCTTTATTAGTTATTCCCTCCCCCACCCCCACCCCCCTCCCAAGAATAAATCTACCTTCTATGTCATCATCTCCAAATTTATAAATGGAAGGAACAGAATTTAATTTACTTTTCAAAGACCTTTTTACTAAAA
Organism: Babylonia areolata; assembly: GCF_041734735.1. Lineage (NCBI taxonomy): Eukaryota > Metazoa > Mollusca > Gastropoda > Neogastropoda > Buccinidae > Babylonia > Babylonia areolata. The sequence goes on from NC_134879.1 coordinate 17,510,843, forward strand.
GAAAGGATGGAAGATGGCCTAAATATTGCAGACATTAAATGATCAATGAATGGTCATCATGATGAATGTATTGTGAGCAAACAATATCGTGTAAAACAGAACATGGTTATCAAATTGTTACAAACATTGCGCATGTAAAAAGCTTTGATTGTTCTCACAGTCTTCATTATGTTTGTATTGCTGATAATTCTCAACCTTCATTATATTTGTATTGCTGTGGCTGTACAGTAGCATAGTGTGATCTGTGCTGTTTGTTGTTTCATTGCTGTGTGTTTCATTGGATTGCTAATTTTTGTGAAGGACTATGACAGTGACTATTACTCTTCAAACTAGGAGGTAACATTGCACTGGCTCTTAGTGTTGCAGCCTTGGGGGCTTGTTCGCCTTTTGGGACAGTCGCAATGCTGACTGTTCTAAAGCCCTCTCGGTCAAAAGAGTGGAAATGTATCTTGGGCAAGACACTCTCCACTGTATATAATTAAATCCAAGCCCAGATAGTCGGGACAGCAGTTGCTACCTCTGCTGTTCTGATTGTCATTGTTGGACATAACTGGCTGTCATGCATGTTTGTATTGTTATCAGTAGGCTTTTTTACTATTCTAGTTCCAAGAGTAAAGACACTGATCAGTAATGCGAGCAGAGTAGAGCACTCGGGATTAGCTATTCTGCATTGATAAAATTGATGGTTTCCATTGCACTGCCATGTTGAGAGAGCTGCGAAAAGACAAAAACAAAGTCGTTCAGTGAGTGAATGACTGTCTGCTTGCTGTTTTATCGATATTATTGTTTCATTTTATTTTTGAAAGGGTTCCAAGCCAAGTCTCCAGTTTTCAGGCATCAAACTTGTAGTTGTATGCGATAAATTGACAGATATAATTGAGAGGAAGAGGACATAAAGTTTGCTTGCTGTGTGTGTGTGTGTGTGTGTGTTTGGTTTTTTGGTGTGTGTGTTTTTGTTGTTGGTTTTTGTTTTGTTGTTTTTTGGGAGGGGTGGCGGGGGGGATCAAAGCAAAAAACAAGTGCTTTGAGCCATGACCAGCATGGTTTGAGAAACCTCTGTTTATGTCCCCCAATATCTGTATGTTTAGACATAAAATGTCACTGGAATACTGGCTGCCAATAGCAGTTGTCTTGCAAAACAAAAATTGGACCATTTTCATTTCTCCTCTTGTTCTGTAACTCTATGAGATATCTTTCTTGTGCATCTTGCCAAAGATGAGTTTCCTTGATAAATTAACGTGTGTGTGTGTGTTGCCATTGTTACGATTGTATATCGGCTTCAAATGCCAGGTAGGGTCTAGAATCGAACACCATACCCAGCCCACGCCCCCTCACCCCACACTTTCCCTCCTGTTGCTTCAGTTTTGACTTGAAACTCTTTTTCCTTGCTCCACTAAAGTCTGAACATCCAGCTCACTCTCCTGCCCCTCCCCCACCTCCAGTCTTTCATTTCAGACAGTTATGATGCCTGAATAGGTGAGACTGGCTGCGTTAGGATTAAACAAACCGCTTAGACGTGAAGTTGATTTAGATTTTTCTTTTTATCAGCATTTGGGATACATTTTGTAAACTTAATGTACTTGGTTCCCATAAAAATAGTGGAAGAAGAAAATAGAGCATTAAAGTTTTGGTCGTACAGTTTGTTGTATATCATTTTCACTTTTGTGTATTGCACATTTAGATTTTTGTTTCAAGTATTGTGGACACACGTAGAGGGGAGAATAGCTTAGTTTAGCTGTGTTCTTGTCTGTGTTCTTGAAAGTAAAACGTATTCGAAATATGTGGCATAAACATAGCTTCTGTTTCTGTTGTTGTTTTTTCCCATCTCATCATTTCTTTGTATCCCTTTTTTTTTTTTTTCCTTTTTTTGTTGTTTTGTTTGTAATGTGAACATGTGTACGACAAACAGGCATACACATACACTCTCTCTCTCTGTCTCTCTGTCTCTGTCTCTCTCTCTCTCTCTCTCTCTCTCTCTCTCTCTCTCAGATGGGTGCTCTCTCTTTATCTCTCTTTCATACACACACACACACACACACACACACACACACATGATTATGCACTTTTGCATTCACTCTGATGCAAATTTTTTCTTCCTTATTTCATATTCTGACGTGTTCTATTTATATATGATATATATATATATATATATATATATATATATATATATATATATATATATCCATTGTCATGATCTTCATCATCATCTTTCTCTGTCTCTCTGTTGGACAACATCTGTTCCTTCCAACCCCACTTGCTCTTCATTCACATGTCATGAACACAAATGAATTCACATTGCAAATCAACTATATATTTATGTATACCTTAATTTTTTCAGAGAGCACATACTGAATATATACTTGCACATGCACAATACATCTTTCTTTTTTTCACATTTCACAAACCTGCACCTCACGCATACATTGACTCATGCACTCACATGCACTACATGTACATATATATATATATGTGTGTGTGTGTGTGTACACACACACACACACACACACACACACACACACACACACACACACACACACACACACACACACACAACACAACACAACACATCACACATGCACACACACACAGAAGCAACATGTGTACATACACACACACACACACACACACACACACACACACACACACACACCACAACACAACACAACACACTTGCACACACACACAGAAGCAACATGGATTGAACTCCTGGAAATTTATCACTGAATGTTTACCCACATGTGCACTGACACGCAATAGCATATACTCAGAATCAGACACATACACAGACACACAACCACACAGTCACCTGACAGATGAGGAAGAGAGTGATTGCAGTGACCATCAACCAACACACTACATCACTACCATTGTCGACAAAAAGAATACATGAATGGATTGTGTTGTGCGTGTTTGAGAGAGAGAAAATGCGTACCTTTGCGTATGTGTGTGTGTGCATTTGTATGTGGGCATAACTGTGTATGTAATCTTGTTTGTGTTAATGTGTACATGCCAGGTGTGTGTGTGAGAGAGAGAGAGAGTGTCAAAAGCATTTGGGGAAAAAAATGGACCAAAAAAAACAAGGAACCAGTAGAAACAAAAGTGATTGTTTTTGCATGCACCAGCACCTTTTTTCGTGTGTGATCCCTGAACCAACACACCAGAAGTTTAAACTTTAAAAAAATAAAAATAAAAAAAACAACTGCAAACTCAGCCAGTCTTCCATGTTACAAACTTTGAAACAAAATACGCACAAACAGGATGCATGTGAGCAGACTGCATGCATTAACACACAAAAGCAAGGAAAAGGAGTTTGTGAATCATAATCGTGCACCAGCAGCACCCAGTTAGGGTTAATTAATATTCTATTTAGAGCTGTAAGCGTATGCCAAGCAGACCCTTTTGAGGCAAAAAGAGTTAGTGGTTGACTTTCAAAAGGCATGGTATTTGTACAGATCAATTACTCAACAGTAACAATCCCAGATTAGGCGTGTTTTGAACAGGATCGCTGAGTTTGTCAGAGCATGCAGCAACAGAGGATGTTCACAATTTTGCGAGAGGGTGGGAGGGGGTAGTTCTTGATCCCAAGAGTGAAAAGTGTGCATTGTATGTGTGTGTGAGCAGTCAGCATGAGTGAGAAAGGGAATAGTTCACTAGATGTTAGAACACATGGTTGACAATGATGAAAGGAAGAGGGGTTATGTGGGGGTCAGAATGATTTTAAGAAACAGCAATGAAACTGAGGAGAAATAGTCCAAAGCATATGATTAGATTCTACCTTACCATATATGAAAGAGAAGGAATGGATGTGAGAGGTACAAATAAAACAGATCAGCTCGAGGTAGAAGGAAGTCGGGAAATTGTGTGGGGAATAGGCAGAACATAGCATACCAAACATAATTCCCACAAAGAGACTGGAGTGGATCACATTAGTCAGATTAGCATCCACATAGAAGAAAAACATTGGGTGTGTGCATGTACATGCATAAGTGTATGAGTGCATATCTGAAATACATAACACTGGTCTGTTAATCTGTAAAAAATGAGAAGAGTAAAATTAATGAAAAGTAAATTGTGTGAATGTGTAAATGCTTGTGTGTATGAGTACACATATCTGAAATACATAAACACAAATCTGGAAAGAAAGAAAAAGTGAATGAAAAGTATGAACATCCAAATTTATACATGTAACACACAACACATACAAGTTATTTCAACATAGAGACGTTGTTGTGTATTGGCAAACTTCTTAAATTAATAGCAAAATGGAGCATGATATGGGTAATAAATATTAAAATCACATGAACATTTCACCAAGAACTTGAGACGAATACTTGAGTGTTTACTCAAAATGTGTGTGTCCAAGACGCAGAAACAGCCATCCACAAGGAACGAGAGGCAGTGGACGACATGCACCAACATGAATGAAGCTCATTCATCAAATGTAATCCAGCAGTGAATGTGTGTGAGAGTGCATGTGTGAGAGAAAGAAAGATATGTGTATGGACATGTGTGTGGTGTGTGTGAAAACTGTATGCATGCATGCGAGAGAGAAAGAGAGAGATGTGGGTATGTGTGTGTGTGCACACACTTGCGTGTGAAGACAACATGCATTTGACACTTTCTCAACTGCAACAAAATCCTGAAAAAACTGCACAGCCATGAAAAAGATCAATCTGCCATTTTGTGGACACTTTCTTTGGAATGTCTGAGCGTGTTTGTGTGAAAAATGTTTTGGCGTGTGTGTTGAAACATCTTCAAGGAAACACTCGTTTGACAAATGAGATTGAAGAGACAAAATGACCATGATCTACAGTTTCAACATTAATACACACTTTCTTCAGAATGTGTAATATGGTATGCGCATGTGTGCGTGTGTGTGTGTGTACATGTGCGTATGTATGTGCATGCATGTGTATGGAGAGTATGGAACAACATGCACACAATGCCTGTTCAACAAATGAGATTGATCAGACACCATAAAGTGATAAACAATTTCATGAACATTTTTAACAGCATGTGTGGTTATGTAATGTGTATGTATGTGTAATATTCTTTGTGGAGACAACACACACACACAAACACACACACATTTGACAAAATGAGACTGAACAGACAGCACAACCAGAAAATGATTGACAGTTTCATATGCATGTGACTGTGTGCATGTGATGAAAGAGAGAGTGTGTGTGTGTGTGTGTGCATATGTGCATTCAACAAATGAGACTGAGAAACAGCACATGTGGACGTGTGTGTGTGTTCTTGCATGAGTGTGTTAGCATGTGTGTTAACAAATCAGACTGAAAGACAACACAACCATAAAACAGTCTACAGTTTCATGCACAAACTACAGAATATATATTTGTGTGTGTGTGTGTGTGAAAAGGCATGAACCAGCATAAAACCTCGTTTAGAAAAAAATGCATTGCCATGTACGAGGATCACACTTTATACAAACTCACAACTGCAGTCGAATCTTCTCTTTTTGCTGAACCCCTCGATTCCTACAGTAGTCTTCACTTTGCAACACACCACACAGACCAGTACTTGATCCATTGATCCTCCTGTGTTGTTTCCATAACACATCAACCACAGTTGATCAACAATGTCTTCACTTTCTTCAGAGCAGACCCATTTACACTTACCAGATCACCCACTCCACTGTCCACAAAACACGTTGATCTACAATGTTTCTGATTATATACTGTCTTTAGTTTCTATAAACCGCATTCATTTACAGTTTCTTCTCTGCACAAGACATTGATCTACAGTTACTGAACTTCTCTTTCCATGACAAACACATTCATCAACAGTTCCACTTTAACTTTATGTCTGAACCACAATCACAGTTTAACATAATTTAAAGTACACCTTTTTTTCTTTGTTTTTCTTCTTTTTTCTTTGTCAAAACATAATCACGTTTCATTTTCACTCTCTGCAAATTACATATGTCTTCCTTTTCGTTCTCACATTCCACAAACGAAACTTTTATACACCAATTTCATTGTCAAATTACATTATTCTTTCTCATGTGATCGATTATTCACAAATCACACACGGTGTTTTCATATCACCGATATCACAACACATGGTACACAACTGATTGGAGAACAGAGACCAACACACACACACACACACACACACACACACAAATATGTACATATACATATGTACGCAAGCACACATGCTCGCGCGCGCAAGCATGCATATGATTCATACACATTATAGTCTAATATTACTCCAACTACGTTCAATTGAAGAAAGAACCCGCGCGCGCGCACACACACACACACACACACACACACACACACACACATTTATATATATATAAAACAACACACTCATACATCTACGTATATACATGTACATACATACACACGCACTCAAACTGACAAACATCGGTTTGCATTGCTGTTTCACGCAGCGTGCAAACGTCATGTGACTTACATGATGATGTGTTGTTTTGTGTGTGTGCGTATATGCGTGCTTTTTTTTTTTTTTTTTTTTGTGTGTGTTTTTTTGTTTGTTTGTTTTGTGTGTTCAGTTGTGTGTGTTAATGATCAACAACTGCCAATACCAGTGATACATTGAACGCAGTATGGGGCACGATATTCAATTAATTAATGAACCATTTCATTATCAGAAACACAACACGAGAACAAATTTAACAGTGTTATCTTCTCATTTCATGTATGTTAAGTTTTCTTTACGTAGGTGTATGGGGTGGTGTGGGAGGGGTGGTGTATTAATGTTCGTTAACCCAGTATATTCATTTCAAAATAGGTCCACATTCGTTGCTCGGAGAAATGATGTTCGGAGAACGTGATCTGGACTCTTACGAAATTCTCGTTATACAACTTTGCAGCTGGTAAATATGGATTTGTTGTTATTATTAAGCACGCTGAAATAAGGTTAGATGCAGGACTACATATGTATCTGTTGTCTGTTATTTCAAAATATCCTGAGGCATTTTGTCTCTTTTCTGTAATCGGTGTTCAGCAGATATCGCAGAAGTACGTTTTTCACACCCCACATGGTTTGTTTTTGTTTGTAGTTTGTTTTGTTTGTTTTTTTTAGTTTATTACTGTATTGTTATTGTTGTTAAGATATTGGTAATCATTGTCAAAAATAGTGAATATTACCCATTCAGTTATATCAGTATAAGCGGGTGAATGCGCGCGCGCGTGTGTGTGTATGTGTGTGTGCCGGCCGTGTGAGGGAGAAAGAGGGATGAGTAAAATCACGCATGTTTAGGCACGTGTGGCTGTCTGTGTGTTCCAGCGGTGCAGTGACTGAATATGGTAGGTATACCTAATGTGCCTTTGCGTTTACAGTGCGCACAGTGCCACTAGCACTGTGTGCGTGCATGTTTGCGCGCGCGCGTGTGTGTTTGTGTGTGAACGCGGATTTTGTGCCTGTAAACAAGCGTGTATGTTACTCCACAAGGTGCGCGTGTTTGTGTCCGCGCGCGCGCGTGTGTGTCTGTCTGCGTGCGTATGTGTGTCTGTCTGCGTGCGTACGTGTGTATATTTGAACGTGATTGTGTGTTTGGGTTATGTGATATGTGTGCTTACGTATTTGTGTGTGTGTGTGTGCGTGCGTGCAGTGCTTGGAAATAAAGGCAGCAGAATGCATTTGGAAGTGGATGAGGTAGGCACAATGTCTTGAAACCGATATGTGAAGGTCGAATTGGATTGGACAGTGGAGTCTGACTTCCATGACAACACTCGGAAGGAAGAAGAGTGGGAAAACACTGAATTATCGTTTGTTCTCACAAGGCTGTTTGTCTCTCTTTGTCTCTGTCAGTGTCTTCACCCCCTCCTGTCTTTCGATCTCACTTTGTCTCATTGTCTACTCTGCCTCTCTCATAGGGTGCCCAAAAAATGTATTTGAATGCATGCAGGGCAATGTTGCAGTTCACGTGAAGACTGTTCTGTGTTCAAATGAAGGGTAAAAGAGAGGGTGTGTGTGTGTGAATGTGGAGAAAGTATGTGCGTGTATGAAGTGTCTTGTATTATTATATTGATGCGTGCATATTTGTGTGTATGCGAGCTCAGTCGGAAATGAATGCATTCACATAGACGTGCGCATGACAGTATGTGAACCTCTGTGTGTGAGTGTGTGTGTGTGCGTGCGTGCGAGTGTGTGTGTGTGTGTGTGCGCGCGCCAGTGCATGTGTTGCGTACTGTCGTTTGCATGGTGTGTTGTTTTAGAGAGAATGGGCGAGTGCAAGTCGAAATAAAACACAACTTTTACACTTGTTCTTTTGAGATTGTGTTCGAGGGAGTGACTGTGTGTGTGTGTCTTTCACATCAGTGTGTGTGTGCACGCGCACGCACGATTTGTGCGATTGGGAAAGGAAGGAAAGTTCACACACACCACCACTGGTATTAACCACACACACACACACACACACATACCGCCGCCACCAGCACCACAACAACTAATGAACACACACACACACACCACCACCACCACCACCACGACCTCTTGTGACATTAACAGCTACATTCACTCACATTTCGCCATCGTCATCACCACCACAGACCAAAACCGACCACCATGTATAGTGATGTTGATATTGCAACACCGCCATCGCTTGACATGCGCACTATCACGTACAAAAGTATCACCTTGAATAGAAACGCTGACCTTCAGAAGGAAAAACAAACAAAAACATTAAAAACAACAAAGGAACTCACCCCCTTAATTGAAATTGAAATTTGCTGCAGTAGATGACTATTGGTCACGAACACAATAGTTTCACGAGCGGGTGCACACACACACACACACACACACACACATGTTTGCATGCGCGTCTGAGGGTGTGTGCTTGGCATTCAAGCGTGCCTTTTCGTGTGTGTCTGCAGACGTGGTGTGCATGTATGCATGTGTCTGTGGGATATGCATGCCTGTGATCCACATTGCAAGGATGGGCAGTTCTTTCTCGCTAGTTTATAAAAGTAACCACCAATTGTTGGAGCAATACAACAGGTCTAGACCAGGAATGATGTTTGCTTTCGGGAGAAATTGATGTGGAAATGTGAAAGAAAGGGGGGTGGGGTGGGAAGCCTTAATTCGTTTGTGTATTCGTTCTAAATTGCTAAGGGACAGGCTGTTCATGCGGGGTTTTTTTTGTTTAAGCTGTCGAGTAATCATACAGTTGTTTTAAAAAATGCTCAGGGAGAGGCTTGTCTTAATACTGTCCTGGTATTTAAACTCGCAAGTAAATTACAGCTGCGCTTGTTTTTCAATTATTGTGATTTTTTTTTCTTCTTTGGTGACAAAAGTTTTTTTTTTTTCAAAAGTTTGGTTTTGTGGGTTTGCTCTGCTTAGCCAGTTTTGTGGGGAAACACATTGCTAATTTACGTTTGATCATGCTTCCATGCAGGCCGTACCAGTTTTCACTAATGGCTTCGCCGGCCGCCTACGCGTGTCGCTTCGGCTGGTCCATAAAAGTTATGGTGGGCAGACTGCAGACTGTCAATAATTATGTATAGTTTTAACAAAAGACACTATGTACAAAAAACCCTGCATAATGGCTCTTGGAACTATCGCACTTCATGCTTTTTTTTCTTTTCTTTTTTGTAATTGTTATTATTATTTTATTTTATTTTATTTATTTATTTACTTTTTTTTTTTTTTTTTAGTTATAGTGTTTGTCTTTTATGCTTTTTGACTCACTCAGTTGTGTAAACAAAGTGAGTCTATGCTTTTATGACCCGGTGTTTGGTTGTCTGTGTGTGTGTATGTCTGTTTGTCTGTGTGTCCGTGGTAAACTTTAACCTTGCCATTTCTGTTTGTCTGTATGTATGTCTGTGTGTCCGTGGTAAACTTTAACCTTGCCATTTTCTTGTACCAAATTTATTTCGTTAGGGCCATTTCCGGGATTCCGAAAACCCTATTACCGATTCCCCGGCAGTTGCAGTGGCGTTGTCGATGCTGAGTGGACGGGCGGATCCTCTCGATTTTCTTGTTCGCAGTTAAATGGAAAGAAATACAAATTCTGGACAGAATACATACAGTGACACAGACTACATTATCGACGTGTTTACTGCATATGAATCTTTTAAAATGGATACTGAATTAACTAGAATGAACATAAAAGAGGAATTGAATCGACCGTGTCGAACTGTCCCCGGTGGGTTAACTAAACTTGTACATCAATCTAGATCCAGAGAAAAACGGTTTGATGTTGTAGTGTGATTGCCGCGATAGCCACGTCTCCTTTCGCGCGGACTTAATTGCCCTTAATGATGTTTTTAAATACCCGAGATAACCAAAATAATATGAAATAGCGGTATGAAACAGCGTTCTCATTTCGAATATCGCAGTCGGGTTATCGCCCTTAAAAAAGCACACTTATATGTTAATTTTTAAAGTGCATACGTGGATCAGTCATTGTGCAGTGAGTAAGACAGTTTCTTCTCATCCGATAATGCTGGGTTCGAATCTGCGCTCAGGCCTTTTTTTTTATTTTTCTTTTTTTTTTTTTTTTTTTAACCCGAAGCTTTATAGTAACAAATACATAACACATTTTAACGATTAGATTTTTTTTTTTAGTGTATCACAAGTGAGTCTTGAAGGCCTTGTCTCTCTTGTTTCTTCAAACGAGTTCTTCACTGATCCTGTTGTGCAAATGTCCCCGAGTTTGTGTGCTTGTTGTTGTTTTTAAGCGCTCTGAGCTTGGTCTCCGACCGAGGATAGGCGCTATATAATTATCCATATAAAAATCAAATCCTTCCAGGGTTTGCAAGAGTCAGTGCGTGATCACTGTGCCAAGGCTTCTGTGGCTCGACCACTGGGCAGGCAGCGTTGAGCAACGGTGAAAGTCTGGCTGAGGAATTGAGAGACTATTTAGAGGAAACCACAGGCCTTCAGGAAAAGGCTCCCGCGCATGTCGCGTTTCCACGATGTGAGTAGCGATCTCCCAAGCATAGGAACATGAAATGGGATTGGACATCATCGACTTAAGGCAGTATGTCCAGCAAGTGTCCGTGGGCTCTCTGATTGAATTAGTCTGATTGGACAAGTCGTCAGCTGGTGTTATTCTCTGCCTGGCAGCCGGTGAGACAACATGGCCTTTCAGCAGAACGACTCCCCTTGTGTAATGGTTAGAGGTAAAGGTGAAAGGTTCCAGCATTGCCTTCTATGGCCATCGGGGCAGTGAATTCATATTTACTGTATCACTGGGCTCGGCATAGGAAGGTAGAGCCCATTCCTCTCTTTCCGCCGTTTTAACTCTCTCCATACGAACGGCGAAAGAGACGACGTTAACAGTGTTTCACCCCAACTACCATCATCAAAATATTGCAAGCGGAAGGCTCTTATACTGAAGAGGTGAATGTTGACAAAGAATACCACAATTCTGACGACGGAAGCTAAAGGTTGGGTCATTCAGACACCCACAGGACATCCGAAGGGTATGTGTAGAGGAGAAGAGAGGACTGGCCGTACTGAGTGAGTTAACCTTCCCAAAACGAGACGGGTAGGAGTTAAGTGCTTTTACCAAGAACAAAACACTACACTGGGCCTCAAACCTTGATCACTGATGAACACTGGATCAGACGTCCAGCGCCTGACTGTTTCTGCCATGGAGCCTCCATGGTAGCTCAGTGGTAGCCCTGCCAGAGTTGTCTCCAGCGGGACAAGTGGGTGTACTCTCCCGACCTCTTGAGCCGGTTTCATAACCATGAAACAACAGACCACGTGATAGGCGTTGTGCCGCAAGTCAAGCCCACGGGAAAATGATAGGCCCCAGGACCTTCACTCACTCTCCTCGGCAGTCCATGGTTGTCCTCAGGGAGAGACCAGTGGAGCTGAAGACTTGAAAATCACCGGGACTTTTTCACAGAGGTCCCCTCAAAGAGAATGAGAACCCATCAAGAGGACGTTTTATTTTAATTGACCCAATAACATTATTTTGTTTTGATAACTGATGGGTATTCAGACCTGATAAAGTGATATGGTACCTTTCCGTTTGGCTGGGCGATAAGACGCATGATTTGATTTGAAGGCAAATGTCAGATTACTGCTTTTTGAGGCACCTCTGCTTTCCCACTTGGTACAAGGAATTAAGGATCTGGTCTGCAACAGTAGATTTCCCTTGTCTATGTCCAGGCAGGTTTGAGTTAAACAATCTATTGGCTTGCACCCTCCAGGTCAAGTTAGGTCTTTGTTTGGCAAAGGTTTCGTTGTTTGAAGGGGGTGGAGGTCTTGGACTCAAGTCCAGTTCTTTCCATGAAATGACAGACCAGTCAACTCCATGCCATAGGAGTTCATAACAACGCCAACCTCGGACAGTGAAATCCGTGGTGCCCTCAAAACTTACCTGTTCTTTACGGATGAAGAGGGTACCAACATGAGCTCCGTCAAACCGTGCCATAGAAACTGCTCACAGAAGCATGTCAGGGTAGGCACCCTCTGCTAGCTAAGGGTAACGTCCCACTTGTCATTGTCAAGCCAGGATCCTCCACGTTGGGAGCTCTATACGAGGGAGTTTTCTTCGAGGCGACTCCATCAAATAGAACCATAATATGGTTTGCTCTCTTGTTGGGGGGGGGGGGGGATCCTTACTACCAGACCTCTGGAGACGTCTTCAGTCTACAAAGCTGGTTCCATCTACCACTTCCCTCCATTTGAAAACACAGGCAGAACTGGCAAAGAAGATACACTTGAGGGGTTCTGGTTCAGACATACACCATCAGTTTTCTTACTGGCTGACTGGGTGGTGACTTACACCACGATGAGACAACTGCCAGAGGAGAGTTCCCTGTCAGGACGTGACGATCAATCCATGTCCTTTTTTTTTATCATTTAGACGATTTATTTAAACAAGGGCATTTACCTGAGAAAACTAGATCTTCTTCACTTGCAGGCTATGCTCTTAGCTAAGGTTTCTGATCAACCAACAAGAGAAATACAGACTGTTGTCCTCAAATATGTTATTTCATTCCTTTGGGGTGAGTTCGGATATGCTGACCATGGGGGTATATCTCACACCGTCCAGATTGGAACTGAAATGCCGTTCCACCCATTCAAGGAACTCAGCGTGGTAGAACGAACCTCAGTCAGACCTATCTCCTTCTGACTACGAAGAACTGTTTATGGTAGTGAATTCTCTGAACCATAATTATCCCCAAAACACAACCACTTGGACAGAGTGATCCCTCTGGTCTCGGCCAGTGGTTCATGAACCTGGATGAACCATCGCTACTTCTGTGGTCCTCAATATCCACTCTGTCGTGAACTGGCTGTATGAATGAATGCACTAAAGACACATCGGTGAGCTCAGTTTGAATCACTTCACACAATGGGCGTCTTGTCCCAGGAGCATGAGAAATGACGCATCTACGTCCTAAAACTGGAGGCAGTTGGCAGATATGATGAGGAGGAGGATGTCGATACTTATAACGCCAATCCTCGTGATTAGTCAGTGGATGCGATTGTTGTGACTTTCATCAGGGTTCTACATATTTTTTTTACATTTATTTGCTTATTTATCATCATTGTTGTCTTATTTA
>NC_134879.1:17529362-17544663 GCF_041734735.1 Babylonia areolata
AGGTGTGTTTTTTTTCAAGTTCTACAGAACCGGCATTTATAGGGTTTTTTCAAGTTCTACAGAACCGGCATTTATAGGTTTTTTTCAAGTTCTACAGAACCGGCATTTATAGTTGTTGTTTTTTTCAGGTTCTACAGAGCCGGTATTTATAGATTTTTTCAGGTTCTACAGAACCGGTATTTATAGTTGTTGTTTTTTTTACAGCGCTGACATGGCCCAGTATAATGTACTGGACAGTAAGCAACAACAAACGACAGAGACACTACGAAAGAATACGTTCATTCTGATTGAACGAACTTTTATATCATGTTGAAGCTGGAAAGGATAAATAGAATCATGCAATCTTTTTTTCTTCTGTCCGTAGATGAGCGGCAAGCCAGACGTCCTCCTCAACTCACACCCTGGAAGTGTCCTGAGAGGGAAAGAACTACAGAAGGCGGTGAAGAATGGTCCTGACTCACGCGCCAGAATCATCACATGGTTCAACGGTCAGTTAATACCGCCGCGGTCGGCCGACTCCACAGTCAGTTGACCGTCAGTTTGGTGGACCACTGACAGTCTGCACTCATTAAGCCTGGTCAGCTGGAGTCCACTGAGCGTTGACCAGAATGATGCACCACTGAGATCAGCATGCAGCATGCGGCCAGCCACATCAAGCGCAACTGACGCCGGTTTAGTTTGGTGGTGCGACTCCTACACGTTCGGGAAATCCCGGACATGTTTCTTCCGCTGTCGGAACAGATTGTGTGTGTGTGTGAGAGAGAGAGAGTGTGAGTTTGTGAGTGAGCGTGTCTGTGTCTGTATCAGCATCAGTATCAGCAGCTCAAGGAGGCGTCACTGCGTTCGGTCAAATCCATATACGCTACACCACATCTGCCAAGCGGATGCCTGACCAGGCAGCGTAACCCAACGCGCTTAGTCAGGCCTTGTGTCTGTATGTGTTGTGTGTGTCTGCGTTCGTGTGTGTGTTTCTGTCTCTATCACTGTCTGTCTGCCTGCCTGTATGTGTGCGTGCGCGCGCGCGTGTGTGTACATGAGTGTGTGTGCCTGTATGTGTTGTGTGTGTCTGCGTTTGTGTGTGTGTTTCTGTCTCTATCTCTGTCTGTCTGCCTGCCTGTATGTGTGCGTGCGCGCGCGCGTGTGTGTACATGAGTGTGTGTGCCTGTATGTGTTTGCATGCGTGTGTGTGTGTGTGTGCATACGTGCGTATGTGTGTGTTTGCGCGCGCGCGCGCGTGCGTGTGTGTGTGTAAGGAGGGGAGGGAGGTTGGGGGGTCAGGAAGAGGGGCCTTCTCTTTCTCCATCTCCCTCGAACCGGATCAAGGGAAAGCAGCCAGGCAAGAGCTTACGGCATTAAAAAGAATAGAGAGAGAGAATTATACAAGGAAATGAGAAAGCATTACATTTTAAGTTTGGGAAACGATGCTTTTAATGATTAAAAGATTTATTGAGAAGGAGTAGAATATGCACCAGCCCAGCGGTGACTCGATAGGTATACTGGTGATAGCTCTAAAACAGATATACACATAGATAAGAAGAAGTAGACAGACATAAGGTGCATTCTGTTTAAGAGGATACATTCCAAAAATATAAAAAAAATAAAAAATCAACAACAAAAAACACAAATTAGTACACCATGATAGTGTACTGTTCGGTCCCGTGACTCCGGGCTTTTCACCAAAAGGTGTACAAACATCGTGCAACTACTGGATCTCGAAGTGAGTGATAGATGTCACATTGTACATGTTTACCTTGGTCAGGGACCAAGCAGCAGCAAAGCCATTGTCACTTAATAATAAAACTCGAAGTTCAAAACAAAATAAAGTGTGCGAACATGTTTCTCAGTGGTGTGCGTGTGAAAGTGTTAGTGTGCGTTTCCACGTCGGTTTGATCTTGTCTGTCTGGCTATTTATCTGTCTGTCTGTCTGTCCGTCTTTCAATCATATACAGTATTTTCTTCATTTCAGTTCATGCCGTCTCCATTATTCCCGAGCACAGTCGTTCGTTCGTTCATTCATTCAAAGAACAAAATCATATTGAAGATGGATATATGCCGTGCTCGTGAGCGAATACAGCACTGAATAATGTATGACCGCATTTGACAGAAAGGTAAATGGCGAGGCTTTGGAACTCTTGATTGTTCCTGTCTGTTGTTCCATTGAGATGATGAATAATTTCTTCTTTTTTGTTGTTGTTGTTGTGCTATTTTGTATCTTGTTATGTGTTGGAAACCTACATGGCCAATGTGACTCCACTTTACGGGAGACCGGTAGGGGATGCAGTACCCTAGATGAACAACATTTTGTTTCCCAGATGAACCGAGAGTGCGAACAGCAGTAGAAAATTTGCTCATTGTCATATAAACAGTGTCGGATTATTGCTGTGAGATACAACTCTCTTCAGAACGGCTGCATTAATCTGTAAGATATTGATATTCATACTGATATTGGTAGTAAGGTTTGAATCGATGTTTGATAATTGGTAACCATTGACATTTGACGGATTCGGGGGATATGTGTGAGGGAAACGTATTCATTCATTCGTTCATTCATTCATTCAAAGAACAAAATCATATTGAAGATGGATATATGCCATGCTCGTGAGCGAATACAGCACTGAATGTATGACCGCATTTGGCAGGAAGGTAAATGGCGAGGCTTTGGAACTCTTGATTATAGCTACAGTTGGTATGATTTTAGCAAAGCAAACATCCAGCAGATTCATTTTGTGGTACCTTTTTTTTTTCTTTGACAATAAACGCTTGTGTGTGTACGCGAGTGCGTGTCTGTGATAGAAATGCAACATCTCTCTCTCTCTCTCTCTCTCTCTCTCTCTCTCACCAGTTGGTTTCAGCAAGGCACACAATGACTGTCACTCATCACTTTACTGTTCTCACTGTCAGAAGGAAATATGCTTGTATCAGCCGTGACAACATGTGAACAGTAACTCTTGGCGTAAGAGAGAGAGAGAGAGGGGGGGGGGGGGGGGGGGGGGGGGGGTAATAGATTAGTAATCACCTGCCATGAAATTAAGCTAAGTTGTTTGGCGTTAGCTGTATGAAACAACGAACACTATCTGTCCTTATTCTGTCCCTCTTATCCTTATCCTACACCCCATAGGCTGGGTTGCATGAGAGATCTTAGCAGCGCTAAGCTGGCTTAGCGTTAAGATTTCTTCTTCACCGAGTCTTTGGAATCAGCGTGGACTTAGGAACACTCTTAACACGACGGAGGCAGACTTGGCGCTGCAAAGTGATCGCTCATATGCGACCCAGCTCAGGATCCTCAACTCGTCGGTATCGAGCTTAACATTACCAGCTGTTGTGTAAGGGGTAGAAGAATGGGGTCACAAAAAAAGGGGGGGGGGGGTTGTTGGGAGAGGGGGGGGGGGATTGAACTGAAATTTATGTGTCACGCAGTTTCAGTTTGTTAATTGATAGTGCGTGTAGCTTTCCCGAGAGAAACAAACGAAAATGATAATTTAAAAAAACAACAACGAATAATATTATTTTGAAGTGCCTGAGAATGAGAAAAAAAAAACCTCACCGAAACATAGATAAATAGATTTGTATTTGTTGTTGTTTTTTTTGTTTTGTTTTTTTATCACAACAGATTTATCTGTGTGAAATTCGCGCTGCTCTCCCCAGGGAGAGCGCGTCGCTACACTACAGCGCCACCCTTTTTTTTTTCTTTTTTCTTTTTTTTTTCCTGCGTGGAGTTTTATTTGTTTTTCCTATCGAAATGGATTTTCCTACAGAATTTTGCCAGCAACAACCCTTTTGTTGCCGTGGGTTCTTTTACGTGCGCTTAGTGCATGCTGCACACGGGATCTCGGTTTATCGTCTTATCCGAACGACTTAGCGTCCAGACCACCACTCAAGGTCTAGTGAATGGGGAGAAAATATCGGCGGCTGAGCCGTGATTCGAACCAGCGCGCTTAGATTCTCTCGCTTCCTAGGCGGACGCGTTACCTCTAGGCCATCGCTCCATAGATGCAGTAGCAGACACACATATGTTGTACAGTAATGTCTGTTAGGATGTATAATTCAAGTGATTTGAAGATTCACGATATATAGATTATTTATAACTTATAACGTATCAGCTTCCTCCTCTTTCTCCTACTTTCCGTTTTGATCTGCTAATACGCTGTTCTCTCTCTCTCTCTCTCTCTCTCTCTCTCTCTCTCTCTCTCTCTCTCTCTCTCTCTCTCTCTCTCTCTCTTGTCGGTGTCGAAAATAATTTATGTTCAAAATTTGATTTGACCAGTTTCAGTTTCAGTAGCTCAAGGAGGCGTCACTGCGTTCGGACAAAACCATATACGCTACACCACATCTGCCAAGCAGATGCCTGACCAGCAGCGTAACCCAACGCGCTTAGTCAGGCCTTGGGAAAAAAAAAAAAAAAAAAAAAAAAAAAAAAAAAAACACACACACAACCACACACACAAAACAAAAACAAACAAAAAAAACAACAAAAAAAAACAAACAAAAAAAAACAAACAAACGGGGGAATAAATAATAGATAAGCTTGCATAAATAAATAAATAAATAAATAATAATTATAATATAGAAAAAGGTAGTAGTAATAATATTAGTAATACTAATAAAATGATAATAATAAAACATAACTAAATAAATAAATAAGACAACAATGGTGATAAATAAGCAAATAAATGTAAAAAATGAAGACACACATTCACACATACACCCACACATGCATAACAGAAATGCACCAGACATGCAGTTTCACATATATGAAAGCACAGTCAAATACATATAAACGTACATGAGCTCCAACACACACACACACACACGCATTACCGTGCACCTCCTCTACCCCCCTCCTCCACACACTTATTTCTAGTCTAAGTATCGCAGCTTCCACGGCACACACACACACACACAAACACAAACACACACTCACAGAGATGAACACTTACTTGTACAAGCACATATGAAAGCACAGTCAAATACATATAAACGTACATGAGCTCCAACACACACACACACACACACACACATTACCTTGCACCTCCTCTACCCCCTCCTCCACACACTCATTTCTAGTCTACGTATCGCAGCTTCCACGGCACACACACACACACACAAACACACACTCACAGAGATGAACACTTACTTGTACAAGCACACACACATACGCCCATATCTCCCACCCCCAACTCCACACACGTACATACAAAGATATATATATATATATATATATATATATATATATATATATATACACGTTCCAATATCCTGTTGCTCCCACAGTGTAGGCATGCATACACTCACATACCTCATCCTCTACCCCACCTCCCCCCGCACTCCCACCTCCCCTCACACACACACACACACACACACACACACACACACGTACACATATCTCTCCTGACACTTGTGTACAGTTTCACTCTCGCGCATTCACAAACGCACTCAAAAGCACACATACACACAAACACACACAGCCGCCACTGACTGGCCGCAAGAGGGATGGGAAAAGATCTCTGATGCCAAGAACGTGGCGTCTAGTGTGTTGCTCGGTCTATTGTGTTTGGAAAGGCCCACAGAGACTCTGTTCCGTTTTGAAGAAATTTGCGCAATGTTGGTTTGGAAATGATGCCGATATTTGTTTGATTTGCAAAGCATCGTGCTCTACCTTTCATGTTAGATTTGCGGCCGCTCCCTCTCTCTGCTTCTATTTCTTTGAGGCGATCGATGGTGTGATGGCCTTGTACCTGTTCTTTTTGGTATTCTTTGACTTTTCTGAGGATTTCCGATTTTCCTAGATGTAGGCCGCTCGTTGGTGTTGCGTTACCAGCAAGTCTGTCAGCTCGCTCATTTCCCTTAACACCTGCATGTCCCGGGCAGTATGACCATGTGAGTTTTTTAATCTGAAAGTTGCGCATTGCGTTATGCCACTCTGGGCTTCCCATTCCGTTTTCAATTTTCTGTATGAGGTTCATTGAGTCGGTTAGAATCATGGCATGTTGGTTTCCGGGCGTATGGAAGGACGATAGCCACTGGAGGGCATGTGTCACAGCTTCAACTTCCATCGTTAGGCTGGAGGTTGTGACTTTGTAGGCAGCATTCTCTTCCCAAATTGTTTTTCCATTTTGTTTCGCAGTGAATCCCCAGCCAGACTGGTCAACAATCTAAAGAAGACGAAGTTCACTTTGTGCAGTGTGTTACCCAGTATACGAGAACAGTTAATTCCACTTAAATACTGTTAAATACTGTGTAGACTTCTCATGTTAATGTCCTCAACAAATGAAAAGACTGTCAAGGAGTTTGCTCTATATCTGTATAAAGCACTCAAAAGGAGAAGTGTATATGTTACATCATGGAGATTTTCTGAATGTTTTTGGACTTTAGCATTTTGCTGTATATCCCCCTTCAAAGGGGCTGTGGCCTATATGAATAAACCATCTCTCTCTCTCTCTCTCTTTTTTTTTTTTTTTTTTTTTTTCATCGTGGACATAAATAGGTGTTTGTACACTTTCAGCATTGAGGAAAGGAACCACGTCAAACATGAAAGTACGGGCATTGAAGCGGAGAAGGGCACACAACTTCAGTCAACGCCGCCAAGCAGTATTTGCTGGAAGTTGTCTGCCTTCCTCTTTGGCTATTAACTCACTCAGTACGGCCAGTCCTCTCTTCTCCTCTACACAGACCCCTCGGATGTCCAGTGGGTGTCTGAATGACCCAACCTTTAGCTTCCGTCGTCAGAATTGTGGTATTCTTTGTCAACATTCACCTCTTCAGTATAAGAGCCTTCCGCTTGCAATATTTTGATGATGGTAATTGGGGTGAAACGCTGTTAACGTCGTCTCTTCCGCCGTTCGTATGGAGAGAGTTAATTTGCTTCAAGCGTCTCCATTTCACTTACAGAGCACACACGTTACTCAACCTTTGTTGTTGTTTTTCTTCTTCTTTTTTTAACCCCTTTATTTCTATTACAACACTTCAGGCCTATTAACATCACATACGTATCAAGCAGTTGAGAGGATTCATTTGTCCTGGGATAAATATCCCCTTTGTCTGTGATTATCAGTAAAGTGGGTGGCGTTGAACCCAAAAGTAACCTTATGTGAAAGCAAAACACACCAAAAAAAAAAAAAAAAAAAAAAATCAAAACAAGGTGGAGGCATCACTGTCAGGGGTATCAGCACCTCGTAACGATTTATTGACCAGAGCGGACAGGTCGACGTTCTTGAAACTCAAAGGGGAGTCGGAGGTGTCGGAGAACATGTCCACGACTTCCGCCTTGCCTTCGTCGTCCTCATTGGCGGAGGGAGGGAACTTCACCAGGCGGGGCTGCTCCTTAGGCTTGTCGCACACCAGGTACACCGTCTGCCGTTCCTGAAGGCTGTCCCCGGCTTCGCCGCCGTTGTTGCTGAAGGGGGAAACACTGGAGAGGAAGAGGGCACGGTCCTGCTGCAGCTGTTGCTGGAACTGGTGCAGGTGAACGAAGGAACGACTGGAACTGCTTCGGCTGCCTGAGGGGGTCACTGAGGGGGAGGGGGGATGCGAGGAAGAGAAACCCACGCTCGCTGACCTCTTAGGAGGGGGTGAGTTCAAACAGCTGACGGGGGTGGGAAGGCAGTTCGTGTGGACGTAGGTGTGTGGGGACAAGAAGCTCCGTGAAGGAGAGACGGAACCATTGGAGTCGCATGGAATGTCGATCGTCATTTCGTTCGGGCTGGCAACGAAAGGGAAGTCGTTCTCTTCATCACTTGCGTAATCAGACAGGCCACTGGCACTGGCTTCTTGCTGAAGGAAATCGTTCGTCCGCAGCTTGGGCACCCCAAGGCTGGCTCTATGGGCTGGTTTGGTTCTGCTTGCTTTTCTGGAGTTGGGATGCAGGGTGTTTGAACTTTTAGATACCGGCGAGGAACTGCTATTCCTGCTGATCACCTCGTTTCGGCCTGTACCCAGCAGCTTGTGGACCGTCTCTCTCAGCTCCTTCTCGCACTCCTGGTGGCGATCTTCCTCAAACACCAGCGCATTACGGTAACCGTTGAGCAGACAGAGGACCATGTCTGACTGCTCAAGGTTCTGCTTGGCCCGCTGATGGCTCTTCTCTTCGAAACCCGTGGTGGAGGAAGACCTCGTTTCGGGTACCGTTGTTCGTTTAGAGTGGCGACTCAAGTCGGAGGTATTGCTGCGGCGGGGGCAGACTGGGGTGGAGGCCCGGGACAGCTCCGGAGATTCCAGCCCCAGGTTATGCTGTAGGATCACGTCAGGTAGTGGAACCGGCAGCGAGTACTTGGAGTCCTTCAAGAAGACGATAGGCGTGTTCATAGAATGCGCGGCGCACAGACTTTTGAAACAGGTGGAAGTGTTGAGGCTGAGGTCGTCCAACAAGAACACGCAGAGGTCGGCTTCGCTGATGTCGTCCCAGTACACAACGAAACTCTCTTCCGCACACGGCCCGCTTCTGACGAAAAAGTCGTGCTGTAGAGCGTGCAGCACGTGCCGATGCAGCTTCTCTTCGCCTGTGGGGTGTTTGCGGCACAGGCAGCAGAGGTAGACCCGTGGCGTCCTGTTCCCGAAGCTGTCCCCGTCGCCGAGAGGACCTGGAGAGAGAGCTTGCAGTTCGGGTTCCTGATCGTCTGAGGCGTAAGTGATGGAGATGACAGGGACCTGCAGGACGTCAGTGGCCTGGGTCAGTGTTTTGTGAGACCCTCGGCCACTGCCACTGCCACTGCGGCTGTTCATCGTTAGAGACGCTCTCCCCGCTGCGGTGCCAAAATGACTTCCTGGTCTGGGGGGTCAAAAACAAATGCAAATGATGAAAACAGTTCAGTAGGTGTATGGGGGGAGGGTCGAGGGAGGAGGGTCAGGGGATCACAGACTTTGGGTCCATTGTTGCCTCATTGATCAACTGTATGTAAGTGACAGGCAGCTGTGTCCGACAATGACCATAAGAACAGCAGAGGAGGTAACTGCTGTCCCGACTATCTGGGGAAGAATTTGATTGCAGTGGAGAATGTCTTGTCCAAGTTACATCCCAACTCCCTTGGCCAAGAGGGTTGTAGGACAGTCGGCGTTGGGATGGTTCCCAAAGGCCAACTAGCCCCCAAGGCTGCAGCACTAAGAGCCAGTGCAATCCTGTCTCCTAATCTGAGAGTCATGCCCCTTCACAAAAGACAAAGCTGTAAATGACTTCCCACTGCAATAGCGAAACCATTGATCATACAGCTCTCACTGTGCTGTTGGCCCAACTGTTAGCTTATGTCAATCTGTGATATAAGCTGAGCGTTGGGCGAGCTGACTGTATATTTAAAACAATAGACGAGCTTTCAGTTTTGACATATTACTGGGGTGGGGGCCGGGGGGTGGGGGTTAGTTGGTTGGTTGTTTTGGTTCATCTTTTTTTCCACACAGAAAGCAGTCCTACACAGACTGTATCAATGCTGATATTACTCATGTTGATATTGTGGTATGATAGATAACCCTTCCAATGAACTTCGTCCTCGTGATAACCATGTTTGTAAAAACAAATCAGTGTGTAAGTGAGAGAAAAAGAAGGGGGGGGGGGGGAGAAGAAAAACTGACCTGGCAAAGCTGTCCAGATCCTTGTCCGAGCCCTGGCCACAGTGCAGCGGCCGGGCCTTTGTGGCGCTTTTGTCCACTGCTTTGGTGACGAAAGGGGCGAGAAAGTCCCACAGCCCGTCCAACGACATCTCCTGGATCAGGGTCGGGTAGATGTCCAGCAGCTCCAGAGTTTTCTGTGACGGGTAGAGGAGGAATATATTTAGACATCAGGGTGGTTTCAGTATGGAGAACGTGTGGGAACGTGTATCTGGATGGTCTGGATATATGGAATACTGGTATAAGTATGCCACACTGATGCACCTTGATGGTCTAGATATGAGGAATACTAGCATGAGTATGCTACATACACCTGGATGGTCTAGATATGAGGAATACTGGCATGAGTATGCTACATACACCTGGATGGTTTAGATATGAGGAATACTGGCATCAGCGTGCTACATGAACCTGTATGGCATGGAAATGAGATATACATAAAATAAACATATGCATCTGGACGGTCTAGATACGAGAAATACATAAATACATGCATCTGGATCGTCTAGATATGAGAAATACACGAAGACATGCATCTCTGTGAATATGAATACATGATTAAGTGTGTGCGGATGGTTAAAGATGGGTAAGGTACAGATATGTGTATCTGGGTAGGCTGAGTATGAGGAGTATTACCATGCATGCCTCTTTGTGGGTGGTCAAGGTTTGAGGGATACTTATGTAATGTATTGTAATGGATTGTCAAAGTATGACAAGTGAACACACACACACACACACACACACACACACACCACCACACACACACACACACACACACAACACCATACACACGCGCGCGTCATTGCATTTATTTTTAATTAATCCAACTAAAAAAAACACAAAAACAAATAACACTCACAAACGTACTTTCAAACAGCCCACCCAACAGACATAGATTCGTTTCACAGACAGACAGACAGACATGACGGCATGCTATATTCTTTTACGTCAATGATTCCATGGTTACGTCTCAACCAGTCGACAGCCCTGCTGTAGGTCAACCAGAAAGTGCCTGGAGGTCGTGACCTCGTTGCCCTCTGCACGTGCGGCAGTCGCCTCCTTCGCCGTGTCTGAAAACTTGGGTGGTGGTGACTCATGACTGCTGCTTCCTGGCGCAGTGTGTGTGTGTGTGGGAAGTGTGTGCGTGTTGTCAACTGTTGTCGCCGTTGTCACTGTGAGAAAACAAGATAAGATGTTACAATGAAGTTAATTTGCATATTACTCTCTCTCTCTCTCTCTCTCTCTCTCACACACACACACACACACACACACACACACACACACACACACATCTATATTTGTATTTATATGTTATTTATATTTGCAGTGATCGCTTCAAAGTGATAAACAAAAATAAATCTCCTCTGTCTGATTCTGTCTCTGTCTCTGTCTCTCTATGTCTCTTTCTCTCTCTCTCTCCTTTTTTTTTTTTTTTTTTTTTTTCAATTTTTCCAATGCTTCTCTATCTTTATCTTCTTCAGACGGTTGAATATCCAGCTGACAGATTACGTGCCGTATTTTGATAGACAATAAGCTGATGAAAAGTAAGGCACATTACCGGCAGAGCCAATAAGAGGATTTGGAGGGATCGGAAGTTGGCCTATGACGGCGATAAATCTAATCAGGAAAAATGGGTAATATAAAGGGTAACAGCTGCGTAACCAAGACATCGAATGAGGGTAACAGCTGCATTAACAAGACATCGAATGAGGGTAACAGCTGCATTAACAAGACATCGAATGAGGGTAACAGCTGCATTAACAAGACATCGAATGAGGGTAACAGCTGCATTAACAAGACATCGAATGAGGGTAACAGCTGCATTAACAAGACATCGAATAAGGGTAACAGCTGCATTAACAAGACATCGAATAAGGGTAACAGCTGCATTAACAAGACATCGAATAAGGGTAACAGCTGCAAAACAAGACATCGAATGAGGGTAACAGCTGCATAAACAAGACATCGAATAAGGGTAACAGCTGCATTAACGAGACATCGAATAGGGTAACAGCTGCATTAACAAGACATCGAATAAGGGTAACAGCTGCATAAACAAGACATCGAGTAAGGTTACGTAACAGCTGCAAAACAAGACATCGAATAGGGTAACAGCTGCATTAACAAGACATCGAATGAGGGTAACAGCTGCATTAACAAGACATCGAATAAGGGTAACAGCTGCAAAACAAGACATCGAATAAGGGTAACAGCTGCAAAACAAGACATCGAATGAGGGTAACAGCTGCATTAACAAGACATCGAATAAGGGTAACAGCTGCAAAACAAGACATCGAATGAGGGTAACAGCTGCATTAACAAGACATCGAATAAGGGTAACAGCTGCATTAACAAGACATCGAATAAGGGTAACAGCTGCATAAACAAGACATCGAGTAAGGTTACGTAACAGCTGCAAAACAAGACATCGAATAGGGTAACAGCTGCAAAACAAGACACCGAATAAGGGTAACAGCTGCATTAACAAGACATCGAATAAGGGTAACAGCTGCAAAACTATACATCGAATGAGGGTAACAGATGCA
The DNA here is from genome assembly GCF_041734735.1 of Babylonia areolata. Lineage (NCBI taxonomy): Eukaryota > Metazoa > Mollusca > Gastropoda > Neogastropoda > Buccinidae > Babylonia > Babylonia areolata. The sequence goes on from NC_134879.1 coordinate 17,541,503, forward strand.
TAAACAAGACACCGAAATAGGGTAACAGCTGCATTAACAAGACATCGAATAAGGGTAACAGCTGCATTAACAAGACATCGAATAAGGGTAACAGCTGCAAAACTAGACATCGAATGAGGGTAACAGCTGCATAAACAAGACATCGAATGAGACACAACATGACGGGATCCCAGAGTCGTAGGGGTGTCTGATACGAACAGGAACGTAGCGTAAGGGAAATCCTACGACCGCCAGCATACACCTACACAGGTGTATTCTCTTTGCAAGACCTACTTGGATACATACCGATTGATTGATTGATTGATGTATTGATGCATTGATGGTGCGATGGATGGATGGATGGATGCATTGATTGACTTCGCCATTGTTGCTTACAGTCCAGCCGACCACACAGGGCCATATTTGTATTTGTATTTGTTTTTATCACAACCGATTTCTCTGTGTTAAATTCGGGCTGCTCTCCCCGGCAGGGAGAGTGCGTCGCTACACCACAGCACCACCCTTTTTTTCTGCGTGCAGTTTTATTTGTTTTTCCTATCGAAGTGGATTTTTTTCTACAGAATTTTGCCAGGAACAACCCTTTTGTTGCCGTGGGTTCTTTTACGTGCGCAATGTGCATGCTGCACATGGGACCTCGGTTTATCGTCTCATCCGAATGACGAATATTAGGACTGATAACATTTTTAGTAACGATCCCGTGGAGCCTGGGGGGAGGGGATATATAGATAGATAGATAGATAGATATAGATATATACACTGAAAAAAAACAAACAGAAAATTAGTCTCAAGTACATCGTTCTGGTTCACGTACAGGACATGCCTCTGACTTAGCCATCAGTTCTGGGACAGATGTGGCTACAGCTAAGAGCTTATAACCCAGATTAACAAGCCCTGTGCAGGTACATTCTGATTGACAACATCCACAGCAATCATACTGTACTGTGGACTTGATGTACATTATACTCCCAGTACTGACCAGAGTCAAGGGCTTTCTTCTGGTGGGACAGAGTAGTACCATGCACTCAGTAGTCTGTGCTCAGACACTAACGATGTAGAAATGTTGGTGTTCTTTGGTCTGTGGCAGTAAAGGCATACGTATGTACAGCAATCAATGACTTGAGGTTAATGACTGAAGCTGATTTGTCCGCTTGATAACACAGCAGGTTTTGCAGCACTCAGTGCTAATGAATGTACTTCACCGCGTTGCTGAAAATATCTCATCTCTCATTTACCTGGAAAGGACTTGCCAGTGCAAATTAATCCCATTACTGGCCAAACAGCAAACTTCTGTGGTTGTGCTTGTGTGTGTGTGTGCGTGCGAGCGTGTGTGTGTGTGTGTGTGTTTCATTCTCACTAGGTCTCTGTGTGTGTCATGTGAGTGTGTCCGTGGTGGTATTATTTATTTCCTATATAGGCTACAACGTATGTAGGAATATTTCCTCTTTTTTTTTTCTTCTTTTCTTTCTTTCTTATTTTTAAGCTATTGCTTTTAATAACCTGACATGAAATGTAGGCTTTCTGCGTGTGCAAGTCAGGAATTCGCTTTTCCAGCATTCGCAGGGAATCCTACAGGCAATGACAGCAAACTGTTGCACAGCGTGTATGAAAAAACGGCAGTAGCGTTCGAATCGATTACGGCTGAAACATGAAACTAAAGTCGAAAGACACTGTGAATCTCTCTCTCTCTCTCTCTCTCTCTCTCTCTCTCTCTCTCTCTCTCTCTCTGTGTGTGTGTGTGTGTATAGATAGATAGACATACAGATAGACATATAACACAGGGGTAGGGAGAGGGAGAGAGGGACGGAAAGAGAGAGAGAGAGACAGACATGGACGGGAAAGGGAGAGTGGTAGAGCAGGTGATGAGGGATGGGCGGGGGTGTGGGGGCGGGGGGTGGGGTGTGTGTGGGGTGGCGGGGGGGGGGGCTAGGGTTGTAGGGTTGGTGGTGGTGGAAGAGACCGATAAATAGAGACAGACAGTAAGACAGGCAATCTGGACAGGTAAAACATCAAGTTCAACGTTTAGATTGCCTGCTGTCTGTATAGTTGTACGGGTATCACACTGCATATAGCAGTATTAGAAGCTCTGGGAACAAGGAAGGGCAGATGGCAATGAGCGTGGAAACGATAACTGAAGCCAGCCTTCTTCATGAGTGATGTCCGGACAGACCCAGGCAGTACAGCAATTAACAGATTACATCACCACAGGGTCAGCTGAGTACAAATGGACTCACACACTCCGAGGCCAGTCGGTCCAGCACATATAGTAGGGGCATCAAGCAATAGTGAGGTCCGTTATGCTGGACATGTGTCCGAGAGCACAAAGCTGATGCTGATCAGTGAGCCGGTCACTGCGGCAGACAACTGATTCTGAACAGTAAGCTAGGAACAGAGTGGTAGAAGACGCAAATCCGCTTTTCTCTGGCTGCATTCCCCTGAGTTGAAATGTTCTAGAAATAAGTTGGAATTTACAGTTGATGGAGATAGGGATATTCACTTGTGAGACAGTTGGCACAAGATAATCCACGACTTTTCCGTCGTGTGATAGTAATATTCACTGATCTGATAGTGTGTGGACATGACTTTTCAATTCCATTGAGTGTAAAACACTCACAGGGTAATAGCGGCACCTTTTTCACCCGAGTGATAGTAAGGACGCAATACACCCGAGTGATGGTGCTATACGCCCGTGAGATACGTGTATCAATTATCACCGTGTAAACTGGAAGGAAGCCTTCCACAAACAAGATCGCTAGGTCCATTGTTCTTTTTGCCTTTCTGGGGGGCCGGGGTTGGGGGTTGGGGGGGGGGGGGGTCTTGTCAATGTTGGAGGTCGACTCTGCGTGGGTCTGTCGGCCCAACCAGTGTTTCCTGCCCAGCAGCCAGTGTTTCCTGTTGTTGTTTTCTTCTTATTTTCTCTTTCCCTGTTTCCTGTTTTCTGCAAGCTTTTCTCCTCACCCATACACCAGGAAGGAAGGAAGCCTTCCACAAACAAGATCGCTAGGTCCACTGTTCTTTTTGCCTTTCGGGGGATGGGGAGGGGGGGGGGTGTCTTGTCAACGTTGGAGGTCGACTCCACGTGGGTCTGTTGGCCCAGCCAGTGTTTCCTGTTGTTGTTTTCTTCTTATTTTCTCTTTCCCTGTTTCCTGTTTTCTTCATGTTTC
>NC_134879.1:17544763-17572263 GCF_041734735.1 Babylonia areolata
CACACACACACACACACACACACACACACGCGCGCGCGCGCGCGCGCGGACGTAAGACGCTGCACAGACGATTGAATAATTCCTTTCAAATGAGTATTATTCTAACAAAAAAAGTGTCCCGCTAGTTTCAAAATGTTTTGATTATCATTTTCATTATGTTTTATCTCTATAATTGAAGCCTGTGATGATGCTTATTATTATGATATTATTATTATTATTATCATTTTCATTATTATTATTATTATTATTATTATTATTATTATTATTATTATTTTTGTGTTACTGATATTATATCAGTCGCTTCCTCGAAAACCAATCAAACTGTCTTGAATAGCTGTGGCTGCAGCAATTCGTTGCCATTGTCTGTAGTGAATATACAAACAAATATATAAAAGCGTTGAACATATAAATGTTAAGCGAAAGAATGTAAAGATTCTCCTCTCTCTCTCTCTCTCTCTCTCTCTCTCTCTCTTCTCTCTCTCTCTCTTTAATCTTGGATTTTTTCCTCTTTTTTTCTTTTCTTTTTTTTTTTTAAAGAAAGAAACCAAACGCAAATAAAATATTGTTTACAACCCACCAGACAATGGCAAAACATCTGGGGTGAACACAACACCGAAAATAAAATAAAATAGATAAAATGAATAAATAGATTTAATGAAAGGTTTATAGAGTGGTCAACAAAGAACATGCGCGGCTGCAAAATGGGTCAAACGCATGCGGCAACCAAAAAAATAAAATAAATAAATAGACACAATCAAACTGTTCTGATGAAAAAAGAGAAGAAAATGTGGGCAAATGAATTATTCACAATTCTCCCTCGCTCTCTTGACATTTTTTTTTTTTTAATGTTCATCTGGAGAATACTTTATACACTACTGTAGTATTTGCCATCCTTACACGAAGCTTGCAATTATAAACGAAAACCTTTGTTGTTGTTGGGGTTTTTTTGTTTTTGTTTTTTTTTTGTTGTTGTTTGTTGTTGTTTTCGAATCAAGTTGTTTTTAATTTCTGATGATAAGGTGTGTCGAAGTACATCATTGTAACTGATTTTCTTTTTATTTATTATTGGTTTTTTGTTGGTTTTTGTTCTTGTTGTTGTTGTTGTTGTTGTTGTTTATCCTTGTTGATACCCACGCCCCCTTTCCAATTAATGACAAACACGTTGAATAGCTTCAATGAATACGTTCGTACAAACATGCCGGTATAATAATTATATGAAGGACGGCCCAGCTTTACAAACCACACGAAAGCGACGTTGACAACAGAAAAATATTTTCTCGTTAAGGTGTGTTCCAGAAAGTAAAACAAACGAAAACATATCACAGTGATGCATTAATGCCGAACTATTAACAAGACTTTTTTTTTTTACAAGGCATTAAAGCGTGCGACCTGATCATACACGCTAAACCACATCTGCTTTATAAGAATAAATAAATAAGAAGTACCAATAATAATAAGAGGAGCAGATGCCTGACATACACCACCCAACACATTGGTCAGATTTTGAGAACCTACAAACAGAAATAGAGTAGAATGTAAACTATTGAGGGACAAAGACAGAGCAAATAAATAACTAAATAAATAAATGAAAGCTACAATAATCCACAATACAAAACAATATACACAAGACAGTAAAAATAACACAATACAGAACAGACTAAATTCTGTCACAACGTTTTGTTTTTGTTTTGTTTTGTTTTTTTCGCGCTTGCGTTTCTTATTGCTGTTATAATTGACCGAATACGTGTTGTGGTTGGAAATGAAAATAAAATAAAAAAGAAAGAGAAAGGAGAGAGGAGAGAAAAAAAGGAAACGGCGGAGAAAAATATCTTTCGCGCACACTCATTTTTTTTTTTTCTGTATACTTGCTACATTTTGTATGATAAATTCTTGTTAATAATTCTAACAGCACGACCAATAATACGAAAGATAATTTCGGACAGCACTCGTTTGCTATCAAAATAATAACTACAATAAAACAGAAAAAAACTCCCAAAAATAAGATAATGATAATAATAATAACAGTAACGCCTATTCTACATAGCGTTTTCAACCTCTCAAAAAGTTTGAACAATGAATAGATAAATAAAAATGAATACAACGATGAGGAAGACTGGCGAAAACAACAACAAAAAACAATGAGCACCATCTCACACATGTTCGCCTGTCTGACCTGTTCTTGGCGGCCGCCGCCCTGTCCCTCTGCCGGCGGTTCTTGAACCAGTTGCCCACCTGGGTGGGGGTCAGCCCCGTGGCCTGGGCCAGCTCCCGCTTTCTTGTGGGGTTGGGGTAGGGGTCCTGCAGGTACCACTCTCTAAGCAGGTTCCGCGTCCGCTCCTTGAAGCAGTGCGTCTTCTGCTCCCCGTCCCAGATGGTCCTGGGCAAGGGGTACTTCTTGCGGACGCGGTATTTGTCCACGGGCCCAGAGGCCTCCCGCGGAGCTTCTCGGCCTCCTGGTAGTGGCCTCCAACCACATGGCCTGCAGCTTGGCGTGCGAGTCTTTGGTGAACTTGTGGTTCTCCAGGATGTGGTACAGGTCCCTGAAGTTGCCCGTGTGGAAAGGACACGAGGGCGCGCGCCCTGAGGATAGACTCGTGCTTGTTGAGGGCCTCACAGGCGGAGGGGTTGACGGGGATGGACCACAGGAAGCGGCCCAGCCTCTCTATGTCCCCGCTCTCCTCCAGAGTCTCGCACACCTTGGCCACCTGAGACGGGGTGAAGTGCAGCGTGGGCAAGGGGAACATGGCCGGCAGGGTCGCCGCAGCCGCAGCCGCCGTCGGGGATTCGAACCCGCAAAGTCCAAACATGAATCCGGGCAGGGTCGGGTACATGGCTGTCGGGGTGGGCAGATGCGCGTGAGGTTGGGCCAGAGTTGGGGGAGGCAGGACAGAGGTGGGCGGCGGATGGTGCTGAACCTGGGACCCGAGAGAAGTGAGGGCCACAGGGGCCCAGCTTGCTAGTGCGACTCAGATCCATCCATCTAGCAGTCCAGATACCATGCGGGGTCGCGGGGACAGGCAGGCAGCGGTCGTCAGCTTGCAGAGCCACGGCGCCGCTTCCGAGTCCAGAAGAGGGTGGATGTTCACACGTGTGTATCCTGTGTCCGTTTTGTGGCGGCGCGCACCCAGCTCGGGGCCCAGTACCTGGCACTTAGACACCTCGGCAGCTCTAAAGGGGGAGGTGGTCAGTCAGTCGAGGCGAGAAGTGTCACTTTCCCACTCCTGTGCGTTCTCTCTCTCTCTTTCTCTCACTCACGACTCTCTCTCTCTCTCGCTCACGACTCTCTCTCTCTCAGTCTCAGTCTCTCTCCTTCCCTCCTTTTACCACCACTATACCCCTCCTCCTCTCAGTCAGTCTTAGATCACCGACAAGGGGGGAAAAAAGCAAACACGGGTTGTACGGACCAACCACCAGGCCGGACTTGCCCCGTCCGCGTGATCGCCAATTGAACGCCGAATGATCGTGGAGCGCGGCCCCCCCCCCTTTCCCCGGTTCCGAGATCTCCTAGGCTACGGCTGCCAATCATCGGCCAGGCACCGCCAATCAAGTCGCGGACGTGAGCCAGCCAAAGGGGTTGACGACGCGCTGGGGGCGGGGCAAAGAAGCCGACAAGCGGGGGGTGGGGAGTGCGAGTGTCAATATGATAATAACCAACCAGCTGCGGAGCGATACGACAAGTGAGCTCCAGAGCGAGCGAGTGAGCAGTCTCTGATCGCTGACCGCGCTCAATGTAGAGATCGGAGGGGCCCCACTGGCGCTTTTCGAACCATCTCCCTCTCGCTCGTTTAGACCATGTAGCCGGTGAAAACGCGCGGCGACGTCGACTTCTATCGACTGCAGTCTTCGTCGTCTTTTTTATTTTATTATCTCTTTTTTTCTTTTTCTTTTTTTCTTTTTCTTTTTTTTTTAGGTAACAGTCTGTTTTTAATTAACGAAAGTCTGGGAGTATTCCGACCAGTCCTGTTCCTTGGAGTCTATCAGTTGGTCCTGCATGTCACCCACCGTCCGTCTCTGTCGGTCTTAGTTTCAGTGTGTCTCCAGTCTGTCCGTCTGTCTGTATGTCACTCTGTCTCTCTCTGTCTGTCTGTCTCTCTCTGTCTTTCTCTCCCTCTCTGTCTGTCTGTCTGTCTCTCTCTCTCACCTCTCGACGGTAAGCCTATCATTGTTGTGACAGAATGGAAACAGTGGGGGGGAAAAAAAACAAATAGTTCGAACTACACCCTCCTCTTCCTCCTCCGTCCACGACCCACCACCTAACAGTATCTATCCTGGATGTGTTCGGCATCTCTCTCTCTCTCCTCTCTCTCTCTCTCTCTCTCTCTCTCTCTCTCTCTCTCTCTCTCTCGTAGGCCTGTCATTTCTGTGAAGGATAGGAAACAGTTTTGGGGAGAACAAACTCAGGAAAACAAATCGTTCGAACTGTCTCCCCCTCTTCACCCAATCCCCACCACCTCTCAGTACCTATTTATCCTGGGTGTGTTCGCTCTCTCTCGCTCTCTCTCTCTCTCTCTCTCTCTCTCTCTCTCTCTGCATGCGTGAGTCAGAAGATGTGGCCTAAAAATTTTAATGCGCTTTTAAACAAGTCCTGTATGTGCAGTCATTTCCCACACAGTGCATACACACACACACACACACACACACACACACACACACACACATATATATATATATATATATATATATATATATATATATATATATATATATATATATATGTGTGTGTGTGTGTGTGTGCGTGTGCGTGTGCGTGTGTGTGTGTGTCTTGGCTTTAACGATAAACTTAAATACTATATACTTATTTCATTTCAGTTGTTCTTTTTGTTTGTTGTTGTTTGTTGTTGGTTTTTCTATTGTTTTGTTGTTGTTGTTTTGTGTGTCTGTGTCTGTGTGTCCGTGTCTACGTCCACGGGCCAGAAACTCGCACGTTCACTCACATCTGTATATCAACTGTAATAAGTGGGCTTTTATGGGCATAACCGTATTCATCCCGCCTTATACACAGACATACTCCATTTTCGACGAAGACCTGTAAATAGAAGGAAGGTAGGCCTAAGGGGATAAGGTTACTGATCTTCCATTGAGTAATAAACATTAAACAGTGAGTATGCCGTAATGTTAACAAGAAGTGCCAGTTTGCATGGCTGCCAGCATGCAATCGGAGCTGTTTCTCTTTGCGAAGTGTTCCTCCATATTGCTTTGCTGCTGAATCAGCTGAAGAGAAGACCTCTCTCTCTCTCTCTCTCTCTCTCTCTATCTGTGTGTGTGTGTGTGTGTGCGTGAGTGTGTGTGTGTGTGTGTGTGCGTGAGTGAGTGTGTGTGTGTGCGTGAGTGTGTGTGTGTGTGTGTATGTGTGTATTAGCCAAATTTATTCAAGAACCTGCTCTTAATATGAATAATAAAAACACAACTATGCAGTAATGTCAAGAAATGACACGGCTGCTCAAAAAAGGAAACCAATGTCTGCAATGACTGTCATTTATATGCACGTGTGTTTCAACACAATTGCATTTGGGTAGCGTTCACCAGCCGTCAATGAAACCAACGAATTTAATCATTCCTGAGCACGATATAAGCCGTTAGTTTGTTGTTGCTCTGCTGTCTTTGTGTACAAGTAAAACATGTTTACTGAATGAACTTTTGTTTTAACAAACAAACAAAAACAACCCTTGTGCCACCTTCCCCAAGTCCCTCACATTCCTTTTCTCCAAGTAAATAAATACATAAATAAAGCAAACCAAAAACATCCTAACTACGGGATTTTTTCCTTTTGGTTACAAAGAAAAAAAAAGAAAGCAAAAGCATACTGATCCACAGTACCCATTTCAAACCATTATATTTTATTTTTGTTTTGCAGATACACACCTACTTCATATGCAGAGAATATCCAGCGTGCACTGCGGTCATTGACAGGAACTGCACTCTCACTAGTTTATAGAGGACATTGGAAGAGCCAAATCGAAGGTAAGTCAGCGACGGCGCAATAGCCGAATGGTTAAAGCGTTGGACTTTCAATCTGAGGGTCCCGGGTTCGAATCTCGGTAACGGCGCCTGGTGGGTAAAGGGTGGAGACTTTTACGATCTCCAAGGTCAACATAAAAATTATGTACAGACCTGCCAGTGCCTGAACCTCCTTCGTGTGTATACGCAAGCAGAAGATCAAATACGCACGTTAAAGATCCTGTAATCCATGTCAGCGTTCGGTGGGTTATGGAAACAAGAACATACCCAGCATGCACCACCCCGAAAGCGGATTATGGCTGCCTACATGGCGGGTTAAAAACGGTCATACACGTAAAAGCCCACTCGCGTATTTTCGAGTGAACGTGGGAGTTGCAGCCCACGAACGCAGAAGAAGAAGAAGGTAAGTCAGCCAACCATGTAATGAATGCCTGCAGCAGCTGTACACCAACGCGTGGTTGGTCATTGATTTGAATCCAGCTTGAATGAAATTCAGTTCGTTTGATCTAAATTTAAGTAGATCGAATTGAACAAGTGTATTAAATATGTTGAAATAAACACACAAAAACGCCCACAACAAAACATCTGTCGAGTTCAGTTGCCATATTTACTTAAAGGAACCGTTGTCACACTTAAAATCTTGGTGGAGATATATGTATATCTACATCTGATTCATATTTATATAGGGCTGGAGGAAAAGTGTGTACGTAAACAACCAAACAACTTTTCAGTAATATTTTTCAAAATAATTTTACAAAGATGCTTCCCTCAGCCCATACACTCCTTTAATACCCTCAAATAAATGAATAGATGAATAGATATTAGATGAATAAACGAATAAATGAATGAATGTTTCGAAACCGTCATCATTAGGTTTGATTATATCAAACAACCACCCAAAACAAGACAAAAGGCGCAATGTGTCTATACTGGACCTCGCGCCTCATGTGTATGCATGTGTGTGTTTTTGTGTGTGTGTGTGGTCTTGGAGACCGATTCGGTTTTTGAACAGATGTCATTTCAGTTGCTGATACGTTTTCATCGTAGGTGAGTTTCGAAATGTTTCTTAAAAGCTTTGGTCATACTTATTATCTTACTGTGAACGACAAGGGGTAAGGTTTAACTGGGGAGTCGATTGCCCTTCTCCATAAAAGACAAAACCACATAAGAATAAGAATAATTAAAAATCTGTTTAAAAAAAAAAAGAAAGAAAAAAAAAAGAGAAGAAAAGAAAAAGTAAAAAGAAGAAAACAAACAATAGAGGAGATGAGGCTGACAATGATAAAGGATGGGGCTGTCTTTTTTTTGTCTTTTTTTTTCCTATACTTTGCCTGGTGGGGCTATTATCCTCAGCTTCATTTCGTAGCTTGGCGTCAATCAGTCATGAGAGAAACAGGCACCTGGCGTGTTGTCGTGAAATTTGAGCAGCCCTCTCCAACGATTGTTTCCATTGAATGGACTCTTTCCTATATTGAGCCCTCAGCACACCCAGATATGGACAGGAGCTCGTTAGGGTGGAACAGTTCACACAATAGTGTTTCAGCTTCGTGCAGGTGGAACTTGAACGACCAGTTTCTCCCTGTCGTCACTGTGTGATACGGCCACTTTGTCATGCAGGCTGATGATGATGATGATGATGATATGATTATCGCCATCATCATCATCATCATTACAAATCTTGGGGAAGAGGACATAATTTCGTTTTGTATGTTTGTCCATCTGTCAGCTACATCAGTGCACATGTACGTGTGATTAAGTGAGTGAATTGAAATTTAGCACACGGACCAACTCTAATGTCTTTTCTGATATTGAATATTACTTTTGGGTACCTTCGTTGCTTAATGAAGGATTGTCATATGATTGAAATTTTGAAGCAGCGAACTCACGGACGCGCTCGCACACACACACACACCACACACACACACACACACACACACACACACACACACACACATATATATACCGATCGAAGGGAGAGCACTGCGTGGTAAGCGCGATGCTGATTGGTCTGTGCTCAGAAACAACTGTGCCAAGCTGGCATAAGTAGTTGTCAGCAATATCGGACCAGGGCGAACAGGGCTTGAAAGAAAATTCTCAACACTCTCTGTTTGAAACCCAGAAACAACCCGAGTTGCAGACATTTCATCATTTACTCTTCACGCTGTCAAATAACACATACAACACACACACACACACACACACACACACACACACACACACACACACACACACACACACCACACACACACACACAAGATGATTGACTCTGACTGCACTGACTGTGTGACATCAACCACTCTTTAAAAAAAACAGTAAAATTAAAAAAGTAAAGTCATGGGCGTCAGGGGGACGGGGTTTATATGTTTGTTTGTGCGTGCGTGCGTGCGTGCGTGCGTGTGTTTTGTTTGATTTGTTTTGTTTGCCTTGTTTTACTGTTGAGTATTGTTTACAATTGTTTTAATGTCTTAAGACATTGACTGAAGTTCCTAGACTGGCGTTACCCTTGAAGTTTGATCGCTCATATGTGTGATTTTGAATCAAGATATAATTGCATACACGGCGGTAAATGTTGTATGGACTGAGAATAAGGTTGCTAAATTACAAGACGTCAATGGCTGCTTTATGTATGAATAAGATCTTTGTCGCCTATCATTCGTGTATTGAATATGTAAAATCCTGTGTAAGCTTACGTGAATAGTGAGTCCAGACAAAACGTCTTTGAGTTTCTCTTTAGGTTTTTAAGTCTGGATATTGACGTACAAGTCACTGGATTTCAAAAGGTTTTGCTGATCCGATCGAAAGGTGGACATGAGAATCGAAGATTACGTTGAGACATAAAGACTTCACCAATACACTCCTCCATGAAGGTCACATTTTCTGTTGCCTTTACGCAGTCGGTGGCCGTGGACAATGACCCTTCTATAGTCATGAAAATGATTGATGGGCACTCGACCTTGTACATTAAGACCACTTGTTATCATGATGGCGTACTAATGAGCACTTGTCTTGTGTACACTCTATGGAAAAACCACTGACAAGAGGCTTCACGTTGATGATTGTTAAAGCATCATGGTATTCCAAATTGTATGGATACTTATAGGGGAAAAAAAGATTATGTACGTCGTGATTTTAAAAAGAAATTCAATTTTATTATTTTGGGAACAAAACTCAAAACCTCACTCACTGCGTTGCATATTCACCTTCAAGGCTGGGCGTGTTCTGTTTGTTTTCTGATATACCCTGAACAATAGAAAGACGCATAATCGTTTCATAAAAACAAGATTCCTGTTTTTAGCCCGTGCCCAAACTAGCAACAGCGGTTTGAGAAAAATTACCGCGCTCTTCCATCCTCTTTACCAGCACCGCTTCCCACCCCAAGACCAACCATCCCAACCCTCGTCACAGAAGTGCTTACACATACGCGCGAATACATTCGCTAATAATGTGCACTGGCAGACTCTCTCTCTCTCTCACACACACACACACACACACACACACACACACAACACACACACACACACACACACACACAACACACACACACACACACATACACGCACACACGCACGCACACACACACACACACACACACACACACACACAGAGAGAGAGAGAGAGAGAGAGAGAGAGAGAGAGAACTATTTCTGTTGGATGTGTCAATTGAAATATACCAGTCAGAGGGACAGGTCTCACAAACACGACAAGCTACGGGGTAAAAAAAAAACAACAAAAAAAACAATGCAGCATTGCAACATAGATCGAAGGGATTCCTAACAAACACGGCGAAATCATTTTCTCCTGCACCGAGTGGGTCTGTGCGTCCAGTTTTATCTGATTCTACTCTCCACAAAATAAAACAGCATTATATTGTCTCTCACTTGTTATTATGTGAGTCATACGACTTCAATGAGAACTGACGCTGGAAGAGACAAAACCTGAATGGAAAAGACTGAAATGGGGTCAGTGCACGTGATACTCTTGTCACATGCATTGTCCGGCCACAATGTCAGTTTGTTTTGATATGATTATGATCTGTCTTTCGGGACAGCTTGAATTAAGCAATAGCAACAGCTGCGGCGACTTTATTTCGGATAGCGGTGGTAATCATCAGAATCTCAGCAGTAGTAATTACGTATCTATGTATGTATGAATGTATGTATGTATGTATGCATAAAAGAAAAGAATGTGTGTATGTATTTGCACACTCTCCCTAACCTCGCAACCCCTTCTCGTTCACTTATTCTCTCTGTTTCTCTGTCTGCCTCTCTCTCCTCTCTCTCTCTCTCACACACACACACACACACACACACACACACACAGGCACGCACGCACGCACGCAAGCACGCACGCACGCAAGCAGCAGCAGCAGCAACAGCATGTAAACTGTAGCAGCTGTTTTAACGCTTTTTCAGCACTGAAAGAGCCTCAATGATAGGTGATTTTGAAACATAATTTGTTTTCGTTTGATCCAATCTAAAGTTGATCCCATTGACGTGATAGAATCTGATCCGGTCCGATTTGATTTCATTGGTGGTTTTTGGTTTTGACTTGACTTGATTTGAATTTGTTTGATTTGTACCTTGAAACTTATCTGCCCTCAAATCGTTTCCTTTCAAAGTTTAAACAAAACTGTCAAGCCATACTAAGAATTCCCTTTCCGGCATCAACGCTGAAATACAGCTTGATGTTGTTGTTGTTGTTGTTAGGTACTGCTGTCGCTTTTGGCTTTGACTTCCATGTAAACCATCGAAAAACTGTGCCTGGTTCCTTATCGGTGAACTCAACGAGCAAACGATCTTGTTTTCCTTCTTTATGTGGAACTGTCCACACACACACACACACACACACACACACACACACACACACACACACACACACACACACATACACACATCAGAATTCGTTTTAAAAGTGAAGTTCTCAAATAAAATCTCCGACAGTGCTAAAGGTAATATAACCAAAATGCAAAAGCTTAAAATCGGATTAGTTTATTTCATCTTTTCATAAGGGCCTTTTCTTTTATTAAAAAAAAAAAAATTAAAAAAAAAACACAACATGAAAACGTCTAATCATAATGCAGTAAAAGAAAAATATCAGCACAATATTAACATTAATTTTATGATATGCAGATGGAATCAGTATGAGCAATGCAATATATATATATATATATATGTGTGTGTGTGTGTGTGTGTGTGTGTGTGTGTGTGTGTGTGTGTGTGTGTGTAAGCCTCTTGACCCTTCGAAACGTTGTTTCAAACACGTTTGAATAATAATAATGATAATAATTATTATACTGATGTTATGTGATGTGCACTCTTTTTGTCTTTTTTCCTTGTGTCCCCCAAATCATTGCAAGTCTGATTCACTGTTTTGGGCTTTTGCGTGTGTGTGTGTGTGTGTGTGTGTGTGTGTGTGTGTGTGTGTGTGTTTTGTATGTTTGTTGTTGTTTTTTGCTGCCCCATCATCTGCACCGTTTCAGTGGCATTACTCCCACGCAGCTCATTTTGAGTCCCTCCCCCCTTACACTGCCACACCCGGGTTCGTCTGTCACAGTCCCAGCGTCGGCAGTCCACGGGGAACTATCGCTGTTAGGTCGCCGGGAGGCCACACACACAGAGGAGATCCTGTACTGCTGCCGAGTCACTTCGATGGTGTTCGGTAGTGCCTGTTCTGATGTAACGTACTTAGGACACCACCTACAAAGCTCCCTACTGACGACAATGATGGTTTAATCGCGGAGCCAGACTGAGTGAGCGAAATATTTTGATTGTCAGACCACATATCCATAACAATGGAGTTCACAAGGACAAAAGAATTAACACAGGGAAATCCTCCAGAGTGGAGTCCGCTACCACGTCCCTCCAACCTGATTCACCGATGTTGAACTGGAACAGGAAGTCAGACATAATGATACAGCTGTCTCAACTAAAATCGGGACGCTCGCGCATTGAATTCAGGGCAGCTCGTGCAGGTTTTGAATGACGCGACCTGCAACGACAAAAACAGGACGCTGCTGCACATGGAATCACAGCTCTTATAATTTCATAACAGTCTTGCTAAACTGGTGTAGCACTGCCTGTCAGTGTTGCGGAAGCACGGTCACGTTCTTGTGAATTTATGCCGTCTGTGCGCTTTGTTGCGTCCCTCTCGGGGATTGAACCATGGGTTTGGACCATTACATGGCGTTCTCGAAAGCTGTTTTGACATCATCTGGAATCAGCCAACCACTCTCACTCTTTCTCTCCTTCTTTTACGCACACACACGCTCCCCCATCGCCTTAATCTCTCTCTCTCTCTCTCTCACACACACACACACACACACACACACACACACACACACACACACAGAGAGAGAGATGCACAGATACAGAAAGTTAGAGACAGACAGACAGACATAAACGGAGAGAGAGTGAGAGAGATGAAATGAAAATTCCTTATTGTAACAGCCTATTTGGCTTTTATGCCAATGACGGCTTAACAATATAAAAATAAATAAATAAATAAAAATGTATAAAACACTAAAACAGCGAAAGGAGAGAGACAGACAAACAGACAGACCGGGCAGACAAACAGAGGCAGAGACAGAGATACCGAGAGACAGAGAGAAAGCATTCGCTTCTCTGTGATAATCAAAACATCAAAAGCGAAAGCAGCAGAGATAAAGAGTTTTTCGAACACGTCAGCTAAACACCACCGTTCTAATACAGTTAACATCTCGTCCTCAACAGACCGAACATGCCCCAGAACTGACAGTTCCCCCGTAAATACACAACATGCCGAGGCGGGACCCACACCAGCAAAGAAATCTTGCTCATCGCCCGGGAAGTTTGCCAGGTATAATCCTGAAAGAAGTCGACCCATCTCCGGTAACCCATCAGAACCAGAGACTGGACCGATAGCAAAGCCAAACGAACAATATGGCAGCTGTTACACCCAGCCATTGTACCCTTCCCTCGCTTCGCGACTCCTCCGTTTCGCAATCCGTAGAGAAAAGGGAGCTAATATTCGTGGCGAAAAGCAACACTGAGTGGAAAAAGTGCGGGTGCGTAAGCGGCCGGAAATGAGTGTCAGGCGGAGGGATTTGAGGCAGGCAGGGATTTGGAAGCACGATGCGCAGGGACGGGACGTTGTGTTGCTGCCACCGCCATCAAACGCGAAAAGCTTTTCAGGTGTGGGAGACTAGACACGGAGCTTTCGAGGTTAATTGTCAGCCCGAAAATTAGTTCAGTTTGAACAAAATGTACACTGTCAGACTGACAATTAAAGGAAGGAGGGAGGACGGGAGGGGAAGTGGAGGGGAGGGGGGAAGGGGGGAGTGAAGGTAGGCAGCGCAGGTGTCCCATTGGTCGTGATCGTGGGAGACAAACATTAGCTCCCAGGCCCAAATGTTTCAGAATTAGTCTCTTAACAAGGTTGCAAAATGCGATTGATTAGGATAAAGGTTGGGAGTAAATGGACGAGACGAGCGCATAACGATCCCTCGTTGACTCTTGGGCGACTTTGCCAATGAAGTCGGCGTGATGGTGTGGACACAAGCAGGCTCGCTATCCCTGCAGACCCATAGCGTTCAAAGCCCGGGGCCCATTGTCTCCACGTACCAACATCCAGTTGATTAATAATTTGTTATCGCGTTATTGTTTAATGCTTGAATTATTAGTAAATTAGTGAGAGGGATCAAAACTTGTCATCCCATCGTTGTTTAGGTGTTGAATTGTTAGTGAATGACAGAGGGGGCCTATAAGCGGTGCAGCACCGGCTGGGAGCGCGCGCAGACTGACCGTTGCAGTTGTGTAATACTTGGCGGACCCACCACGAGAGAAGTGTGTGTGGGCAGTATTTGAAATTGTGTATAGGGCCGAAACGGTCAAGTGTTAAGACCACTGAGACCAGTATGTATGTGTATGTGAAAGACAGCCTACAAGCGTCAAAGCAAAGATAAGTGATTTTTCTGTGAAGTTGATTAATAATTTGTTATCGCGTTATTGTTTAATGCTTGAATTATTAGTAAATTAGTGAGAGGGATCAAAACTTGTCATCCCATCGTTGTTTAGGTGTTGAATTGTTAGTGAATGACAGAGGGGGCCTATAAGCGGTGCAGCACCGGCTGGGAGCGCGCGCAGACTGACCGTTGCAGTTGTGTAATACTTGGCGGACCCACCACGAGAGAAGTGTGTGTGGGCAGTATTTGAAATTGTGTATAGGGCCGAAACGGTCAAGTGTTAAGACCACTGAGACCAGTATGTATGTGTATGTGAAAGACAGCCTACAAGCGTCAAAGCAAAGATAAGTGATTTTTCTGTGAAGTTGATTAATAATTTGTTATCGCGTTATTGTTTAATGCTTGAATTATTAGTAAATTAGTGAGAGGGATCAAAACTTGTCATCCCATCGTTGTTTAGGTGTTGAATTGTTAGTGAATGACAGAGGGGGCCTATAAGCGGTGCAGCACCGGCTGGGAGCGCGCGCAGACTGACCGTTGCAGTTGTGTAATACTTGGCGGACCCACCACGAGAGAAGTGTGTGTGGGCAGTATTTGAAATTGTGTATAGGGCCGAAACGGTCAAGTGTTAAGACCACTGAGACCAGTATGTATGTGTATGTGAAAGACAGCCTACAAGCGTCAAAGCAAAGATAAGTGATTTTTCTGTGAAGTTGATTAATAATTTGTTATCGCGTTATTGTTTAATGCTTGAATTATTAGTAAATTAGTGAGAGGGATCAAAACTTGTCATCCCATCGTTGTTTAGGTGTTGAATTGTTAGTGAATGACAGAGGGGGCCTATAAGCGGTGCAGCACCGGCTGGGAGCGCGCGCAGACTGACCGTTGCAGTTGTGTAATACTTGGCGGACCCACCACGAGAGAAGTGTGTGTGGGCAGTATTTGAAATTGTGTATAGGGCCGAAACGGTCAAGTGTTAAGACCACTGAGACCAGTATGTATGTGTATGTGAAAGACAGCCTACAAGCGTCAAAGCAAAGATAAGTGATTTTTCTGTGAAGTTGATTAATAATTTGTTATCGCGTTATTGTTTAATGCTTGAATTATTAGTAAATTAGTGAGAGGGATCAAAACTTGTCATCCCATCGTTGTTTAGGTGTTGAATTGTTAGTGAATGACAGAGGGGGCCTATAAGCGGTGCAGCACCGGCTGGGAGCGCGCGCAGACTGACCGTTGCAGTTGTGTAATACTTGGCGGACCCACCACGAGAGAAGTGTGTGTGGGCAGTATTTGAAATTGTGTATAGGGCCGAAACGGTCAAGTGTTAAGACCACTGAGACCAGTATGTATGTGTATGTGAAAGACAGCCTACAAGCGTCAAAGCAAAGATAAGTGATTTTTCTGTGAAGTTGATTAATAATTTGTTATCGCGTTATTGTTTAATGCTTGAATTATTAGTAAATTAGTGAGAGGGATCAAAACTTGTCATCCCATCGTTGTTTAGGTGTTGAATTGTTAGTGAATGACAGAGGGGGCCTATAAGCGGTGCAGCACCGGCTGGGAGCGCGCGCAGACTGACCGTTGCAGTTGTGTAATACTTGGCGGACCCACCACGAGAGAAGTGTGTGTGGGCAGTATTTGAAATTGTGTATAGGGCCGAAACGGTCAAGTGTTAAGACCACTGAGACCAGTATGTATGTGTATGTGAAAGACAGCCTACAAGCGTCAAAGCAAAGATAAGTGATTTTTCTGTGAAGTTGATTAATAATTTGTTATCGCGTTATTGTTTAATGCTTGAATTATTAGTAAATTAGTGAGAGGGATCAAAACTTGTCATCCCATCGTTGTTTAGGTGTTGAATTGTTAGTGAATGACAGAGGGGGCCTATAAGCGGTGCAGCACCGGCTGGGAGCGCGCGCAGACTGACCGTTGCAGTTGTGTAATACTTGGCGGACCCACCACGAGAGAAGTGTGTGTGGGCAGTATTTGAAATTGTGTATAGGGCCGAAACGGTCAAGTGTTAAGACCACTGAGACCAGTATGTATGTGTATGTGAAAGACAGCCTACAAGCGTCAAAGCAAAGATAAGTGATTTTTCTGTGAAGTTGATTAATAATTTGTTATCGCGTTATTGTTTAATGCTTGAATTATTAGTAAATTAGTGAGAGGGATCAAAACTTGTCATCCCATCGTTGTTTAGGTGTTGAATTGTTAGTGAATGACAGAGGGGGGCCTATAAGCGGTGCAGCACCGGCTGGGAGCGCGCGCAGACTGACCGTTGCAGTTGTGTAATACTTGGCGGACCCACCACGAGAGAAGTGTGTGTGGGCAGTATTTGAAATTGTGTATAGGGCCGAAACGGTCAAGTGTTAAGACCACTGAGACCAGTATGTATGTGTATGTGAAAGACAGCCTACAAGCGTCAAAGCAAAGATAAGTGATTTTTCTGTGAAGTTGATTAATAATTTGTTATCGCGTTATTGTTTAATGCTTGAATTATTAGTAAATTAGTGAGAGGGATCAAAACTTGTCATCCCATCGTTGTTTAGGTGTTGAATTGTTAGTGAATGACAGAGGGGGCCTATAAGCGGTGCAGCACCGGCTGGGAGCGCGCGCAGACTGACCGTTGCAGTTGTGTAATACTTGGCGGACCCACCACGAGAGAAGTGTGTGTGGGCAGTATTTGAAATTGTGTATAGGGCCGAAACGGTCAAGTGTTAAGACCACTGAGACCAGTATGTATGTGTATGTGAAAGACAGCCTACAAGCGTCAAAGCAAAGATAAGTGATTTTTCTGTGAAGTTGATTAATAATTTGTTATCGCGTTATTGTTTAATGCTTGAATTATTAGTAAATTAGTGAGAGGGATCAAAACTTGTCATCCCATCGTTGTTTAGGTGTTGAATTGTTAGTGAATGACAGAGGGGGCCTATAAGCGGTGCAGCACCGGCTGGGAGCGCGCGCAGACTGACCGTTGCAGTTGTGTAATACTTGGCGGACCCACCACGAGAGAAGTGTGTGTGGGCAGTATTTGAAATTGTGTATAGGGCCGAAACGGTCAAGTGTTAAGACCACTGAGACCAGTATGTATGTGTATGTGAAAGACAGCCTACAAGCGTCAAAGCAAAGATAAGTGATTTTTCTGTGAAGTTGATTAATAATTTGTTATCGCGTTATTGTTTAATGCTTGAATTATTAGTAAATTAGTGAGAGGGATCAAAACTTGTCATCCCATCGTTGTTTAGGTGTTGAATTGTTAGTGAATGACAGAGGGGGCCTATAAGCGGTGCAGCACCGGCTGGGGGCGCGCGCAGACTGACCGTTGCAGTTGTGTAATACTTGGCGGACCCACCACGAGAGAAGTGTGTGTGGGCAGTATTTGAAATTGTGTATAGGGCCGAAACGGTCAAGTGTTAAGACCACTGAGACCAGTATGTATGTGTATGTGAAAGACAGCCTACAAGCGTCAAAGCAAAGATAAGTGATTTTTCTGTGAAGTTGATTAATAATTTGTTATCGCGTTATTGTTTAATGCTTGAATTATTAGTAAATTAGTGAGAGGGATCAAAACTTGTCATCCCATCGTTGTTTAGGTGTTGAATTGTTAGTGAATGACAGAGGGGGGCCTATAAGCGGTGCAGCACCGGCTGGGAGCGCGCGCAGACTGACCGTTGCAGTTGTGTAATACTTGGCGGACCCACCACGAGAGAAGTGTGTGTGGGCAGTATTTGAAATTGTGTATAGGGCCGAAACGGTCAAGTGTTAAGACCACTGAGACCAGTATGTATGTGTATGTGAAAGACAGCCTACAAGCGTCAAAGCAAAGATAAGTGATTTTTCTGTGAAGTTGATTAATAATTTGTTATCGCGTTATTGTTTAATGCTTGAATTATTAGTAAATTAGTGAGAGGGATCAAAACTTGTCATCCCATCGTTGTTTAGGTGTTGAATTGTTAGTGAATGACAGAGGGGGCCTATAAGCGGTGCAGCACCGGCTGGGAGCGCGCGCAGACTGACCGTTGCAGTTGTGTAATACTTGGCGGACCCACCACGAGAGAAGTGTGTGTGGGCAGTATTTGAAATTGTGTATAGGGCCGAAACGGTCAAGTGTTAAGACCACTGAGACCAGTATGTATGTGTATGTGAAAGACAGCCTACAAGCGTCAAAGCAAAGATAAGTGATTTTTCTGTGAAGTTGATTAATAATTTGTTATCGCGTTATTGTTTAATGCTTGAATTATTAGTAAATTAGTGAGAGGGATCAAAACTTGTCATCCCATCGTTGTTTAGGTGTTGAATTGTTAGTGAATGACAGAGGGGGCCTATAAGCGGTGCAGCACCGGCTGGGAGCGCGCGCAGACTGACCGTTGCAGTTGTGTAATACTTGGCGGACCCACCACGAGAGAAGTGTGTGTGGGCAGTATTTGAAATTGTGTATAGGGCCGAAACGGTCAAGTGTTAAGACCACTGAGACCAGTATGTATGTGTATGTGAAAGACAGCCTACAAGCGTCAAAGCAAAGATAAGTGATTTTTCTGTGAAGTTGATTAATAATTTGTTATCGCGTTATTGTTTAATGCTTGAATTATTAGTAAATTAGTGAGAGGGATCAAAACTTGTCATCCCATCGTTGTTTAGGTGTTGAATTGTTAGTGAATGACAGAGGGGGCCTATAAGCGGTGCAGCACCGGCTGGGAGCGCGCGCAGACTGACCGTTGCAGTTGTGTAATACTTGGCGGACCCACCACGAGAGAAGTGTGTGTGGGCAGTATTTGAAATTGTGTATAGGGCCGAAACGGTCAAGTGTTAAGACCACTGAGACCAGTATGTATGTGTATGTGAAAGACAGCCTACAAGCGTCAAAGCAAAGATAAGTGATTTTTCTGTGAAGTTGATTAATAATTTGTTATCGCGTTATTGTTTAATGCTTGAATTATTAGTAAATTAGTGAGAGGGATCAAAACTTGTCATCCCATCGTTGTTTAGGTGTTGAATTGTTAGTGAATGACAGAGGGGGCCTATAAGCGGTGCAGCACCGGCTGGGAGCGCGCGCAGACTGACCGTTGCAGTTGTGTAATACTTGGCGGACCCACCACGAGAGAAGTGTGTGTGGGCAGTATTTGAAATTGTGTATAGGGCCGAAACGGTCAAGTGTTAAGACCACTGAGACCAGTATGTATGTGTATGTGAAAGACAGCCTACAAGCGTCAAAGCAAAGATAAGTGATTTTTCTGTGAAGTTGATTAATAATTTGTTATCGCGTTATTGTTTAATGCTTGAATTATTAGTAAATTAGTGAGAGGGATCAAAACTTGTCATCCCATCGTTGTTTAGGTGTTGAATTGTTAGTGAATGACAGAGGGGGCCTATAAGCGGTGCAGCACCGGCTGGGAGCGCGCGCAGACTGACCGTTGCAGTTGTGTAATACTTGGCGGACCCACCACGAGAGAAGTGTGTGTGGGCAGTATTTGAAATTGTGTATAGGGCCGAAACGGTCAAGTGTTAAGACCACTGAGACCAGTATGTATGTGTATGTGAAAGACAGCCTACAAGCGTCAAAGCAAAGATAAGTGATTTTTCTGTGAAGTTGATTAATAATTTGTTATCGCGTTATTGTTTAATGCTTGAATTATTAGTAAATTAGTGAGAGGGATCAAAACTTGTCATCCCATCGTTGTTTAGGTGTTGAATTGTTAGTGAATGACAGAGGGGGCCTATAAGCGGTGCAGCACCGGCTGGGAGCGCGCGCAGACTGACCGTTGCAGTTGTGTAATACTTGGCGGACCCACCACGAGAGAAGTGTGTGTGGGCAGTATTTGAAATTGTGTATAGGGCCGAAACGGTCAAGTGTTAAGACCACTGAGACCAGTATGTATGTGTATGTGAAAGACAGCCTACAAGCGTCAAAGCAAAGATAAGTGATTTTTCTGTGAAGTTGATTAATAATTTGTTATCGCGTTATTGTTTAATGCTTGAATTATTAGTAAATTAGTGAGAGGGATCAAAACTTGTCATCCCATCGTTGTTTAGGTGTTGAATTGTTAGTGAATGACAGAGGGGGCCTATAAGCGGTGCAGCACCGGCTGGGAGCGCGCGCAGACTGACCGTTGCAGTTGTGTAATACTTGGCGGACCCACCACGAGAGAAGTGTGTGTGGGCAGTATTTGAAATTGTGTATAGGGCCGAAACGGTCAAGTGTTAAGACCACTGAGACCAGTATGTATGTGTATGTGAAAGACAGCCTACAAGCGTCAAAGCAAAGATAAGTGATTTTTCTGTGAAGTTGATTAATAATTTGTTATCGCGTTATTGTTTAATGCTTGAATTATTAGTAAATTAGTGAGAGGGATCAAAACTTGTCATCCCATCGTTGTTTAGGTGTTGAATTGTTAGTGAATGACAGAGGGGGCCTATAAGCGGTGCAGCACCGGCTGGGAGCGCGCGCAGACTGACCGTTGCAGTTGTGTAATACTTGGCGGACCCACCACGAGAGAAGTGTGTGTGGGCAGTATTTGAAATTGTGTATAGGGCCGAAACGGTCAAGTGTTAAGACCACTGAGACCAGTATGTATGTGTATGTGAAAGACAGCCTACAAGCGTCAAAGCAAAGATAAGTGATTTTTCTGTGAAGTTGATTAATAATTTGTTATCGCGTTATTGTTTAATGCTTGAATTATTAGTAAATTAGTGAGAGGGATCAAAACTTGTCATCCCATCGTTGTTTAGGTGTTGAATTGTTAGTGAATGACAGAGGGGGCCTATAAGCGGTGCAGCACCGGCTGGGAGCGCGCGCAGACTGACCGTTGCAGTTGTGTAATACTTGGCGGACCCACCACGAGAGAAGTGTGTGTGGGCAGTATTTGAAATTGTGTATAGGGCCGAAACGGTCAAGTGTTAAGACCACTGAGACCAGTATGTATGTGTATGTGAAAGACAGCCTACAAGCGTCAAAGCAAAGATAAGTGATTTTTCTGTGAAGTTGATTAATAATTTGTTATCGCGTTATTGTTTAATGCTTGAATTATTAGTAAATTAGTGAGAGGGATCAAAACTTGTCATCCCATCGTTGTTTAGGTGTTGAATTGTTAGTGAATGACAGAGGGGGCCTATAAGCGGTGCAGCACCGGCTGGGAGCGCGCGCAGACTGACCGTTGCAGTTGTGTAATACTTGGCGGACCCACCACGAGAGAAGTGTGTGTGGGCAGTATTTGAAATTGTGTATAGGGCCGAAACGGTCAAGTGTTAAGACCACTGAGACCAGTATGTATGTGTATGTGAAAGACAGCCTACAAGCGTCAAAGCAAAGATAAGTGATTTTTCTGTGAAGTTGATTAATAATTTGTTATCGCGTTATTGTTTAATGCTTGAATTATTAGTAAATTAGTGAGAGGGATCAAAACTTGTCATCCCATCGTTGTTTAGGTGTTGAATTGTTAGTGAATGACAGAGGGGGCCTATAAGCGGTGCAGCACCGGCTGGGAGCGCGCGCAGACTGACCGTTGCAGTTGTGTAATACTTGGCGGACCCACCACGAGAGAAGTGTGTGTGGGCAGTATTTGAAATTGTGTATAGGGCCGAAACGGTCAAGTGTTAAGACCACTGAGACCAGTATGTATGTGTATGTGAAAGACAGCCTACAAGCGTCAAAGCAAAGATAAGTGATTTTTCTGTGAAGTTGATTAATAATTTGTTATCGCGTTATTGTTTAATGCTTGAATTATTAGTAAATTAGTGAGAGGGATCAAAACTTGTCATCCCATCGTTGTTTAGGTGTTGAATTGTTAGTGAATGACAGAGGGGGCCTATAAGCGGTGCAGCACCGGCTGGGAGCGCGCGCAGACTGACCGTTGCAGTTGTGTAATACTTGGCGGGACCCACCACGAGAGAAGTGTGTGTGGGCAGTATTTGAAATTGTGTATAGGGCCGAAACGGTCAAGTGTTAAGACCACTGAGACCAGTATGTATGTGTATGTGAAAGACAGCCTACAAGCGTCAAAGCAAAGATAAGTGATTTTTCTGTGAAGTTGATTAATAATTTGTTATCGCGTTATTGTTTTAATGCTTGAATTATTAGTAAATTAGTGAGAGGGATCAAAACTTGTCATCCCATCGTTGTTTAGGTGTTGAGATTGTTAGTGAATGACAGAGGGGGCCTATAAGCGGTGCAGCACCGGCTGGGAGCGCGCGCAGACTGACCGTTGCAGTTGTGTAATACTTGGCGGACCCACCACGAGAGAAGTGTGTGTGGGCAGTATTTGAAATTGTGTATAGGGCCGAAACGGTCAAGTGTTAAGACCACTGAGACCAGTATGTATGTGTATGTGAAAGACAGCCTACAAGCGTCAAAGCAAAGATAAGTGATTTTTCTGTGAAGTTGATTAATAATTTGTTATCGCGTTATTGTTTAATGCTTGAATTATTAGTAAATTAGTGAGAGGGATCAAAACTTGTCATCCCATCGTTGTTTAGGTGTTGAATTGTTAGTGAATGACAGAGGGGGCCTATAAGCGGTGCAGCACCGGCTGGGAGCGCGCGCAGACTGACCGTTGCAGTTGTGTAATACTTGGCGGACCCACCACGAGAGAAGTGTGTGTGGGCAGTATTTGAAATTGTGTATAGGGCCGAAACGGTCAAGTGTTAAGACCACTGAGACCAGTATGTATGTGTATGTGAAAGACAGCCTACAAGCGTCAAAGCAAAGATAAGTGATTTTTCTGTGAAGTTGATTAATAATTTGTTATCGCGTTATTGTTTAATGCTTGAATTATTAGTAAATTAGTGAGAGGGATCAAAACTTGTCATCCCATCGTTGTTTAGGTGTTGAATTGTTAGTGAATGACAGAGGGGGCCTATAAGCGGTGCAGCACCGGCTGGGAGCGCGCGCAGACTGACCGTTGCAGTTGTGTAATACTTGGCGGACCCACCACGAGAGAAGTGTGTGTGGGCAGTATTTGAAATTGTGTATAGGGCCGAAACGGTCAAGTGTTAAGACCACTGAGACCAGTATGTATGTGTATGTGAAAGACAGCCTACAAGCGTCAAAGCAAAGATAAGTGATTTTTCTGTGAAGTTGATTAATAATTTGTTATCGCGTTATTGTTTAATGCTTGAATTATTAGTAAATTAGTGAGAGGGATCAAAACTTGTCATCCCATCGTTGTTTAGGTGTTGAATTGTTAGTGAATGACAGAGGGGGCCTATAAGCGGTGCAGCACCGGCTGGGAGCGCGCGCAGACTGACCGTTGCAGTTGTGTAATACTTGGCGGACCCACCACGAGAGAAGTGTGTGTGGGCAGTATTTGAAATTGTGTATAGGGCCGAAACGGTCAAGTGTTAAGACCACTGAGACCAGTATGTATGTGTATGTGAAAGACAGCCTACAAGCGTCAAAGCAAAGATAAGTGATTTTCTGTGAAGTTGATTAATAATTTTGTTATCGCGTTATTGTTTAAATGCTTGAATTATTAGTAAATTAGTGAGAGGGATCAAAACTCCCCTCGCTCGCTCCGCGTCGCTCGGGGAATATTAGAACAGGACCTTTTTTTTTTTTTTTTTTTTTTTTTTTTTTTTTTTTTTTTTTTTTTTTTGTCAAAATAAAATCTGCTACTCAAAAACACCCAGATGCACCCTTCCATTGACTAAGAGGAGACAACCTGACAAAATCCCCAATCCCACGGCTTTCATACAGTACCAATGGGATGAATGGCTGTTGGGTTAAACAGTCACTAACTGGTATGCATCTGGCCTTAGGGCGACACCAGGCTGACGGACTCCACACAGATGGACATCCATTGCCCTTCCCTGATAAGAGGCTCTGTCAGGGTGACCGAATATTTTCCCTCACCACATAGAACACCCTTCTATGGATACCAACAAAACCCTGTCTTCGCGTGCAACCTCGGGGGATCAGCTGCATAGCACGAGACATAAATTCAGATCCCCAAAACCCCAAAACAGGCGTGGCAAAAGAGTGGGAAAAGATCGTGCTTAGGTAGCAGAATGACAAAAGCAGAGCGGCTGTCAAAGAAATTCTTTAGAATCGGCAGTTGGAATTGTTCCAGCGCAAGAATGAGAATCTCAACAATATGAGAAATTGGCATATATTTTGACATTCTATGTCTCCAAGAGACCAGGACAAGTGCAGACAGACCAATACATTTTGAGAATTTCACAGTCTTTCAAAGGAATGAAGGAAGAGGGGTAGCAATCATACTGAACAAAAACCTAAAAAACAAAGTTTCCACCATAAATCTAGAGAAATGGGGTAGCAACTCATGTGAATTATTGGGGGTTCGTCTTGACAAACCTGACGGAGTTCACAAAAGCATCGTGCTCATCAATGCCTACGTTCACCCAGGAACCTGCACAACAAAAGAGAATTGGGCCTTTTTAGAGGAAATAGAGAACGAACTTGGAGACTCGGTCATTATCTGTGGAGACCTCAATGCAAGATCAAAGTTATGGGACCAGCGGAACACAAAACCCACAAGGACTCGCACTTGAAGGAATGATAGGGGAAATTCTTCTTAGCCCTTTAACAACCACATCCCCAACTCGCCTTGGAACAGACAAGGGGACAGTGACAGTGTGATCGACATCGCTCTAACATCTCCAAAATTCAGAGCAGAAATGAATGCAGAGACGCTTCCATACCAAGGCAGCGACCACCTCCCGGTAGCTTTCAGTCTACAGAAACTGTCCGATAAACCCTGTATGAAACTGCGTGATCCATTTCATTATAAACCAAAGAGACAACCGTCATCGAAAAATTAAGACGCAGAAGAAACAAAAAGAACGGGCACTGAACAGGATGCAAACGATTCAGCCCCCATGGTGGAATACCGACACAGAGAGAGCCTGTATAGAAAAACATGCGGCTGTCAAACTTTGGCAAAAAAGAAAGAACAAAACCATCTCCGGACAAAGATATTGAAACAAAAATGAAAGAAAAAACTAAACAGTTTGAAGTCATTGCTCAAGAGGCCAAAAATGACAAGTGGAAACAGTTTTGCGAGGCACTCAGTTATGACACAACATTGACAGGAGTTCTGGCAATTTTATCGTCGCATGGAAGGGAAAACGGTGCACAAACAACAACCCAGACATGTTAGACACTGACGGAACCAAGGCTTAAGACAATGAAGAAAAAGGATCTGCCTGGCTCAAACGTTTCATACAACAGAGTGATCAAAGAAACTTAGATGAGAAAAAGAAATATGTTGAGGGAGTTAAACCAAACCCTTATGCAGACTGGACCTGATGATGACTTGACAATGGATGATCTAAACGAGGGCAATAGCTAAATGCAAGAAAGAATCCGGCTCCTGGGCCCAGACAAAGTTCGTTACTCAGACATCAAGGAGCTATCGGAAGAAGACAGAAAGCAAACTTTTCAATCTATATCAAAACAGTCTCCACAATGGACAGGTGCCGGAGGACTGGACACACAGGCTTCTTAAAACCCATACCAAAACCAGGTAAGGACCATCGTCAGGTAAGCGGCTACCGGATCCTAACCATGGCAAAACAGTGTTGAAAGCTCATGGAACGCAATATAGCCAGGAAACTTGCAAGGGATCTTGAACACAGGGCACATTCTCCCTTCAAATCAAGGTGGTTACAGAACAGCAAGTCCACATGGGGGGGGGGAAAAAAATTGCAGCTGCTTTTGCATATGAGGTGTAATGAAGGATTTCAAAGAAAAGAAGAAACACTACAGTAGCAATGGACCTTGAAGATGCCTACAATAAAGACCAGTTTTGCGCACCTCATGGAGCTGCTACTAAGGTATGGGAGTAGAGTAGTTGACACTGACAAGATGGATAGCAGCAGCGCTTTCAGGAAAGAACCGTCGTCCTACGCCTCGGAGATTGGATGTCTGCACGCTTCTAAACTATCCATGGGGACTGCCACAAGGGTCCTCCACTCTCTCCTGTCCTCTACAATGTCTACACGAAGGGCCTTGCAGACTTAAACAACAATGGAGATTGCTCGGGGTGCTTACCCTTGCGGGATGACGGCCTGGTCGTCAAAACTTCAAAAATGCTCAGGGAAAGAACTGATGCCGTCCAGAAACAACTAAACAATATTGCTCAATGGTGCAAAGACACAGGATCTTCCATCAATCCAGCGAAAGCCCAAACGTTGCTGTGCACCCTCAACAACAAAACCGCGAGCAAATCACCACCGTCTGGTCATTCGAGTGGGGATTCAAATTGAGAAAAACTGAATGCCTACGCTACCTAGGAATACACTTCGACAGGATGCTGAACCTTCAGAAAACATACGGAAAACACTGTTCTCAAATGCAAAAAGGGCCTTTCAGTCTTAAAAGCAATGGCAACCAAAGGAATTGAACAACGCCACCCTCTTCCTGCTATACCAATCACTCGTCCTCAGTGTGATCGACTACGGACTTGGGCTAACAACACCGTCTCAAAGCAACCTCCTAAAATTAGAAAGAGTCAAAATAAAGCTATGAGGCTGAGCTTGGAACAACAAAAGACACGCCCACAGAAACCAAGCGATACCTCTTGACCTTCCTTCAGTGCATGCCAGAAACAAGTTAGAACAGGTCAAGACCTACTTCAAAGCATTAGAAAACCCTCAAAACCCACTGCATGACGCAGTCAAAGGAACAAAAAGGCAGCCGTCTAGGACGAGGAAGATCATGGATGGGGCAAGCAGAAGACACAATCCAGCTAGTATGGCCGACTTCAGCAGACCTGAAAGAAACAAAAGAATGGGAGAAAAACCCCGAAAACCTCAACCATCTATTCAACACAGTCATTTCACCCACTCTAGGAAGACATTTGTCGGGAATGGCCAGAGGCAAAACTGATGCGGAAGTGAAGCTGCTTATAGAAGAAAACAGTAAAGAAGAGGACATCATCATATACACAGATGCTCAGTCACCAAAGACCATCTGGCTGGGGGATTCACTGCGAAACAAAATGAAGAAAACAATTTGGGAAGAGAATGCTGCCTACAAAGGTCACAACCTCCAGCCTAACGATGGAAGTTGAAGCCGTGACACATGCCCTCCAGTGGCTATCGTCCTTCCATACGCCCGGAAACCAACATGCCATGATCCTAACCGACTCAATGAACCTCATACAGAAAATGTGAAAACGGAATGGGTAGCCCAGAGTGGCATAACGCAATGCGCCAACTTTCAGATTAAAAAACTCACCATGGTCATACTGCCCGGGACATGCAGGTTTTAAGGGGGAAATGACGAGCTGACAGACTTGCTGGTAACGCAACACCAACGAGCAGCCTACATCTAGGAAAATCGGAAATCCTCAGAAAAGTCAAAGAATACCAAAAAGAACAGGTACAAGGCCATCACACCACTGATCGCCTCAAAGAAATAAAAGCAGAGAGAGGAGCGCCGCAAATCTAACATGAAAGGTAGAGCACGATGCTTTGCAAATCAAACAAATATCGCATCATTTCCAAACCAACATTGCGCAAAGTTCTTCAAAACGGAACAGAGTCTCTGTGGGCCTTTCCAAATACAATAGACCGAGCAACACACTAATGCCACGGTTCTTGGCATCCAGAGATCTTTTCCCATCCCTCTTGCGGCCAGTCAGTGGCG
>NC_134879.1:17573735-17578735 GCF_041734735.1 Babylonia areolata
CTCCCTAGTCGGCGCTTTTGGTCCGCGACACCGCGTCACCAGTCCCAGCTGTAGGAACACGTGCGGTTGTGCCAGGTCTTCCGCAATCCCCGTTCTGAGCGGAACATCCCGTGTGGCGGCCTGTCTTTCAAGTTGTTCCCCATCTCCCCATTCACAAGCACGGCTCAGCTAGTTGGCGGGACTTCAGAACGTAAGCTAGGAAGAGTTTATGCTAATATGAACTTTGATCATGCCGGCATCTCAGCTGAGAGTTGTATTGTCCTGTCTCCCCAATCTCTTTGTGAGGTAAACGGGTCAACTTGTCGACATAGAATGTGTATAGACAAGTGGGTGAATCTGTCAGTCATTCACATAGCGTCACTAGGACAAGCAGAGATTGGTAATTTCAGTTCAACTAGTTGGGGGAGTGAGTGTTGTAGCTTGCCTTAGTATGCACAGTATGTTGTGGGAAGGGATAAAACCAGTCAGTTTCAGTTTCAGTAGCTCAAGGAGGCGTCACTGCGTTCGGACAAATCCATATACACTACACCACATCTACCAAGCAGATGCCTGACCAGCAGCGTAACCCAATGCGCTTAGTCAGGCCTTGAGCACCAGTCCCTTGAAAACCAGTCAGCACAGCCAGTTTTTAGCTGTCTCCCACTGAGAAAAACTGTCTGACACAGGGTGACTGACTGATCAGTGATGTGAGGAGCAAGGAAATCCTTGTTGGGCTGTGTGCTGCTTGTAGTTGTAGGTGCTGCTTGTAGGTGTTGCTTGTAGGAAGTACTTGAAGTAGGCAGTTTGTGCTGCCTTAGTGTGTGTTGCTTTTGCTAAGTAGAGTGAACTGCTTAGTGTGTGTCCTGATTTCCCATGTAAATTGTAAAAGTAAACACTCTATAAAAACCACTCCATGTGGCCCTGCTATTGATGTGAGGAGAGAGTGAGTGAGTGCATCATTAGTTGATCCTATATCCCCCTGTCTGTTCCCCTCTCTCTTCTATTAGAATCGAACCACACTCACAAAACACTTTTTACATATATATCGGGTGTCCCAAAAAAAGTGAACCTCTTTTTGACAAGTATTTTCTCAGTGACAGAGAAACCGAATTCATTGAACATTTTCATACAGTAACCTTAGGGTATCACCAACAAGTCTGCAAACTATATAAAAGTTCGGACGCAAATTAAGCGAGTATTGTCAAATTCAAAACAGCATGTCAAAAAATCCAGTATCAGAGTTGTGCAATGTGACCATCATGTTCACGCAAGCTGCCAGGTGTTGGCATCTGTCAGTGTCAGTCTAAAAAATAGCCTGTCTGGGTGTCAAGTCTATTGATTGTTTTATTGTCGTCCATATCCAAAATCAGTTCTGTCCAAAGTTTCAGTTTGAAAGGATCAACCATACTTTTCAGTGAAAGTGATAAGGTTACCATTGAAAACTGTTTCAAGGAGAAAGTGAGTTTTCCTCTGATATTGGATTTTTTGACATGCTGTTTTGAATTTGACAATACTTGCATAATTTGCGTCCGAACTTTTCTATAGTGTGCAGTCTTGTTGATGATACCCTAAGGTTATTGTGTGAAAAATTCCAATGAATTCGGTTTCTCTATCACAGAAAATACTTGTCAAAAAGCGGTTCACTTTTTGGGGGACACCCGATACATGCATATATATATATATATATATATATATGGGTGGATGTTTGATTGTTTGATGGAGTTGGTGTAAAGCGTTTATGCATTATGCATTCTGTTCGGCATGTGTACATGTATGTGTGTGTGTATGTGCGTTTTGTATGAGCGCGCGGCTTACATTTTACGATGAGCATCGCCATAAAAAGTACCCGTCGTGTGCAGGGCAGTTTGTGTGTGTGTGTGTGTGTGTGTGTGTGTGTGTGTGTGTGCGTGTTGTGTGTGTATGTGTGTGTGTGTGCGTGCGCGCGCGCGTGCGTGCGTGTGTATGTTTGTGGGGGACGGGGGGTGTGCCTTTGCACGGGGATGGAAATATCGGATTTTCTTGAAAGAATGAAGTGGAAACGATTTGCCCGAGTAGAAGACAGTACTATACTATAGTGACACCTTGCCCTTTTTACAGCTTGTAGAAAGTAGGTCACGGTGTCCTGTGCAACGTTGCACGTGATATACTGTCAGGCAGAATAGAAGCAATGTGGTCTCTCTCTCTCTCTGTCTCTCTCTCTCTCTCTTGATTCTGTACGTTGATTTATTTTTAGGGGCTTGTTCTTGTCATTATTCTCTCTCACACACACGTACATTGCCGTGAGTGCATACACGCATGTTAATATTAACACACACACACACACACACACACTACAAACTCACGCAATGCACGCACGCACACACACGCACATACACACACACACACACACACACACACACACACAAATATCTGTATGTTCACGTATATCGTCTCCTCAGCGCGCGCGCGCACACACACACACACACACACACACACACACACACACACACACACACACACACACACACACAACCCCACTCCCCACCCCTACCCCTCCCCTCGTTCTCTTTCGTGTTCCTAGTTCTGAAATCACTTCAAGGGTATGGACGTAATATTGAAGATCTCTCTCTCTCTCTCACTACACACACACACACACACACACACACACACACACACACACACACACAATCTTCTTAGCGCCACTCCTACTTAATCCGAGATAAGTGTCGTCGTTCTATCAAGTCTGCTAACTGCACGTGACACAGCTGTCCTTTTACCTTTGTTGTTATTATCGATGCTGTCTCTGAGCAATGTCCAAGCTAAACATGTCCAGACTTGAACACAGGCTTCTCCTCTCGCGTCAGTAAGAATGGACCACAATGCAAATCATGCAATGCACACACACACACACACACACAGACACACACACACACACACAGACACACACACACACACACACACACACACACACACACACAATGCAGTAAGATAAGATAAGAATAACTTTATTATCTCCAACTGGAGTAATCCCTCCCATGAAAGACAACACACAAATGGCCTATTGTTTATTCGTGGATAATGGGCAATAATCATCTGCAGCTGGAGAAGTTACTCCCCCCCCTCGCCCCCCTCCCCACCCCCTTCACTCATCACGATGAAGACAGCCCTTGCCGTCAATTTCAAAGACGTCATGTCGCAGGAGCTTGCTCGGAAGTTTCAGGTATGATGGGATGTCGTGGTTCGCGTGCAATTCGTCCAATCGTGAAGCGTCACACTGAGGACTGACAGACAATTTAACTCTCTCCATACGAACGGCGAAAGAGACGACGTTAACAGCGTTTCACCCCAATTACCACCATCAAAATATTGCAAGCGGAAGGCTCTTATACTGAAGAGGTGAATGTTGACAAAGAATACCACAGTTCTGACGACGGAAGCTAAAGGTTGGGTCATTCAGACACCCACTGGACATCCGAGGGGTCTGTGTAGAGGAGAAGAGAGGACTGGTCGTACTGAGTGAGTTAAAGCCAATTGATCAGGGCTCCCCATTCATTCTGCTGAAGGTCTCCAGTGAGCTAGCTCGTCGGGTTCATCGTGTCCGAAACATACATCTCCGCGGGAAGCAAGTGAGGCGGTGAGTAGAGTAGTCGTATGTGTGCGTTAGTGATTCTAAGTCCCGGGGCCTGTTCATTCCATTCAGACCACAGCATTCAGATTTTCATATTTTATTTGACATCTACCGACTTGATGGAAATAACTTTGTAAGTTTGTTCTTTCCGCACTTGAGTTCGGAGAATTTCATTCCAGTTTCCTGCAATGTACGGACAACTGTCGCTGAATTAGCCACCGGAATTTGAGATTTTAAATATATTTATATATCGCCATGTATTTAGGCCCAATGTCTCTGTAAGCATGATGAAGCATTTTCATTGAGAATTTGAGAATTTCTGACTTGTAAACTGTAGTCTATATGCTGTTAAATATACATCACTAAGTGATGTGAGTTAAGAGAATTTCGATCACCATATTTGCAAAGATTCTTCCAAATTGAGCAGGTCACCATTTCACCTTCTGGTGTGCAGTTGCAAGGACAATACCTCACAAAATATCTATATGAACGGTCTGTAGAAGAGGGAGAGAACTTTTTATTAAACGAGTTAGTGGAAACTGAAGACTGATGTGAAATGTGTAAGTTTACAGGTAGACTGTTTAGCGTGTTTTGGTGGGGTGATTTGATTGTTCGTTTTTTACAGTGATATCTGAGGTTTGAAGGTGTTAAAATATAATGAAGATATAGAGTAGTTCTTGCGTAAAAGAAAACACTGCGTTCCACTGACCTGCACTGTTATAGTATGGTACCACTTTTCTGTCATTTCACATTATTAGGACACATTTTCCCAAGAAGCGGTCGTCGCCACGGAGTAGGGCCAACTTTTTTTCATCTCTCTCTCCCCTCCCCTTCCCCCATCGTTTAACTGGCCAAAAAGAAAGTTTCTAAACAATTTCAACTCTCCTTTTCTCTCTCTCTCTCTCTCTCTCACTCGTGTGTGCAATTCTCTGTCTGAATGTTATCTTAACCATGAACAACTGCTTTGCGGTTTTGTTGTTGGTAGTAGGGCCAACTATGTTATTCTGCCAATGTATATGATTTGTTTGCTTGTAATAATGGATTTCTGTTCTGTAAATTTTTGCAAAGTATACACACCTTTCTTACTGCCGAGGATTATTTTACGCGCGCCGAATTCATTGTTTTTCATGACATGAGTTTTTCATAACAAGTGCAAAAAGCATTTTGACACTGTCATCTTTCCGGGCAAGTCGATGAGTGCTTTTGACCCAAACTGAGACATGCGGGCAAAGTGCGAGTTGTAGTTTGCAAACAAGAAACGATATGGCTGAGTGCCATGTAAAGTACATTGGCTAACTCCGGGTATATAGTTGATAACAAAGGAAGCATGCTTCCCGCGACACACAGGTCAATACAACCTTTGAACTGGAACAACCTCGAAAAGGAACAGGGGGGGAAAACTATCGACAACATC
>NC_134879.1:17583735-17616235 GCF_041734735.1 Babylonia areolata
AAAGAGATGACTTCGACTGATAAAAATATCTATCTTGCCTTCCTCTCTTAAAATTGGAGATTCAGATGTAGACTTTGTATCTTCAGTGAAAAAATCTGGGTGTGACGTTTGATTCAAACCTCACAATGAAGAAACGCGTAAACAATCCCTGCAAGGCTGCATACTTTCACATTCGAAAGATCAGTTCTATCCGACATCTCCTTACTCAAGCAACACAAACTCTGGTGTGCTCTCTTGTCTTGTCCAGACTAGATTACTGTAACTCATTCCTCACTGGTTGTCCTAGATACTTAATACAAAAACTCCAGAAAGTTCAAAACGCAGGAGCAAGATTAATCTTTAGAACCAAAAAGACTGACAATATCACTCATCTTCTGCGTTCTATACACTGGTTACCAATATTTTTGTCCGCATTCAGTACAAAGTTACAATTCTCACCTTCAACTCCATTTTGGGTGCTGCTCCTCAGTATCTGAGAGAATTGATTCAAACCTACACACCCCGTCGACAACTCAGATCATCTTCCGATTCACGGCGGCTACTTGCTCCCCGTGTTAAAACCCCATCCTTCGGTGATTCTTCCTTTTCTTATTCAGCTCCATATGTTTGGAACAGTTTACCTCACAATCTTCGCCACTCTCCTTCATTTCAGTCTTTCAAAACTGGTCTGAAAACACATCTTTTTGAAAACGCCTATCCATAGACCTTCCAAACCTTTTCAGTTTTAAGTCATGTAAACTCTCTCTCTCTTTCGTTTGTGTGTGTGTGTATGTGTGTCTGTGTCTGTGTGTGTGTAATTATGTAATACGTGTAGTCTCTGAATCTTTTATATTATTGTGCGCTAAATCATTATTTTTCTTCTTCTTTCTTTTGTGAGTTATTGCGCGCGCATGTGTGTGTGTGTGTTTGACTGATGTTTATTGTAAAGCGCTTTGAGCTCTAAGGGAGGAAAGCGCTCAACAAATGTCCATTATTATTATTATTGTTATTATTAATTAAGCATTTGTTTAGTGTATGTTGAGTCGGATGCATTATTATTTCATAGTAACATTTTGCCAATTTTCGGTAGTATTGCTGGCTGTATTACCACCATCACATGTGCAAACCATTATTACCGCAGTTTAAGTTCAGTTAAGATGGTTTGTTGCCCAAATAGCCTTTTTCGAACTTGACTCCAGATGCCATGTAGAAGTATTCCGGCGGTGTACAAAGCAGCGTCTAGAGAATGGCAACAACTTTAGTGACAAAATTATATTAACTCAAGAAAAACCCCGCGAAAAATATGCACCAAAAGAGTGGTGACGACGAAGGGGAAAAAAAGAAAGAAAAGAAGAAGAAAAAAAAAAAAAAAAAAAAAAAAAACCAAAAACGGACAGTCTTCCGTATTGTCACAAAGAATCAACACGTGGTCAGTATGATTTTCTGAAAGTGATTTCCCTTCTCCTAAGTAAGCTTTAGACTGGGGTTGACAGTTTTGAATGCAACAGACTCAGCGAGATATATTTTCTTGTCTTCAAGTTATAATTGTTAATTGACAATGATGATACATTTATCCCACGAAGAATGTAAGTAAAATAATTTGTGAACAGAGCGCTAGAGGTGAAATCTGAGAACGGTCAGAAGAGAAGAGATGGCTGGAAAAATCATAGTTGGAGAAAAAATCTGACAAACGCGGGGAAACGTACAAAAACCGTTTTTGTATTTGTATTTCTTTTTACCACAACCGATTTCTCTGTGTGAAATTCAGGCTGCCAGGGAGAGCGCGTCGCTACACTACGGCGCCACCCTTTTTAATTTTTTTTCCCTGCATGCAGTTTTATTTGTTTTTCCTATCCAAGTGGATTTTTCTACAGAATTTTGCCAGGAACAACCTTTTGTTACCGTGGGTTCTTTTGCGTGCGCTAAGTGCATGCTGCACATGGGACCTCGGTTTATCTTCTCATCCGAATGACTAGCGTCCAGACCACCACTCGAGGTCTAGTGGAGGGGGAGAAAATATCGGCGGCTGAGCCGTGATTCGAACCAGCGCGCTCAGATTCTCTCGCTTCCTAGTAGGTGGACGCGTTACCTCTAGGCCATCACTCCACAACCCGGGCTCAAAATGCGTGTGAATAGTTCCCTTACTTGCTTGCATGCTTGCTTCGTTTGGAGAAAAAGGCACCAACAAATCTCTCGTCATTTCGGTCTTGGCCGGGCCAGCTGATTATGTTCCAGTGGTTTTACCTGCTGTTTTCATCTCCTGTTCCCATAGTTCTTCTCCATGTGCCTCTCTTTGTGTGAATAGTCTGATACATATCTATAGACAGACAGACTGATAGATAAGTGGTTTCATTGGTATAATTCTCCCAGACTCTCTCTCTCTCTCTCTCTCTCTCTCTCTCTCTCTCTGAGCATATTTGCCTCCAGAAAATTCCCCTTTTATGAGGAGACTGATATAGATAATGGCGTTTTCTTGCTGAAAGACACTCTGTTGCAGGCAGTCAGACTGAGAATGTGGAGACCTTCCAATGATCATTTTTGGTGATCTTAATTCCAGAACAGCTAATACGAATTCTAGAAATATTAACCCAATCAACGACATACATGTTGTGAATGAGAGCGATGACAGTGAATGTGTTACTCATCCCCTTGATGAAACTGCCAGACTATCAAACGATTCTTCTATCAATTCTTTCGGTGAATTTCCGATGTGTGTGTGTGAGGAGTTTAGCTTGACTATACTACACAGGTGGTTTTGAACCCCTACACTTTCATGGTAATTTTACGCCCATTGCCGAAATTCACTGAACATTCATTCATTCATTCATTCACTGTCTTTCTTACCTATTTATTTCATGCGTTAGCGCATGCTAATAGTGTTCGATTTGCCTCGGAATGTGTGCACATAGCGGTGGCGGCGGACTGTCGGTTTATCAGCTGCTATCGCAAGATCAACCATCACCATGATTTTTTTTTTTTTTTTAGTTTAATGTGACATCATGCAATGCAGTCGAAACGCACAGCTGGCTCAGTGTGTGTGTGTGTGTGTGTGTGTGTGTGTGTGTGTGTGTGTGTGTGTGCACTGTTTCATGTGTTTGGGCGTGGGGGAGGGAGCGGCTGGGAGAGGATAGTACAATGCCTTTTCCACATCGAAAGCTCACGGCAACAATAACTGAAGTTGTACAGTAACAGGCAAAGCCATGCCTCAGTTTACTAGCCGGTAAAACTGAAAAGAAAAAAAAAATAATAGACTCAGGAAGGCAAATAAGTACATAAACCTGGGAATCCCGCAGGGTTCCATTATTAATTTTCTCCATTGTTGTTCAACATTATGCTTTATGATTTACACACATGTTTTTCATCATCTACCAAGCTGGCTCAATATGCTGATGATACTGCCATATGGAAAAGGACAAGACTACATCAATTATATACAGAAACATTTTCAGCAAGAACTCGATAGACTGAGTAGCTATATGCACTCTTATGATTTTGAGTTTTCTGCAGAAAAAACACATTTGATCCTCATTAATAATGGTTATAATAATAACGGTTATAATCCCAGCAAACTACCACAATTTTTTGGGGGGAGAACGTGAAACTTTCAAGACCGAAATCAGATGTATATATGACTAAATGTGTGTGTGTGCGTGCGTGCGCGACCGCGCCGTGTGTGTGTGTGTGTGTGTGTGTGTGTGTGTGTGTGTGTGTGTGTGTGTGTGTGTGTGTGACAAAGAAAGCAAGAAACAAAGGAATGAATAAGTTTGAAATCAACAAATGAATAAATGAAGAAGCAAAGAAGGGGATACAGGTAATAAATCGAGATTTTCTTCTTCAATCAGAAAAAAAAAAGTTGGAGATCAGAGATGATGAATTGAGACTTTGTTTCTAATCAGAGAAAGTGGGAGATGAGACTCTCACTTACCTTTCCACGAAGTCCTCAAAACATCTGTCGCCACATACAAAATCCTACAACGGTGACGACCGTTCGTTTACAACTCCCTCAGGCAAATCGTTGTCTGAAAGCCATCGTGAAACCACCGCATAACGAAAACGCCGCCTCCGAGTTTCCATGGCAACTGGTCAATAACAGACTCGTCGTGTTGACATGCACGTGCGCGTGATGCCGAGCTAAGTACCAACCACCAGAGACACATACGTTACGCTCGGCCCCGCTATTGACTGTCTGCCAAGTCGCAGGTGACCCATGTTTGTTTGGACAGCCAGACCATCGCTGATTAAAGGTCTACACGGACCAACAGGCGTCCATCGGATCACTGTCTTCTCTTCGTGTTGACATGCAGTTATCCTCTTGGGAATAATTGTTTCCCTGGCAAGGAGGGCTTGATGGGTGGAGGTAGGGGAGGTGGAGGGGGGAGGTAAAAAACAGCGTGTTTATGGCCCTCGCAACCCATGACAACAATGAACTTTCCCCTTTTCTTCGTGTCATAAATCGCAGCAAGCCTCAAGTAGCCTTCGTGTGACAAAAATTATTGGGAAGGGGGACATTCGCCGAATGACAGTGTTTGCTTCAGTGGAGAGCGATGTTCCAGTTTCCAGCAATCAATCAATAGTTTTGTTGTACATGATGCTGGCTGCACTTTATCGTTTCGCTTCCACGTAGCTTTTAGTTTTGGTGGCGTTTGAACGAATGTGGTGAGAATTAGGTCTTTCTCTGTCTCTCTGTGTCTCTACCTCGTTGTATGTCTGCCTGGCTGCCTGCCTCTCTCTCTCTCTCTCTCTCTCTCTCTGTGTGTGTGTGTGTGTGTGTGGTTGCTGTTGTCTCGTTGTTACTGTTGTGTTATTAAAACACTTTCGGAAAGACAACATAAGCGTTCCTTTCAAGTGGACGTGGCATTAACAAGCAAGCAAAATAGATAAACAATCAATCAAAACCAACCAACTTAAAAGATTTTTGTAAATGAACAGAGTTGAACTGTCTGATTCAACCCCCTCCCATTCCTCTTCTAAACGATAACACTCAAAATGTATACATTGATACTCGAACAAAATGTCTTAAGTCACCGATATGTGTGACAGGACATTAAACAGAATTAAACTCCTCCTCCTTGAACTGTCTATGGTATGAAATGACTTTTGGATTATGATTTACATTTTTGTAGTGCGTGACTTATTATGTTGTGCTCACTGAAACTGAAACGAAATTACGATCCAGGGTATTCAGTGGAATGTGAAGTTTTGATAAGCTGAACTGTAAACATTTTCACAACGGATGCAAGACACTTGAGGTTTTCGTCTTGTTGTGTTTTGCTGGTGGCCAGTGGCGTGGGCGCGTGTGTATATATATGTGTGTGTGTGTGTGTGTGTGTGTGTGTGTGTGTGTGTGTGTGTGCGTGCGTGCGTGCGTGCGTGCGTGCGTGCATGTGTTTGCGTGTGTGCTTAATTAACTAGAGTCACTGTGCTTTCTTTCTTTGAAATTACATGAAAATTCAATCGTATCTGGAGTAAACTGATACCAATCTGTCGATTAGTGGGTGTAGCTGTTTACGGTGAATTCAATGGACAAATGAACCAGAGAGGTTCTCTTGTGGCGTTGGTGTACTGAGTTTCTTATGGCGTTGGTGTACTGAGTTTCTCTTATGGCGTTGGTGTACTGAGTTTCTTATGGCGTTGGTGTACTGAGTTTCTCTTGTGGCGTTGGTGTACTGAGTTTCTCTTGTGGCGTTGGTGTACTGAGTTTCTTATGGCGTTGGTGTACTGAGTTTAAATGGATTTTTCTTCGGTTGACCCTGTTCAACTGACTCGACGTGATTTTATCAGTATTCAATGTATCAAGGGCTAGGCATGGGAAGGCGGGGCTCTTCCTTAATTCAACTTCCCCCATCGTCAGTCAGTGGCCTGTTTTACACTTTGGTGGAGTGAGTGAGGATGATCTGAGTCGGGCCACGGTGACCCTGAAAATGCAAAAGTTATCGTTGATGATTATAACTGTGATGGAGAAGACGTGGTTATTCACGGAGGAAGTAGAAAAAAAAGTATTCTGTAGCAAAAGAATAGTAAAGCACATGGTGTCGACTCCATTACATCTGAGCTGTTGGAAACCGCCACTCAGTAACTGAGCAAACCAGTTACTTCATTCTTAAATGTTGTTTTGCATTCGTGTAAAGTACTGGAAGAATGGTCCATAGTTGTTATAAAAGCATTATAAAGGTAAAAACGTGATAAAGATTCCACGAACAATTATCACGTATTTTTGTCCAAGTTGTTTCGGATAAGTTCCTTCTGTTCGCAGTCTTGAGTGTAATCCTAGACCAGTCTCTTTCCTTCCAACAGCACATTTCGAATATCTGTAAAGTTGCCTATTTGGAACTGCATAGAATCAGCTCTATCCGCCACTCTGATCTCTCAACCGATGCAACCAAGACACTTGTATGCTCTATGGTTCTCTCACGATTGGATTACTGCAACTCTCTTTTGGCCGGCCTTCCCAAATATCTGTTAGACTCCAACGAATTCAGAATAACGCTGCCAGACTCGTTTGCAGAGCTTCTAAATTTAACCATGTTTCTCCTCTTCTTCAGTCTCTCCACTGGTTGCCTGTTTCTGATCGAATAGACGATAAGCTATCCACTCTGGCCTTTTCTGCAGTCAACGGATCTGGCCCCAAGTATCTTTCTGAACTCCACCATATCTATACCCCACCTCGCCAGCTCCGTTCTTCCTCTCGGATACTCGACTTCTCATGATACCTCACGTCAGAAGTAACTTGGACCTATGGACACAGATCGTTTTCTTTTCAATCGCCAAAGACGTGGAACAAGCTCCCTGATAACATCCGTCATTCTGATTCCCTCGCATCTTTTAAATCTCGTCTCAAAACTCACCTTTTCCCTCAGCAATAAGTTCAGTCAATTACGGCAGGTCCGCTTCCTTTGCGTCAGCTGTGCTTGACTATGTGTGTATACATATGTATGTGTACATAACTACATGCATGTATGTGAATGTGTATCGTGTGTGCGTGTGTTTATGTAAGTTTGTGCCTGCCTATGTGTGTGTATGTGTTAGGGTAGCTGTTAGATACACATGTATGTTAAAATGTATGTATGCAGTGTGTGTGTGTGTGTGTGTGTGTGTGTGTGTGTGTGTGTGTGGTCACATTTTGGTGTGTGTGTAACATTGATGTAATGTTTTATGTTAACAAAAGCGTTTTTGTAAAGCACCTTGAGCAGATTTATGGATAGTGTGCTATATAAGTATCCATTATTATTATTAAGCGTTTACCAGTCTCATTGATAATTGATTGTGTGCATTCCTGAAGGAAAATTGCTACAACCAGACTTTATACA
Source organism: Babylonia areolata (assembly GCF_041734735.1). Lineage (NCBI taxonomy): Eukaryota > Metazoa > Mollusca > Gastropoda > Neogastropoda > Buccinidae > Babylonia > Babylonia areolata. Next base: position 17,591,022 of record NC_134879.1, read on the forward strand.
ATATATGCACAACAGAAAAGAACAAAATATGAGGCAAAAAGTCGAAGAAAGAAGCCTTCTGTTTCGCACGTTCTGCCTCTCTCGATTGCCTTGTTGCTCGAAGTTGATTCAGCTGCGATAGCACAGATCATGTGACTGCATGTGACGTGCCTCCGAGTCAAGTCAGCACGGAACTCTCCAGCGGTCAATTCAATTTTTCTTTTATGTTCATTCTAGTTATTTCAGTGTTCACTTTAGAATATTCATATGCAGTAAACATGTCAATAATGTAGTTGGTGTCTCTGTATATGTTCAGTCTAGAATTTGTATTTCTTTGCGAAAACGAGGTCATGGCGTCTTCTTACCAGACAGCTGCAAAAGCACAACAGCGTTTTCGGAATTCGGAGCGAGCATCAACAAAATAAACCGTTAATGATTTGGAGATACGGCTAAATTCGGGAAACGCACAACCTATTATTGGTATGACTGTGAAGATTTTTTCCTGCTATGTTTAAGCCAAATTTGGTTTTGGCAGACAAAGTGTTTCCAGAGAAAATGGCAAAGTCAAGTTAGGCCACGGACACACACACACACACACACACACACACACACACACACACACACACACACACAATTTGACAACTGAACATTGGGTTATAACCTAGACTCACTCTGTTTGCACAGCTGACTTAGTGAGTCAGTCAACTTGACTGAAAATTATTGATACAATACACATGATATAGTTACATTTACACATACAAGGTCTGACAATATACTTTACAATAGCAAGCAGGCACAGTATTAAATTGATTGCTCGCCCGGGAGGGGGGGGGGGCGGAGAGAAACAACAAAATATGAACTTATCCGGTACACACAAACCGCTGCCACGACATTCAAATATCGTGTCGTGTTTCTGTGTTCTCCGTCACCCATAAAATTCGTGATATGCATACATGAAATCCAAAGAAGAGCATGTCAAAATCCTAATCAAGCGTATGTTCTGTAAATCACTCATCAGTAAATTTTCCTTTTAAATTGATGTTCATGTTAAGGAGATTTTTGAACACATTAGTATTTTGTGCAAGTTTAGTTTCCAGTGGCAGTGCATTCCATATATGTGCGATTCTATCAGCTAATGAATTTTTCCTTAGGTTAGTATTACAGTGCTCTTTACAAATTTCCATCATTGAATTTCTTGTATTCTCATAATCTGAAATTAATTTGGAATCCATAATCCTTCCAGTGTTTTTGAAACTGTTAAGCATTCCAGCAGTGACAGTGTTACTGGGCAGATTATTCCAGAAGTTAACAACCCTGTTAGTAAAAAAAAAAAAGTGTGAAAAAAGGTTTGATTTGGTGATTGTCTTCATTAGTTTTAGTGGGTGTCCCCTGGTATGATTACTGTCCTTTAGAGTGAAAAAGTTGTGTGTAAAGTGCTCTTATCATAATGTCCATGTAGAATCTTATATGTCTCAATCATATCACCCCATAGCCTGCGATATTCCAGGCTTGGGAGTTTCAAACTAGTTTAGTCTCTCTTCATAGGACATACTACTAATCCCTATAATTTATTTGGTAAATCCTCTCTGTACATTTTCAATCAAGTAAATATCAATATGTTTTCTAAGGTAAGGGGACCATACCACATTACCATATTCCAGTATTGGTCTTACTAATGATTTGAATAATGGCACCATGACATCTTTATTTTTATACTGGATAAAATGGGTGACCATTTCTGCTATTTTATTTGTTTGTTTTTTTGTTTTTTGTTTTTTTGTTGTTGTTGTTGTTTTGTTGTTTTTTTACTGTAGCATTAATGTGCTGTTCAAAAGTTAAATTTTTATCCACCAAAATTCCCAAATCCTTTTCTAACTCAGTTTCTTTTATATCATTAGAGTTCATATGATAAATGTCCAACACATCTGGCATATCATTAATAAAGTAAATGAATAATGCTGGCCCCAAAACACTTCCCTGAGGAACTCCACTGGTTACATTTGATGTGTCTGACCTCTCGTCTGAAATGCTTACATACTGGTTTCTGTTATGTAAAAATCTTCTACCCAACCAAGTAAACTACCTCTAAAACCATGACCCTTCATTTTGTGTATCGGTCATTTATGCGGAACCTTATCAAAGGCCTTTTGAACGTCTAGGTATACAATGACTATAGGCATATTGTTTTTTTTTTTATCATAATCATCCAGTCTTGAATAGTATTTAATAGCTGTGTAACACAAGACATTCCAGATGTAAATCCATACTGGTAATTTGATTAAAAAAAAAAATAATAATAAAAAATTCTCAATTAAATGCTTATCCAGCCTATCTCTGATAACTACACAAGTTTTACATACCACAAATGTAAGACTAACTGGTCTGTAGTTACTTGGTTCATTCCTATTACCTTTTTTGAAAATAGGTTTGACCTCTGCCAGTTTCCAGCTGTCTGGTACCTTTCCTTCCTTCAAACTTTTATCACATAAGAATTTCAAAGGGAAAGAAAGAGCATCCCTTGTCTCCTTTAAAATCCTGGGGTGTACTCCATCTGGACCTGGTGACTAGAGACGTTTAAACAAGACAGTTTATCAGTGACTTCCTTTTCTGAGAATTCTATATCAACTGAGGTATTGTCTGTTCGTTTTGGGAAGTAAAAACACTTGTGAAAAAATGATTTAAACCTCTGCCTTTTCTTGATTACTGTTAGGGTTCCATCCGGCTTAATGAAGTTTGAAATACTCTCTCTTGGTTATGTTTTGGATGCAACATACGCATAGAAACTTTTGAGATAATTTTTTTTAATATTTCTATCCAGCTTCATTTCATGTTGTTTTACTGATTATGATTAGCCCATTTCACTTGATTTGTGGCACGTGTGTATGCATTATAGTTTTCCTTAGTCCTGAATTTCTTGAATGTTTTAAAGGTTTTGCGCTTTAATTGGATTTTATCCAGTGAAGTCTGTGGAACTGACTTCCTCTGGAATAAATTTTTTGATGGAAAATATCTGCAAGGGATATATTTTTCTATACACTCAATTTATTTTGCTTTCAATTATACTCCAACACTGATTTGTGCTTAGTTCCAGTGTCAGTATGTTTTTTCCAGTCCACACTGTCAAGGAATTTTTTAGCCCCTTCATAGTCCCCTTTGTTCCACATGTACTTTTTTACCCATTTTATTTGCTTTTTTTTAACATTACATGATGGAAGTTGTAAATCAAAACAAAATGTAACATGATGGCTCTTTCCAACAGGAGGAAAGAATATCAAGTTTTCAATGTCATGTTTATTTTTTTACAAAGTATGAGATGTAAGGTGTTTGCTCTCTGTAGTCCTCTAGTTCTTTCACTGCCTGAAAGAGATACAGATCCTTATTTCTATGTCTTGTGCCTATTTCATTTACCCAATCGATTTCAGGGTAGTTGAAATCACCCACTAAAATAATAGAATCTTGTTTGGATACAGAATGGATGATTTTTAACAATCATGTCATATACTGATTTAGAGTCACATTTTCATGACTAAGACAATTTGGAGATCTTATACTATAGCGATCATAAGTTTTTCTCTGTTTTCCAATACTTCAAATACAACTGAAAGTTTGAAAACCTCCAGATCAGTTGTCCTTGAAGTATTCAAAGAATGTTTAACAAAAGCTGCTACTCCTCTCCAGTGTGAATCATTTAAGAGAGTATAATTTTCCAGAGAGTGGGACCAGTCAGTGTCTTTGGATGCTTTTGACTGTTTCACTTAAAAGAATGTTACCTGGATTTTCTTCTATACTTAAAAGCTTCCAGTTCTGCCATTTTATTTTTTAATTGCTCAGCATTTGTGTACATGCACTTCAGGTTATCATGTAGAAAAATTATTGGAATTGTTATCTGATGAGAATGAAAAAGGAGGACTAAAGTATCTATTTTTATATTTACAAACAGATCCTTGTGAGTACATTCGTGAATCAGTCATTCGGAAGCATCCATGGTCAGTCCACCACTGTTTTTCCTTTGCTGACCCAGAGATTGTCGCAAAACTACTTTCCCTCTGAAAATCACATCCTCTTTTCTTTCTTTCCATGTTCTTTTTTCTTCCCAGAGGTTTTTGTCCTGTTCTCTTTCTTTCATGGTTTTGTCAGCAGAAATTCCCACTCTGCTATACTTTGTTGAATTTTTAAGAAATTTGGCTTTGCTGATGATCCTGTTTTGGGTATCTGGATCTTTCATTATTATTTTGATAGGTCTTGGTCTGCTTTTATTTTTATGTTTCTGTTGTTGACTCACTTGTGTAAACAAAGTGAGTCTATGTTTTAACCCGGTGTTCGGTTGTCTGTGTGTGTGTGTCTGTGTGTCTGTGTGTCCGTGGTAAACTTTAACATTGACATTTTCTCTGCAAATACTTTGTCATTTGACACCAAATTAGGCATAAAAATAGGAAAAATTCAATTCTTTCCAGTCATCTTGTTTAAAACAATATTGCACCTCTGGGATGGGCACAAAAAAAGAAAGAAAAAAAAGAAGCCTAATTATATGCAAACTGCATTTACTGTTATATTTATATTTTTTTTATTCTCTAAACTTCGCACTTTGATCTGATATTCTGACCCAACAACAAGAGCAGTCATTATTATCATTTTTTGTTCAAACAGGAACTTCTTTTGCTAAGCATGGAAGTTTTATTTATTTTGCAAACGTTTTGGTGCTGATAGTAAGGGAAAGTACTCTGTAATTAATGCTAGGGGACTTAATTCGAATCTGGTTAGGACTTTTTTCTTCTTTTTTTTTTCTTTTTTTTAACGCGAAGCTTTATAATAACAAATACAGAACACATTTTAACGATTAGATTTTTTTTAAAGTGTATCACAAGTGAGTCTTAAAGGCCTTGCCTCTCTTGTTTTATTTCTTGTAGTGATATTCTCCTAAATTCCACAGATATTTTGCAAAAATTGTAATAGGGAAATGCTAAAATTGGACATTACTGTTATAGGTAGAAAAGAGAGAGGGCCACAAGACAGGAGTTCAGTTCAGCTACTCAAGGAAGCATCACAGTGTTCGGACAGGCCCAGTTTAGCATCAGAAATTCAGCTCTGTCCCACTTTAGAATACTAAATTTGGTGTCATGCTCTAGGAATTATGCTCTTTTTTATAGGATGCTAAATTAGGACATTACTGACAAATCCATTCATATATGCTACACCACATCTGCTGAGCAGATGCCTGACCAGCAGCGTAACCCAGGTCAGGCCCTGAGGGGGGGGGAAACGGAAATGGGATACATAAACAAATAAATGAATAAGTCATAAAATCAGTGAGTAAATAAATTAGAATGAATAAATAGATAAACAAATTAAAAAATTAAAAAATAAAGATAAGTAAGTCAATGCCTTGACACACTTTTTCCACATGTCGTTGTTGTCATTAACAAGTCTTTTCTTGTCTGGCTCCTTTCCCATTGTGTTTAAGTCTGCTATCTGAAAAAAGCCAAGTCTCGATCCGGACTCACAGAAGAATTACAGACCCATTTCTGATCTTCCCATTCTTTTCCTAAGTTGCTGAGAAAGTTGTCCATGCTCAACTTCTCGACCACCTCAGTACCAATAACTTGGATTACTCATTTCAGTCTGCTTAACACACCGGTCATAGCACTGAGACAGCCCTTCTCAAAATTGTAAAGGGTTTACTAAATTCTCTTGACAACAACAAAATATCATTCTTTTGGAATCTGTGATCTTATTTTCTGATGGTTCCGCTTTTATCTGTCTGACCAGTCCAATGTTGTTTGCGGTCTTTCATCCTCCATTTCCGATGTACAGTTTGATGCGCCACAAGGCTCTGTGCTTGGGCCCATTCTCCACCATTGTCAATCATCATTCATTGTCCCACCAGTTTTTCTGATGACAACCAGCTGTATCTGTCGGGACCTCTGCCTCTCCTTCCCTCTCTCATTGACACTACTCAGGCCTGCATCTCTGATCATAAGAAATGGAGGACTAAAAACAAGCTAAAATTAAATGAGGATAAAACTGAAATCATGGTTATCACCCCACAAAGACTGCCACTCAGTCTCTCTTCCTGCCTCAGTCTCCCTCCGTGGCACCAACATTACTCTTTCCTCTTCTTTCCGTAATCTTGGTGTGGTACTCTACCAGTCTCTTTCCTATCAGCAGCATGTTGCAAATATATTCAAATTGTTTTACTTTGAAATTTGCAGATTTGCATCCATTCGTAATCTCCTAACTGAAGATGCAACCAAAACTTGCCTGTGTGTCTTTGTGCTGTCCTGCCTGGATTGTTGTGAAAATCTAATTCCCATCTTGTTGGTTCACCCAGTTACCTCATTGTTAGACCAGAAAGTCCAGAACCATGCTGCTCGTCTTGTCTTTTGTTCCTCTAAATTTGATCACGTCTCTCCTCTCCTTCATGCTTTACACTGGCTCCCAGCACAAAAAAGAATTGTGAACGAAGTCATCTCTCTTTGTTTCTGTCCATTGAGGCTACTGGTCCACAGTATCTTTCCAGTCTTATTCACCCTCACATACTCTCATGCCAACGCCGCTCTTCTTCTGACACCCGCCTGCTTAGGCAGTTTGAACCAAAAACTGAAAAAGTAAGGCCAGCGTAGTTTTTCATGCCAAGCGCCCATTTGGAATCGGTTTCCTCAGCCTCTCCATCACTAATCTTCACTGCAGTCTTTCAAGTCCTTTTCTCCTCCTGAATAATTTTCAACAACTTATCTCTTTCCAGTATGAACTAAAATGACTCACTCAGTGACTGAGTTTGAGAGTTTCAGACTTTGTAGGTTGTGTTTTGTTGTGTTCTGTTTATGATTGTGCACTATGACTTGTGTGTGTTCGGGTGTTTGTGTAGGGGGAGGGAGAGTGAGGGGGGAATAATTTGATAATGTTTTGTATCTTGTGTTTAAGACTAGGCATAAATGTTCATAATGATAATAATAAAGAAATGAAATGAATTGTAGAAATGAAAAGAAGGAAGAAAAAAATATATATATGATAGGTAATTAAACTAGCAAATAGATGTAAAGCACACAGACATGCATTCTCACACACTCTCTCACACACACAGACACACACAAACATGCTCAACGGATATGCAACAGATATGCAGTCTTACAGGATCTACATGAAAGCACCTTCAGATGTACCCAAGCCCAGCATTACATGTAAAAGCACACGAGCACATACACACACACGCGCACACACACACACATTCCCTATCTCTTACATTACCCCCAGTTCCACCCATCCCCCATCCACCCCACACATGCATATGCACACACATTCCTACTTATCACAGCTTCCATGCACACAGGCACCCACTCCCACCTCTTCGTCCTCCCCAAACGTATGAACACTTTCATATATTGCATAGCTCCCACAATACCCACAATACAGACATACACCCCCTACCCCCACCCCCAAAACACATATACGCACCACAATACTGCATATCGCAGCCCTCACAATGCACACACACACACACACACACACACACACACACACACACACACACACATTCACACATTGAAGTCTCAACTGGTATCATCCTTTGATGTATTTTAATTAATGTTGTTATTTATATTTACATTGAATTAACATTCATGATGGAATGAGCAGTGATCACAAGAAGGCCTGAACATAATTCCTCCAGTCACACTTTTTGATAATTCAGTTTTGATAATTGAAGGCATGCACTTAACAAGAAGCTGTGCTCCGGCGAAAATTTGCTGAATTTTAATTACAAGTTTTGAAGACATGAACAGACTACTGGGGTTTTATTGTTTTGTTGTTGTTGTTTTTTTTACTTCTGTTTTGCAACATCCATACAATACAGTGACCTTTCATTATCTGAAATACACCTTTTTGTGTTGTTTGATGATGATGATGATGATGATGTTTTTTCAATGACAGAATAAACTCTTTTTCAGGAAAAAAAAAGAAGGAAAGCATGGCCAGCGAAGATGTCACCTTCAATGTTGACGGCCTGTTTTCAGGCCAGAGCGACATGGTAAGTCGCAAAATCAGCATTTATTCACATTAATTCCATATTTAACAGTTTGCATGGGTGCAACTCTTCCATCTGGGGACAGAAATGAGTTTTTAGACTTTTATCACAAACGGAAAAGTCGGTTTTCTGTAGAAAAAAAAAAAAAGAAAAGAAAAAAAGATGGTCGGTCATAATGATAATTTCTGTATCGTTTGTCAATGACCTGTTAAAAGTTAAAACAGAAGTATTGTTTTGAAAGTGTGATTTCTAGACTCCACAGTGAAGAGGCTTTGAGAAAAGAGTGACTTGTCAGAGCACCAAAATGAAGTCACAGGTGTCCCAACTGTCAGTTGAAGTCAAGCCCACAGTTGTCAAAATGCTGATCATGACAGAAGGCTATCCCTACATGCATGTGTTGATATAACTGTTAAAAGCAAATTACAAACACACAGACACACACACGCACGCGCGTGTACACACACACACACACACACACACACACACACACACACACACACACACACACACACACACACACACACACACACACAGAGTTGTATTTAAAGTAATGCCCTACTTGCACACATACAACTTACATTCATTCTTCCCACCGTACCCCCCCCCCCCCCCTCCTCCTCCTTCCTCCCAGTCCCAATCTCTCTCTTTCAACACACAGTAGGAAACACACACACACACACACACACACACACACACACACACACACACACACACACTTGTATTGAAATTTAAAAACAATATGCATGCACACCATTCAAAATTTATTTTGTTTTAATGTTTGTGTTGTTTTTCAGTTTATCACTATGTGTGTCAGATTATAGATGCACCTTATTGAATAATTGTTTTTATGAAATTGTTTTTCTTTGATTGCAGGAGAGCCTTCCAAATGCTTTTTATTTTAAACATTCTTTCTGTGTCAGCTTCGTGTAGTCATGCCCCCACCTTCCTATCCCGCAGCATCCTCCCCTAACAAGGCTGTGCCCATGTCTTCCACCTGAGTCCCAGCTTTCAATGTTTGAATTTTCTGCCAGTTGCACCCATGTTGAATCAGTTTATGAATTATTAGTAATATTAGTAATACATTACTTTATGCTCCTTCATAAGTCAAATTGTCATGCTTATATAGGGTGTGTCAAGAGTCCACATAAAGATTTCATCAGATGAATGAAATACATAGATCATGTTAATGCAATCACTACTCAAAATAGCCCCATACAAAAAGAAGTAAACACATGGTGATATAACTTTCATTATTAACAGATGTAACCTTCTGTACCAAAGAAATGAGGATATGGAATAGGAACAGAATAATTCACGCACTAACGTGTGACTAAGTAGCCAAACAGATTAATAAAATAAAATAAAATAAAAAGATTATGGATTACCTGCTGCTGTGGGGAAATGGTAAGCATCACAGACTGACCATTGGAAAGATGCAGATTCAAATTGCATCGGAGGCATATCATAGTGGGATCTTGGGGCCATTGGTGTACCTGGTACTCTTAACCTGGACTTGAGCATGCTTTGGGCTTCAAAGGGGTGAACAGAACCACAAAGTACCACCTACTTCTCAGCTGCATCATTTGGTATATTGGTGAATTTATTTCCTAAGTCTGTGGTCTGTAGACAGATTCATGGGGTCTGCCGTTGGAGGAATGTTGTGGTCATCTCCACTCTGAGGGAGATCACAGATGCTCATTCACTGAGGGAGATGCTCATTCACTCTGGCTGTGCATCTAAGTGAATATTGTCATCAGTAAGGGAGTAAGTAGGTGATGTCTTTGTATGTTCAACCAAAGCAGGCACTACTCAATGTACTGAACTGCACCTCAGTGATGGAGCAGCACTACGGGGTCTACCCCAACAACTAGTCTGCAGTGCTAACCACTTCATCATGGCAGCTGATAGCGTTTTCACTTATCATTATGAAATTTGCAGTTACAGGCATAATTTGAAACTTCAATGATTATGACAGTAAATTTTGCCTGGGTTTTTGAAACGGTGAAATGCTGATTCCTAATCAATTCCTAATCTAGTTTTGGGCCATTGTTATCACTTTCCCTGAATGTTTTTTTCTCTTTTTTTGTTTGTTTTGTTATGCGCCTGTTTGTTTCTTTTATTTGTCTGTGTGTGTGTGTGGGGGGGGGGGGTTTAATAGTTTTGAACCTTGAAAATTCATCAATAATGTTTCCTGTCTGTCCAGGAAGAGGATGGTGAAGAGATCGATGTTGGAGGAGGTGAAGGTTTTGACCTCAGTGAGGCCGACCATACAGATGATGGTGGAGATTGCTCCGGTGAAGGTGCAAGTGGAAATGTACGTAACTGTGTGGTGTAAATTCTGTCACTGTTTGATGCACTTGAATAAGCGCAAGAATAAGTCTGTTTTCTTGTACTTCTCCTTCGCCTTGATTTTCTCTGATTGATTCACTCGAATTTGCACAGAAATAAGTCTCTGTTCTTGTCCTCACTCTTTTCGCTTGATTCACAATTTTGTTGTCAGAGGTGAGACACTTGGTCAGCAATATTGAGTGAAAGGTAAACAAGTGAAGTGGGCAATTTTTTCCAGCAGTACAGTCAATTGATGTCAGTTGTGAAACATGTGTTTCATGTCACATGACAGCCTTAAAACATGTTCATTGCTTTCTGAATGTTATGTTCACAGACACAGACACACACACACACACACACACACACACACACACACACTCATACACACACACACACGCACACACATACTCACACACGCACACATTTTACATTAAATCAGTGTTTAGGAAGTAAGTGTTTATTTTGAAATTGAAAAAAGGGGGGAAAAAACAGAATTTGATGTTACACTTACAGGTGAGCAAAAAGGGCAATCATAATGAGCTGGAAAGGAAGCGCAGAAGTACCCTCAACCAAAGCTATTCTCGCTTGGGAAAGGTGCTGAAGAAGTACGACCCTTCCTGCAAAGTGGTAAGTAAAGAGCCTAGAATAGTAGCTGTGTGTGGGTGAGTGACTGAATATAGTTTCACCAAACATTCTTTCCATGACTTGATATTTGTTCCATTTAGGACTTAAATGCAGTGTAAAAAATTTAAGTCAGTATGATTATCATCATCATGTTTCAGTTGTCTTTTTGTGCGTGTCTGTGTGAATTAAAAACATTGGCTTTTTCTCAGTGCCAACAAGTGGTATAGAAACCAGATTAGGCAGGATGAGGTAGAGAGTCCATGACAGCTGTGTAATCATTACTGTTTGAAAGATTTTCCCTGCACCATGTTGTAAAGAAACCAGATGAGGCAGTATGAGATAGGTGTCAGTGAAAGCTGTGTAGTCATCACTGTTTGAAGACTCAGCTCGAAAGGGAGCGTCATATATTGTTAACGTTTCAGCAATAGTTTTGTTCTTTGAAATTGATTAATAGACCAGTCTTAGACTAAACCTATTGCTTTTTGTGTTGGTAAACATATATGAAATGATCTTTTCTTACTCTAATATTGTAGTAATTGAGATTATCCTGTCAAGGTAAAATCAGATTGGTCTTATTTTATAAGATTGAAGTCCAGTGGGAATTAATTCTAGCAGGTTAACAAAAAAACAAAAAAACAAACACAAAAAAAGCTAACGGGAAGCAATACATAATGTAAATGCTTAATTGTGGCCGAAATTCTACAAGGAAATTCACTTGTGAACTATTGTAATAAGTGCGGTTTTACATATACATGTACAACCATTTTCAGCATGTTACGCAGACAAGTAATTCTCAGTTTTAAAGGACGTGCTTGCCAGGTATATTAGTGTGTTAATATAACTAGTCAACACTGACAAGATTGTTAAGATGGTTAGTATGTTTATTTGATAATGAATGATTGTCAGCATGTGAATATATACACACATTAAGGGAGTTCAGGCATTATCAGGTCTGCACATAATTTGTATGGTCCAATTCAGATTTTTTTTTTTTTTTTTTTTTTTTACACATTACATCAGGAACAGTTAAGATTTTCTGACTATGAGTGTAAAAAAAATTTTTTTTAATCTAAAGAGAGAGAAAAAAACAGTAATTTTAGACAGGCACACAGCTTCAAGCCTGTGATGCTTATTACTTACCTGTTGTAACAAAGGTAAAAATAAAAATTTTAGAATTGACAATTCCACACTTTTCTTGGGTATGAACAAAATAAAAGAGGTTGTTTGTCATAATAGTCTATATATTTGCTGGATTTTTTAGTGTATGCTTTCCACCTGCATTTTCTGGAATACCTTTCCCTCAGCAATATTCAAACAAACCACTGTAGTTTTACAATTTATTCAACTCAGAACTGTTACTGTTGCCGGGAAATATACGACAGTAAAAGCATAGCAAGGACAACGGTAAAAATATAACAAAAGCATAGCAAGGACTGAGGTGTAGCTTCAGAGTATGTTGCTGGACATTGCTGTGTCAGCACAGTCAGAAATTCTGTGAACAGATGGTGCTAATGTGAAGGAGAGACTTTTTGTTTTCCCTTTCCACTTTTGAAGACCCAGTGAAAGATAGTGCAGACAAACTTTGCTTGCCTCTGACACAGTCTTTCGCTCCCATTCTGTACAGTTGTTTCTTTATTTTGACCTGCGTATGTGCATTTTCCACTGCAGTATTACTGGTGGCTGTTTCATAATAAATAGCTTTCCATTAAATGTGTGTTTTAATGTTCAGAATGGGAGGGACAAAATGCTGAAAATGGCCACCAAGTGTTTAACCCAACAGTTGGATCAGCTGCGCAACATGAGCAAAGATGCAAAGACGATGATCGTCGACCACCGGCAAATGCTTCCCAGTAAGTATTTCAGTTTCTTACATTTCTTCTGACATTCTGATCATTGAAACAATACACAAGAGACAGAACTGGTGTCTTTTGCAAAAGATGGTCAGATAAAGCGCTCTCTCTCTCTCTCTCTCTGTATACATATCTGAACAAATGTGGCACAACAGTAGTTTGCTTACCCCTTCATAGGTACTGTTGCCTGATGAATACATTATCTGTATCTACATGTCTCTGTCTCTCAGTGCTAATGAGAAACAGGAATTCCTCAGAGTAAAGACAAAACCCACATTTCAGTTTGAATTCCCCATGAATATAAAGCATGAGTTATGAAACAGTAAGAGAATCTTAGATGAACGGACTGTAAATAAATAAACGAAAAAAATAGAGAATTTTGAAGACCTTCCAAACTAAGATCTATCTCTGCTTTTCTTTTCATATTTTTTTTCTTTACTTTATGGAACAGTTGACCCTTTCACTTCTGGAACTATTTGTGATTTTTGCAAAAAAAAAATCACCAACATCTAAAAAAAAATCACGAAAATTAAGATATGCTCAAATGTTGTTTTTTGTAAGGGAAATGAATGGAGAATATAGTTATCATAACTTCAATGTTGACAGGATGAGATAACTGCCAATCAGGGGAAGATAACTCGGATTGTTAGAAAGAAAGATACACAGAATACTTTGAAAAAAAGAAAGGAGAAAAATCAAGTAAGTTTATTTTATGGGTGGAAATAGTGCTAAAATATTAGCAAATATATTAGACACAACAACCAAGTGAAGTTTTGTTGTTTCCTGCACTATCATGTGGTTTTAAACATAATCACTATACATAACCACTTACACACACCCACACACACACAACCTCCCACCAAAACACCCACATACAGTATTGCACAATATTACAACACAGAAATCCGCTGTAAACAATATTTTGGCTTGAAGCTTTCATCTAGAGGGTTTCATAGTAGATGAAAACCCCAAAATGGTTTCAAGCTATAATACTGGGTTTTTTCTGTACCCAATTCTGACACAACCCCACCCCCTTCATGTCAATGTACCTTGCAGCATGTACTCATCACCAGGATAGCCAGAATCACTTCAGTTGATCAACAACAACATTACTTTTGTTTTCTGTCACGTTTTTGTAGTTGCTGTTGTGGGACATTGTACAGTAAATCAAACAAAATTCTAGCAACCTCTTCTGTATTGTATGATCTAGCAGCCTTGTTGACACACTCAACAGCTTTTCGCTTTAAAAAAACACCAACAACAAAAAAACCCAAAAAAACCCAAGCCAAAACTTGCTGAGAAATTGCTTTGTACACTCGTCAACACTTTGGAATTTGCAAGGGAGGTAAGCGAATGCAATTTAGTGGCTGGACACCTGATTATGCAGTAACTCCTAAACCACGGCTATATCCATGATTGGAAGTGAAAGGCTTAAGCAATTCCTTGACTACCTTGTGCCAAAGCCAGCACCGCCTTTGTGTGACTCCGTGAGAACGTCTGGGTTTGAGCATTTTCAGTATTTTTCATATTCTCACTGAACAAAAAGTCCTAGATACTGAGTTAAGTTGACAATTTTAACTTTTTTTGAGAAAGCAACCATTTTCTTTCTTCTGAAACAAAATTCCAGTACTGGTCAAAAAAACTACATGTTCATTGCAATGAATGAAAAAACTATATTTCCTGAATTTTTACTACAAATCACATGTGTACATCACAACAGACAAGAGACTTCTTGTTTTGCAGAGAAAAAAAACACAAGAGTTTACACAGTAAACACTAATGTAGCATCCAAAGGATACAAAAATATAAACCATTCACAAACTACATTCAGTTTCTTTTATCAACAAAAAGGTGTTTTTATATATGATAATTTCCGAAAATTCTCCTTCAATCACTGGTGATCAAAAATCAAGGGAAAAAACTGCACAAAGTTAAGAAACCATTGAGTGTCAAAGTCATGGACATGGTGGGAATATGATATAAATTTTGACAGACAGGAATATAACTTGTTTCCTATAAAACCGTGAAATGCCTGTCCAGAAAAGAAAAAAATGAAATGGTTTTTATCACAAAAACAAACAAAAAAACCTGAAAGTACTGATAATCCCCTCCTTCACATGTCCATTTTCTTTTCTTTTTAAATCAGTAGGAAACACAAGTGAGCCATGAAAGCTGTGTCTCTCTTGTTTTCGTATCACTTTTGTTTAAAATAATTTTCATAGTAGTTTTTGACTCACTTGTGTAAACAAAATGAGTGTGTGTTATAATCTAGTGTTCAGTTGTGTGTGTGTGTCTTTTTGTATGTATGTCTTTGGTAAACTTTAATATTGCCATTTTCTCTGTAACCTGGTGTTCAGTTCTGTGTGTGTGTGTGTGTGTATGTGTGTCTGTGGTAAACTTTGATATTGTCATTTTCTCTGGAAATACGAGGGTCATTCAATAAATAAGGTGAATTTTTCGCTATAAGGACTTATACAGATAGAAGCTTACTTTTTTTAAATTTTTCAGCGTAGTCTCCCAGCACTGTCACACACTTTTCCCATCTGTGCACAAGCTTCCGTATTCCCTCAGCGTAAAAAATCTTTGGACTGATGTCTCAGCCAGTCGCTCACAACACTTTTGACTTCATCGTCACTTTCAAACTTTGTGCCTCTCGTGAACGCTTTCAAGGGACCAAACAGGTGAAAGTCTGAAGGGGCAAGGTCTGGGCTGTAAGGGGGATGAGGAACAGTTCCCAGCCCAGCTCGTTGATGGTCTGCACCGTTCGGGCTGCTGTGTGAGGCCTTGCATCTTTGGCACCCACCGGCAGCTGACCTTCGAGTAGCCAAGGTCATCATGGACAATTTTGTGTGCTGTCCCAACAGATAAGCTCAAAGTCCTTGCAATGTCATCCACTGTCACCCTTCTTCTGTCAGACTGAATGAGGTCATTGACTGATTCGATCACCTCAGGAGACCTCACTTCTGTAGGCCTTCCAGGCCTGTCTTCATCCTCAACACTGCTCCGTCCTTCTTTAAACAATTTAGCCCACTTGTAGACATTTTTTCGGCTGAAGCATGTGGCACCATACACAGTTGACATTCTCCTATGAATTTCAACTGGTTTGCACCCTTCAGCAACCAAAAACATGATAACTGACCGCTGTTCAATCCTGGAGCATGCTTCTTGGTCGGCCATCTTTGTTAATCGCCAAAACTCTCAAAGTTTTTTTTAATCTGCAAAACAAATTAAATCCATGTGAAAAAGAAGTAAAAAAAAAACAAAAAAAAAAAAAAAAGTAAGCTTCTATCTGTATTAGAAGTCCTTATACCGAAAAATTCACCTTATTTATTGAATGACCCTCGTACTTTGTCTGCCAATGCCAAATTTGGCTTTAACCTTCACCGTGCGTACCGTAAATTTTTGTGCGTCCTACCAACTGGTGAAAAATTGACTCATGCTTTTTTAAAGAAGAACCTTGCACAGTGTACTCACTGGGGGAATTATTGACTCCTAGCTGTTTATATAGTGAAACTCATGTGGTGTACATAATGGGACAAAATGTACCCACTTATTTTAGCCTTTCCCCAACCATGACTGTGAAAGCGGCACAGAAAGCAGCTGGCTGTCATTTGCGTTGATGACATCTTCCATAAACTTGGTGGTTGGCTGGTCTGCGTCTTGTTTTCCATTACATGGCCAACTTCCATTCTGAGTTTCGTGAGAAAGACCAAGGACATGGAGTGTGCACTTACACGTGTGTTTGGTGCATGTGTGTGTGCATGTATGAATAAGTTTGTACCACATACTTCATGCCACTGTGTATGTTTGTTTGAATAGGTTAGCATGACATATACAACTGATATGTGCACCTTTGTGCAGTGAGAGAGAGAGAAAGAGGGAGAGAGGAGAAAAGAGAGCAGAACTTGTGACGATTTGTTGTTTGGGATTTGTTCCTTTACAAGTAAATGAATGTAGTAATCTGCGTTTTGATAACCCATGCCTGAGAACAGAAAGAATAACAGATATTTATGTGGGTGGGAATGACTTTTCGCCAAGTTGCTGTGCTAATAGAAACACAGTGACCAACTTTTGTCAGACTCTTTATATGTGTCACACACACACACACACACACACACACACACACACACACACACACACACACACACACACAGAGTGTGTGTGTGTGTGAAATCTCATCTGCTGAAATTACATCAGCTGATGCTGTTGCACTTGGCACAACAGTTCATGGACATTTATTTAGATCTGGGATCTGTAGCCAGATTACCAGAGGTGCACATGCATGCAAAGTCACAGAGCTGAATTGAATGCTCATGCATGCATACACACATGCACACACACACACATGCTTACTTGGAAAAGAATTCACATGCATGCACACACACATACACCCACATAAACATACACACACATACAGACAAACAACTGTAACACACCGTGACAGGCATGAATGCACTTGTGCCCAAACACACTACGCATAGATGGATAAACACATAAACTCAGTGGAGTCATAACAAGCATTTATTGGCCTTACGCTTTTCTAATCCAGAAAATAATGAATAGTGTCCCAGATCCCAGAAGAATATAGCAGCCCCTTGCACACAATGATTATTTCATAGCAAAGTTGAGTCAACCTAGAACTAAACCAGTATTTATAATATATATATGTGTGTGTGTGTGTGCACGTGGTTCTTCAGATGCCTGCTTTGTGACCCCCACCCCCACCCCCTCCCTTTCTCTCCCCAACCTCTCCGCATCTTGCCTGATCCCATTCCATGCTGCGCATTCTGGCAACTTATCTTTTATCACCTTCTGCCAGCAAGGCAGACGTTGCCACACATCAGCTTTCACCAGACTGTGGGTCAGAATTTCCCCAGTATTCACGCTGTGCAAGTTTCTTCTTTAAAACCATGGGATAATTTTGACTTTTGTGTGTGTGTGTGTGTGTGTGTGTGTGGAGAAAAAATATTTGACAAAAGTCATAAAATTTTGTTGATGCAACTCAACTGATTTCTGAGTTACTGATTTTTTAATGAATATATGGGTACATTTTTACTCAGTGTGTACGGCAAAGATAAATATTAAAGATTTTATTATTATTGCTGTTATTATTATTACTATTGTTATTATTATTATTACTGTTACTATTATTACTGTTACTATTAAAACTTAACCTTGTTTATCTTGATTTTGAATGTTTCATTAATCCTTTGTTACAGCTGCAGGTGAGGAAGAAAGGAAGGAACTGCAAGAAAATATCAAGGAATTAGAGAAAGTGGCCGATATTGAGATTGAATTTGGGAGTGTTGACAAAGTGGTGCTCGAAGGCTTCAGCGGCATCCCTGTTGGCCTCATCGTTGAAATTCATTGTGACAGCGACAGTGATGAAGAAAGCTCTCTTTGTGATGACGAAGACGACTTTGATGGTGGCAGCGAGTCCTGTCCAGTTGCCTTTTGTAATTCCCCATAGAACTCTCTCTCTCTCTCTCTCTCTCTCTCTCTCTCTCTCTCTCTCTCTCTCTCTCTCTCTCTCTATTTAGATAAATGAAAGATTAGGTCAGTGGTGTAATGGGTTGTTGCATTTCTTTTTCTTTTTTTTTAACAGTATAGAAAAGCCCCATTTTTAGTGCCTGCTAATGGGCGACATGCCTTCAGCTTCCACCACTAATATTTGCAGATTTCGATTTTAGAGAAGTTCCATTTTTAGCACCTGCTGATAGGTGATTTACCTTCAGCTTCCGCACTGAACCACTGATCTTTACAGCTTCATATTTTAGAAAAGATCCATTTTTAGCACCTGCAGATAGGTAATACACCTTCAGTTCAGTGGTCAGAGCCCCCTGCAGTCACTGGACCTTCGCCATATCAAGAATCTTATCCATAACTCTTATGTTGCCAGCTTTTTTTTTTTTTTTTTTTTTCTTTCTTTTCTTTCTTGCTTTTTTTTTTTTTTTTTTGGTCCATGTTAATGTTTAACTCAAACCTAGGGTAGGCTTTTATTATCTGATCAGCATGTTGGGTTAATGCGAAGGTTGGGCTTCTTTTCCCTTTTTGAAAACTTTGTTTTAAGGAAATGTGGCGAATATATCGATCAGCCCACACACACGCTTTGACAACACTTTCAAACTGAAACTGGCAGCTATGGTTTCATGTTGTTTTCTTTTCTAAATGGCACATTTTTACTGTAATCATTTTTTCATCATCTTATCTACATTGAATTGATTCACCCACATGTACATGTATATGTATGTTCTAACAGCATTAGAGAGACACGAATACAGCAATTCAACTTTGTTGTGATGTGCATTTTGACCAGATTTGG
Organism: Babylonia areolata; assembly: GCF_041734735.1. Classification (NCBI taxonomy): domain Eukaryota; kingdom Metazoa; phylum Mollusca; class Gastropoda; order Neogastropoda; family Buccinidae; genus Babylonia; species Babylonia areolata. The sequence goes on from NC_134879.1 coordinate 17,610,145, forward strand.
AATAAATCATTGTTTGCCATAATTTGTGTGCAGTGTTCATTTCAGTTTCATTTTATTTTTGACAGACCATTTGTGAATGAAATGTTCGTAAGATTTCATTTTCATGGCAGTGACCCATCACAAAGGCAGTAAAGAGATAGTGAGAGAGAAAGAGAGTGAATTGGTGAAGACAGCTGGGTTCTGATGGAGCCAGTGAAGGCGAGAGAGCAAGTGTTGCATCCTGTTGATTGCTTTATACTTTACCAGTGATACAGCTCATTTTCCATTGTATGCATGTAGACTAGGCCCTTATAGTCAACTATACTGTCTGCTAGTGTAATTTCTGCTGTATTGAAGGTTTCAAAAGAGAAGGCATTTTGTGTGTGTTGGTCATGCACAAATCGAATCATTGTGTTTATAGCCCAGCCAGTTGCAAAATGGTGATTTCAGGGCTGACTCCCCATCAGTTCTTAAGACTGTTCAATAAGAAACCAAATTAATGTTAATTTGTCAAATAAGATCATTTTAAAACAGACCCAGTTCATCTTGTTCAAAAGCTTTTTTTCTGGAGATCTTAGTGAAGCTAGATGTTAAAAAAAAAATCATGTTTGTGCCTGATATCATGCAGATCCCAGCAGTTGGTCAGTTATGTTGATCTGATCAGACACAGAATTCAGGATTTTTGACCCATGAAGAAATTTGAAGAATCTGTTTCACTTTGTGTTTTCTGATCGGCATTGGCAAATAATTGGCAGATGTGTATGTACACAAACACAAAGGCATATGTATCTGCTCCTCATATGCTGTTCCTCATGTTGACCTGCACATTCATGTGTACACTGGTGGGTGTGAATAGGGTCAGCACTTGCTTCATGGTAAAGTTTTATTCACATTATTTTGTCAAGCGCACGTGTAGTTGATTTTTCTTTCCAGATGATTTGTCCAAACCCAGTGGCGCCTCCTTGAGTAATTGAACTAAACTGAACTTACCAGATGAAAAATGTGTTTTGCAGGACACAGTAAGAATAAGCTAATCCCCAAAGCCTCTTCCAGTAAATGTCACCTGCAACATACTCCCCATCTGTCTAATAATGTCATCTCAGATTTAACCAGCCACTGGTCAGTATCTCAGACTCAAATATAGTGAAATAGTGTCCCCTTTTGGCTTTTAGGCAACCAATATTTGCTGACAGCTTTGTTGTGATAACAAACAGGAGATTATTTTTGTTCCAAAATCAGGACACAGAAGGGAGGTAACATACATGATACTAAAGAGCAGGTCACTGGCTTTGATGTCTCCGTATGAGCAGGGAAGCAGTTTGCACAGAACCATAATCAGACCCATGCTGGAGTCTGTACCAGTATGACATAATAAGTATGTTAGATTAAATAATATTTTAGGACAAAATGTTTCCATTTGAAAAGAAAGAAGGAAAAACACCCTGCCTTTTCTCAGCTACTACAACTTGAAAAAATTAACTTGGTAAGATAGTTCAGAATAGGACCTTTCAGGTCACCCCCTTGGTGATAAACTGATAACCAGGATGAGAGGTTTATAAACATTGGTCACCTTTTGCCAATAAAACTTTTTAAAATCAAAATCCAGGTTGATACAGGTCTAACAAATGTAAACAATGATGAGCCTTTTTTTTGTCCTTAAACGTCTTTAAAATATTAACCAAGGTTTGTGATCAATTTTAATTCAAGTGATTTTTTTGGGGGGAAAAAACCAAATAGATTAATAATTCATCATTTATTCAAGTGATATAACACTGCTTTTGACTATTCCACCTGATTTTGAACCTAGAAATTATAATACTTGTTTTTGTTTTGTTATTTTTCTAATTAAAAAATAATAATAAAAAAAGGACCTGACCCAAAAAGGATTTTTCTGTCTGAAAAATAGATTCTCATCTACACAGCAGAGATGATTAATTCAAGAGACATTAGCCAGCACTCAAAATACTGTGCCTTTTACCTGGGTTCCTGAAGAGACAGATAATTTGTGGAATAATAACAGCATGATCCCCACTGAATATGAAGGTCAAAGTCAAGCATAGCATATGTATATAAAAAAGCTTGCTATGTAAAGGAGACTAGGGATTCTTCAAAATGGCCATAATTCTACAACACAGCTCAATCCTCCAATTTTCCCCCTATCTTACTCTCACCCTTTGCCTATGACCCCCTATCCTTTTTGCCCTTCCCCTATGTCCCCACACCCTACACTACCCTATATCTCTACCCACCATGTCCTCCACCCCCCAGTCCCCCACCCCTATGTTCCCCTAGATCCTACTCCACCACTTCTACCCTCCCTCACCTGCTTTATATCTTCCATCTGACCTCGCAGACACTTCTCACAACAACAACAACAAAAAACAAACCGGAAGAAAGACCACACATTTTCCTCCAAAGAACAGAGGAGTAGAGTTATTGGGTGTGATCCCCACAGAGACCGCCCTAACTCAAAGCTAGTTTTTGCAGACATTTTCCCGCTACATTGCCACCCTACCAAACTAAAATACCCATAATGTCCTGGTGTATCCACTTTAGCAAATTTTAGCGTATTTCATATTTCAATTCTTTTCATTTCCCGAGTTTTTACTGCTTTACCAGTGATACTAAAGCCCTATATTCATTTCATACAATGTTCTTGCATAATTTGATAGGGCATGATTACTATATTTTCTTGGTTTTTCACCCTTTTACAAAAGCAAATCTTAATAATTATCTTACCACAAGACGTTCCATGACAAAAAGATAAGGTGTGATACATCACTAAAGTTACTCAGCTGCTCTCAGCGTGTATACCCATCAGAAAACAATGCTTTACTACCATCGTGTCAGTCTGCATGTGAAGCGGAGAAATCAAAAGCCAATGGGTTTAGTTGGAAATTACTGCCCTTTGATTAACAGAGGGAACGTCCACCTTCACTACCTTTTGTGCCAATATTCAACAATCAACTGAGTTATATCCGTCACTCACCACCCCACCTTCCTGTCTTTCTCTGTCTATTCATCGTCAAGATCAAAATATAATCTGCTCTGTCTTTAAAAAGATGTACACACATAAATAAATATAAATCTATCTCCATGCCTCCCTCACCCCTCTCTTGGTTTGTGTGTGTGTGTGTGTGTATGTGCCGAGAGAGAGGGAGGAATGGAGAGAGATATCTATGTATTTATTTGGTGCACGCGCGTGCACGCGCGTGTGTGTGTGTGTATTTGTGTGTGTGTGTGTGTTGAAGTCACTTATTATTCAATCCGGTGCATGACAGGACTTTATCCTTAAGAATGAACACATTACACTTTGATCATGATGAAGAATGAGACAGAGACAGGAGGGTGGTGTGGAGAGGGACGGATATTACTCAGTTAGTTGTCGAATATTGGCAGTAAGGGAAGTGAAGGTGGATGTTCCATCTGTTAGGCAAAGGGCAGTAATTTCCGACCAAATCATTTGTTGTTTTTTTGGGGGGGTTTCATAGCAACACAATTCTTTGATTTCTCCGCTTCACATGCAGTTTAACACAATGCAAAAGCATTGTTTGCTAATCAGTATATACGCTGAGAGCAATTGAGCAACTTTACTGATGCATCACACCTTATCATTTTGTCATGTAATGTCATATAATTTTTATATCTAAGGTAATTATGAAAGATTTCTTCTCTTTTTTATTCTTTTTTTTTTTATAAAAGGGGGCAAATATCCACAAAATATGTAATCATGCCAAATAAAATTTTGCAAGAACATTATATGAAATAAACATAGTGTCTTAGTATCATTGATGAAGCAGTAAAGGTGGGGAAGTTAAAAGAAATCCAAGAAGGAAATATGCTAAAATTTGCTTTTTAGGTGGATACACCAGGACATTATAAGTATTTTAGTTTGGTTGGGTTGCATTATAGCAGGAAAATGTTGGCAAAAATTTGTTCTAAGTTAGGGCGATCTCTGTGGGGATCACACCCTATAATTCTACTCCTCTGTTCTTTGGAGGAAAATGTGTGGTCTTTCTTTTTTTTATGTTTTTTTGTTTTTGTTGTTGTTGTTGTTCATATATGTCTGTGGGTGAATAGGTCAGATGGAAGGTAAACTGGGAGAGGACAGGGAGTAGAATGGGGGGAAGAAGGAGTGCCGGAATTAAGGGTTGAGTAGGACATGGGTGGGGGGCACAGAGAAGGAGATTACAACAGGATGTAAGTAGGACAAGGAAAGAGATGGGGGAAGTGGGTAGAAGGAGAACAGAGACTAGGATGGGTGGAGTTAGAGTAGGACAAGGGGAAGATGGATGAGTAGAACAGGGGGTGGGGGTGGTAGGGAGAGTAGGACAGGGGATGGGCATGAGAGACTGGGGGAGGATGAGTAGGTGTGGGAAATGTGGGGGAGGGACAGCATGACAAGAGGGGGGGATATGTGCTCTTTTGTGTAAAGCATCTGTAGGTGATTAGGTCAAATAGAGGGTAGGAGGTCCAGCAGTAGAGGGGGTAGCCAGACTGAGGGTAACGGGAGTAGGAGCATGTAAGAGGGGGATAGTAGGAAGGGAGGAGATTGGGTAAGGGGGAGTAGGACAGGTGGTGAGATAGGTAAAGGAAGAGTAGGACAGGGGAGGTAGAACAGGTGGGAGATGGGGGGAAATTGAGAATAGGACAGGGGGAAGAGATGGGGTGATGGGAGAGTAGAAGAGAGGGAAATAGGGGGAGTAGGAGAGGGGAAAATAGGGGGAGTAGGACGGGTGAAAGATATGGGGTGGGGGATGGGAGACTAGGGGTGGTAGGGGAAAGGGAGAGTAGGACAGGCAGGGAGATGGAATGGGTAAGGGAGAGTAGGACGGGGGAAATGGGGGGATGGGAGGAGAACTAGGACATGGGGTAGGATGGGTGGAGGGAGAGTAGGACAGGGGGTGTGGGGGGATAGGCCAGGGGGAAGAGATTGAGGGAGGATTAGGATAAGGACGAGATAGGGGAAGGGGGGGGGGGGTAGGCTGAGGAAGAGATGGGGGTGGCAGGGAGAGTAGGATGGGAGGAAGACAGAGAAAGGACAGTAGGACAGAGGGTGGGTGGGGGAGATGGGTGGGAGGGGATCACACCCAATAATTTTACTCCCCCATTCTTTGGATGAAAATGCGTGTTCTTTTTTTTTTTTTTTTTTTTTTTTGCGAAGTGTCTGCAGTTGATTGTGTCAGAACAACCTCCTACCCTCTGCAGTAACAATTACCTGCAGACACTAGTAAAAAGGATGAGCTATTTTCCTCCAAAGTGTTGGCAGTTAACCCACTCTCCCCTCTTTTCCTAACTTCCCACACACACTCCTTAATATGGGGCTTTAGTATCATTGATAAAGCAGTAAAGGTGGGGAAGTTAAAAGAAATCCCCAAAGGAAATATGCTAAAATTTTGCAAAAGTGGATACACCAGGACATTATGAGTATTTTAGTTTGGTTGGGTGGCATTGTAGCGGAAGAAATGTTGGTCTAATTCAGTCCTGAGTTTGGGCGATCACTGCGGGGATCACACTCTATAACTCTACTCCTCCGTTCTTTGGAGGAAAATGTGTGGTCTTTCATCCTTTATATATATATATATATATATATATATATGTGTGTGTGTGTGTGTGTGTGTGTCTGTGGGAGAATAGGTCAGATGCAAGGTAAGTCAGTGGAGTGAGAGTAGGACAGGGAGGATATAGGGGCGGGAGGAGTAGGATGGGGGGACAGGGTTAGGGAGAGTAATTAGCACAGTGGGGACACAGGGGTGGGGGATGAGGAGGTGTAGAGGGTTAGAGAGAGGAGGAAGGAGATGGGGGAGGGAGAGTAGTACAGGGGTGGAGGTGGGTTGAAGGAGGAAAAGGGGCAATAGGACAGGGTGGAGAAGGTGGGATGGGAGAATAGGGGAGATGGAGGAGGGAGGGTAGAACCATGGGTGGAAAGGTAGGACAGGTGGATGGCAGAGTAGGATAGGGATGACAGAGGAAAGTGGGGCGAGGAAAGTAGGAGGGGGGAGTAGGACAGGGTGGGGGGATGGGAAGATGGGAAAGTCGGACTGGGGAGGAGATTGGGGTGGCAGGGAGAGTAGGACGGGAGAGAGATGGGAGAGGGAGAGTAGGACAGGGG
>NC_134879.1:17621235-17708735 GCF_041734735.1 Babylonia areolata
TTTATGTAGCCAAATGAACCTGTAATGTGTGTAATATTTTCTCAAATTCTGTAGGCAGAAGTTAGTCTAAAATTAATTGAAAAGGTATTAATCAATCTTTTCCCCTGATTTGTATTATGACATGTTAACAGTAAAAGTTTTATGTGTGCATACATAACATGCTTTGGCTTGTTTAAAAAGAAATTAAAACAAAAAAAGTTGATCAGCTTACAGTGAATTTAGTCTTTATACAGTTGACTTGTGTTGCATAGCAAGATGAAGAACATTTCTTTGTTGTTCTGCTAACAAGCACACACACACAAAAAAGAAAAGTTGAAAAAAATATATGATATATCTATTTGCTGTTTGATTTATGTTTAACAAATTTTGATACAAAGTATCACAACAATAAAAAAAAAAAAAAAAATAAATAAAGAGAAAATTTACATCACAGCAATGAAAAGAAAAACAGTTTGGTAATTTACTGTATAATCATTTGCTATTTTGAAAAAAAAAAGAAAAAAAAAAAAAAAGATAATTGAAACATTCATTCAACAGACACAGTACACAGAGTTTTTTCCCCATCTGAATTATGTCATGTGTTAGTGCATCTGTGTGGAAAGACGCTTTAGACACTGGTAATTGCCAAAAGTATGTAAATAAACTTTTTAAAGGATTTTGTTGTTGTTGTTTTTAAGATGTCATGTGATTGAGAGATTCACACACACACACACACACACACAGTGTGACAAAAGTGATGTCAGTGTATGTAAATCAGCTGCAGTACTAGTAATATATAACAAATGATAAAATCAGTTGAAAGTCGTATACTTAATTTGCAGGTTTGATAATGCATTTTATACTAAAATAAAGACAGCTTATGATTTACTTGGATTATAGTCTTCTGTTTAATGGCTGGATGGAGTGTACATGCGTAGGTGTGTCTTGAGCAATGTTTAAATGTATGGATGCTATATGGTTATAAACAGTACATCATGAGAAAGGGAGAGAAAGTGCTTTTCTGAGTTCTGGTTTGATATTCAGTGATAATGTGAACTGCCCTGTTTGCAGGAAGGGGCACGACAAATGAGAAGAGTGTTTGTTCCTGCCAACAGAAGAACACCACTGCAGCAAAACTGGGCTGCAATTTTCACACCAATTGTAGAACAACTGAAACTTCAAATTAGATTTAACTTGAGAACAAAACATGTTGAAATAAAGGTGAGTGCGTTCTTCAGTTTCATGTCTGTCCACATAGTGTGATTTTAGACAAAAAACTTGAAAATACAACAACAATAAAAAACAAAAAAAAAAACAGTTTGAATGATAACTACATAAATGTCTGTCAGATTTTAGGTAACTCTGTGTGTGTGTGTGTGTGTGTGTGCGTGTGTGCTTGCACACGTGTGTGTGTGTGTTTGTGTGTGTGGTGATTTCACAGAGAAGTTGAATACATGAGTGCACAGAGACTATTCAGTTGGTTATTATATTTTATGTATTTTACTGGTTCATATTATTTCTTTTATATAAAACTTAAAATAACAGTTGTGACTGTGTATGTGGGTGTACAAGTCAAGTTTATTTGTCTGCTTCATTTAATCATTATGAAATATTAGTCACAAAGTGATACTGGATCACTTGTGAACTGAATGATGTCAGTTCTTTGTGGTATTCTTCATTGCAAAAAGCATACATTTTTTGTTTTGGTTTTTGTATGTTTGGGGCCAGCATAATTCTTACATTATATCAACCGTGTTTCAAGATGAACTTGATATGTATGACAACTAGTTGGAACTTGAAGGGAGGAAGGGTAGGTAACAAGGAAACTTGATTACATTAAGTCATTTGGCCTTATGAATATTAATTTACACATCAGGTCAGTGAACAGGGGGAAATGGTTAGTTTTGTCAGGCCAGAAGTGGTTTGAATATTGTGTGTTGATTGGCTTTCATTGTTCCTAGCCACAAACGGTATGGTTGCATTGATTATTGAAAGAGAGCGTAACTGTTCTGGTTTAGTAATTTAGATTCTACTCATGAAGGGCTTTGTTCATTTAAAATATCACTTGTTCCTCATGCAAATTATTTTAGTAATAGTTTAGAATTAAAATTTAAATTGATGTTCTTAGTCTTGTCAAAGTTGTGAAAGACTATGTAAACCATGCTTAATTTTGCTTTGCATTTTTACAAAATGAAATGCTTCATGCTGTTTTCTCTTTAATCATTTGTATTTTGTAACTCATGGTAGAATGTACTGTCATTTATCAAACACATAGACTGAAAATATTGGCCTTTTTTTCTAGACATGTTCGGAAACAACTCTGGCATCAGCCTTGCAGAAGGCAGCTGATTTCGTGAAAGCTTTTGTGCTGGGCTTTGACATCAGCGTGAGTATTGTACATCATCATTCTAGTTTTGTGTAAAACTGGCCTGTTATATAATATACGAACAAGCAAAGTTTCTTCATTCTGAAATATGAAGGTCAAAGGGGATAATAAATAATTGAATGTTTCAGAAAGAAGTCATGGTTTGTCTGAAAAAAATTGCATGGAACAGTTTAAGAAAAAAAAAAGTTATACAGCTACAGCATACTTAATGTTGTCTTTTTAAAAATCATATAGATATGGTACCCTGGCAGTTCTGTAACTTCAGATTTAGAATAATGCATATTAAACCATGAGTTAAATGTTGATCAGTTAGTGGATTAGTTTGACAATTTTGCATTGAAAGCACATTTCCTGAGTTACACAGTTGTAGTGAAACTCCTTTCTATAGCGCTGAACTTAATTCCATGCCTGCTGTGTAGAGTTTATTTCTAGTGCCTATCATTTATTAGTATGATGACTGTTATTACTAGCGCCTATAATATATTGTTATGGTGAAGGCTATATATACCTTTCCAAGCTTTGTAGAGTTTAATTCCATGCCCATGTTTATTTTTCCATGCAGGATGCTCTGGCTCTGGTCCGCTTGGAAGACCTGTACATCGAAAGTTTTGATGTCAAAGATGGTAAGAAGCGGATGTGTGTGTGTGTGTGTGATGCATGCATGCATATTTGTAGTTTTATTCACAAGAATGGCAAGGGTCATACATTGTCAATCTGTGAGGTAGTGTAGAGGTCTGCCATTAGATTATGGGAAATTCTGTCAAGTGGAAATGCATGCTTGGTTGAAGAGGGGCAAAGCCTAAAATTTTGTGTGATAGTGTTGAAGCGTTAATGTTACATACTTTTTAAGTTGTTCAGACAAAATTAAAAAGAGGATAATGCATAAGAAGGTGTATCATGTTGCTCAGTCATTCTTTTTTTTTTTCTGTAATAAGATGTGTGACTAAGACCTATTTTATTGGATTAGTTATGTAGAGATCTTTGCTTTGATTAATATATTAATCATGGTTTTGTTCATTGTGCAGTCAAAACTTTGAAAGGGGACCATTTGGGCAGAGCCATTGGTCGTCTGGCTGGAAAAGGTGGCAAGACCAAGTTTTCCATAGAGAACAGCACGAAGACCAGAATTGTTCTGGCTGACAGGTTAGTATTTGAGGCTTTATAGACACAGATTTCATTCAGCAATGATGCTGGGTTTTTTTGGTTGTATTTTGTTGTTGTCATTGATTAGGTAATAATTCTTGTTGGCTTGTTTTTGATATTAACGACTGGTGTAAAATTTCTTTTTTTGTTAAAGTTCAGAATTATCTTGAAAACACTGAATAGTGTTCTAGCATATATATCTCTGGTCTTTAACCTCTAGGCTGCCTATATAACGAGAAAACTCATTATCGCAAGCATGTATGCTTCGCTGCCACAATGACGAGATAACTTGTCATCGAAATATTCAGACTTTTCCCTGCTTTGCATTCAGTTCGTTGACAAAAATGCTGGTAGCTTTAGCTTGTGGAATCTTTCTAGATCCTATTAATAGCTAGAAACACCATCAGTGTCATGAGGCAGTCCTTTATTTGAACGTTTTGGTTGGGTTACTGGCCGCAGTGTTTGCCTGACTCCTCTCCTCGCTCACTCAGCAAAATGTCGGACTGACGCTGTGCTCAAGACATGTGATCGTGGTGAACTAAATCAACCAGGATTGCTTGCTTTAGTTGATGCTCAGAAAGAACTGAAGCATAAATTTGAAGAATGTGATGAACATTTATAGGACGATTTGGTAGAAAATAAAGGGAGCAATCAAGAGAATGGCCAAGATACGACTATCATTGAGCGATGCCAGAAAGTGACTGAATTATTAGCAGGACAGGGTGTGAGCGATTTTTTTGGCACTCAGCCAGTGCCATCTGATGAGAACTGGATAAAGTGACCGTGTGAGAGGGGTGAAGAGGAGGGGATAGAGACTGAGGGGGCATGGCCTCACATCCATATTATCACTTGGAGAAGTCACAATGCATTGTGTATCTATCTCTTTTTTAATTTTTTAAAAATTGTGGTTGTTCTAGTATGATTTTTGTGTGTGCAGATATCCATTTGTCCAGAAAATATGATATTTTAGTGCAAATTACCTGACTAATGTTTGTAATAAACAAGTTGAAAATGTGACAAAAAAACAAAACACTGATTTCAAAACAACAGCATGTCACTAAAAATATATAAAATGGGAAAAAATATATAAAATGGGAAAACATCATGTGTTTTGTGTTCTTTATTCATTTACCTTTCACTTTCAGAAAATATATACTTTTATGGGTCTTTCTCCAATAACAAGGAGCACATAATTTTTTGAAAACTTATACCCGTTTTTTGTGGAAAAAACCCTGGCAAATAGATTTCACTTAAATCTTATTTTCCTGGCAGCGAAAGGGTTAATATTTGTAAATATGGGACGTTTTATGTAGTTCATATTTTTTTCTTTTCAGCTCCTGTTGTATTCACTTTCAGCTACATTGCCTTTAAGCATCTAATTCTGGCATTGTACAGGGGAAAAAAACATTACAAAGGAACTTATCCATTTGATATGCCAAATACTATTTGTTCATATGCTTTATGCAAATACCATATTCACATTAACTTGAGGGTTAGATTTCTTTCTGTGCAGACATGATGCGATCAGTATATATTATTAGTCCTTGGAATTTGTGTTTGGTACATTTTATTTCTTGGAATTTGTCTTTGGTACACACTTCATATGAATCTGTGTATTTATCAGCTCAGGTTAATTATTTGTGGAGGAAAATTTTATTTATGAGCATTTTTTTGTTTTCACAAATTATTTTTGTCTTTTATTATTTTTCAGCAAAGTCCACATTCTTGGGGCTTATCACAGCATCCAGGTTGCGAGGAGAGCCATATGCCAACTGATCATGGGTAGGTTCTATTTATCTTGATTTATGATCATATATCGTTGAAATCGTCACTGTCAATATTCTGAAATATGTAGTCTTTACAATGTTGATGGACTTAGACCCATGCAGTGTAGGTGCAGCAGAGTATTACTTTTGTAACCTTTGTTTTTGACATGCTTTTGTTGAACAAGAAGTCAGTTTGTCCATTCATTCTGAAATATGTTGTCCTGACATCTGAATGAATTTTCCTTGATCCTTCCCAATTGATTAAATATGTCAATGATTTTAAGGTCTTAGGTGCTTGATATAACACAACTGAAATCTTCCGACACTAACATTACTTTTGTTTCTTTCATAGGAACGCCACCTGCCAAAATATACGGAAAGCTTCGGGTCCTGCAGTCAAGTGGAGCCTCAAGAGTGTAGATAACCGCAAACAAAATGGTTGTTTTGATGACTTTGTAAATACCAGTGATCTGTGATCTGTCAGAGTTTGTGGTTTATGCAAGTGCCTGTGCTGATGGAGAGATTGCTAAATGTGAAGTGATTCTGTTCAATTATTTATGGTTGTGGGCTCATGGAGGGGGGGGGGGGGGGGGCCTTGGGGGGAGGAAGAAGAAAAAAGAAATATATATATAATAATACAACCATCATTACATGGTAATACATAAATGAACATAAAAATGAATACACAGTCCAGAAGTGTTAATGAGTGACTACTATTATTTTCTTGGGCAGTTTAAAAAAGATAATGGTCATGATAAGTGTCATGCTATTATGTCCAAAGAAAGTGTCAGAGAAAACATGTCAGATTCTTTCAGAAAATATAGACTGAGAGATCCATAAGACCAGACATAATTATGAGACAGGAAACAATGATGGAAAGAAAATTCATTTCATTGAGTAGGTGTTAGTGGGAGGAATCGGGTGTTTGGGGTTGTCAGGAACTGTTTTGAGAGCATTACTAATCAGGTGCAGATGACGTGCTGCTGTCAACAACAGAATAAGATTACAAAATAAATTGGACCAGCTGTGGGTATTGCTTGCAGTGGGGGCATAAAATCACAGACAGAACTAAAGTCGTCACATTTACATAAAGCGACCCTGCCAAAATACCGTGGTTTTTTTTTTTTCCCATGTGGTCATTACTGCATAGAAATGGTGGACAGAAAAGTGGAAGTTTTCACTTTGCTGAAGACAACTTAAACCAAACCAGGGAACAAAGCAGCACATGCCTTTTATTATTAGAGAAGTGACTGTGATTGGGGGATGGGTGGGTTTGTAGAGCCAGTTGTATTTTGGATTTGTCTTCTGAAACCCTCCATGCACCAATAGGGGTCACAGGCTAATCAGAATCTTCAAAATCTTGAGACTTTTCCCCTTTTTGACACCCTGCAGTTTATATGATACCCACTCTTCTCTGTCACCTGAAAATAAACGCACAAACACATATATACACAATATAAGAACAAAAAGCCTCATACATAGATCGATGACTGGTCATAACAGATTTCTCAACACTTGCACCATACACACATCACAAAAACAGAAAATGTTTATGTTACTGATTTATTCATTGAAGTAAATGATACACCCTCCATGATCAGTAATGAAGAATGGCCTTTATGCAAATATATTGATTGAAAATAAAGGTAAATTGGTATTTTAAAAACAATGTTTTCTCACACTTCATATTATCCATCTGACAAAAGTTATTTAAAACACAAATACTCAAAAAAACATATGACATCACAAATGAACGTGTTACAGAACCAGGATTCTCTCTCTGATAAAAATATGAGAAAGACAAGACCAGTGAGACAAAGTATCTAATTGAATGTTTTTTGAAGGCAAGATAAGGGAAAAAATTTCTACAGGTCTGCATTGAGCAGTCTGGCACTTTCTCAAACATTAATACTATATCACTGACAAAGCCACCAATTCATGGGACAGGAGATTTTTTTTTCGAAAATGATGATTCATTTTATGGTAATTTTGCCTCAAGACTTTCTTTTTCTTAAATCATTTATCTGTCTTCAGATTTAGATTTTGAATCTTTTATACAAAGGATTTTGGCTTTTCATGACATGTAAACAGAAACAAGACTGCCTGGTCTATGTATAAAGATCCATGTTTGTTACATAGATGAAACAAAACTGGTTTAAAATGACATCAGTTTTTCGTTGGAACAAAGCTATTTGGTTCATATTAAAATATGTAGAAAGAACATAATTTTCTGATTGAAATTAAACATACAAGTAGAGCAAAGTTATCTGGCTTATACTGAAATTTATCATATTAATGGGAAAAAAAAAATGGTTTACTTTGAGGTGAAATATATCATAGTGATTAAACAAAGGTGTCTAGTTTATTATGAAATCTGTTGTTTTCATGAAATATATACAAAAGGTTTTCTGATATGCAAACAGAATGAAGCTGTTCACTTTATAAAAAATATTTTTGTTATATTGATGAAAAAAAGTTGTTTACTTTGTAATGAAATCTATCATAGTTGCTTTATGAAATTATTTTTGTTATATTGATGAAAATACGATTGTCTGACTACACTTGAAGCATTTAAGCCAATCATAGAAAAGAAGCTGTCACCTTTCTGATAAAACCAGTTGCATAAATGTCAATGCACGTAAAACACGTTCTTAAACAAAAAGAGGGGGGGGGGGGGGAACCTCACAGAAAAGTGAAAATGTATACTATCCCTGAATCACAAATCAGCCATTTATTATGGGTAATTCTGGCTTAAAGTCCATTCTGCTGCAGTAGTGTGGTCAGAAAAACAGACCGCCAAACTGTGCAAAAAAACAACAAACAAACAAAAAAAGAACATACACCCCCCATGCAAGCCTACCTTAGGCACACAGTTCCCAATCAAGTTTGACAGATACCAAATAAAATGTAAACAGGCCTGCTGGTTAATACATCATGTCCTCATAAGTGTCAAGAAAACTGCTTAAGCTGATACAAGTCATGAAATGGATGACTGAATCATTTAGCAGTTTTTACAGATGGAGGAGGCTGGTTGCCAAATGTTTGATGTCCCCATGGTCTGAATGACTGCATGATAGACAGATGTGCTCATATCCCACATGCATATTTAATTGTTATGCTTTGTCCGACAAGCATATGTATGTGAAATCTATGTTAGATTATGAATTCACTTGCCCATTTCAGTTTTGCATGAGGCAAGCGCATAACTTTGTAAAGTCTCACAGATTCTTCATTCTTCACCAGATATAATAGTGATTCAACAACTTTTTGAACAGATTCTTTTGTCAACCACTGATTTAGGTGCTAAAACTTGAAAATTCAGAAAGGAAAAGACACTAGTTTGCACAAAACATGCAGTGATGTTAAAACAACCCAAGGGAGATAAGTTGGTAATTTGAGTTGATCATAAATTTAGTTGCACAGAAAAAATTAACGGACAGTTCTTTAACTGGGTGAAAGGAGAATGTAGTTTTGTAGAATAACATGCGTGCCACATAAAAAAGGAAATCATTATGAAACCTTACTTTTCTCTCTCTCCGTTTTGTTGTTGTTTTGTTTTGTTTTGACCTTGGCAGTACAAAAACTGTCGATATAATTTCATAGTTCTTTCCCAGTCTCTAGTCATGGCGTTTGGTTTAGTCTCTTTGAGAAATACAGAAAGCATGTAACTCTCAGGTCATGAAAAAATACTGACCTTATAACACCATTAAGTTATTCGATTTACAGCTTTCTTTAGTAGATGTACACATAATGGTTCACCACTGATAAGTTTTTAAGTCAAGAAGCCATCAGCTAGGGGTAAATACAAATTGTAATGAAGGTTGGTTTATCAGTGCCTTTACCTATCACATTTGTTTTTCAGTGGATGCTAAGTCATTACAGGCTCAACATGCACCCATGAGAACCTGTACTTCTGCATGGGTGTGTGCCAGTCATGACAGCTGCATCTGCAGCAAACAGCAAGTGTTTAAAATAAACCATGCACTTTTGTCCGTCAACTCTATTTTATTCAGTAAATCATTAATCTAATGTACAGGTCCAGTAAGTTTGATTGAGAGTATGATTACTCTTTGAAACTGATAAAACATTGTGAAATCCATTGCAAAACTATTGGCACTCATGGCTGAATGGTGATTATTATTTACACTTACTGACTGACTGTGTTATAAAGGGGAAAAAAAGACATCATAAATCTTTTTTTTTTTTTTTTTTTTTGAATTGTACATAGCAAACTCACTGTTCATCAAAATGACTTAATCACTGGTATGTACAGTGATGGCCTAGAAATAAAGCGTCCGGCTTGGAAGCAAGCTAGAGAATCTGAATGCACTGGTTCAAATCCCAGCAGAGTTGCCAGTATTTTCCCCCCCTCCACTAGACCTTGATGAGACCTTCGGATGAGATGATAAACCGAGGTCCCGTGTGCAGCATGCACTTAGCACACATTCTTGTTCTTGTTGGTTATAGTCCAGCCGACCGCATAGGGCCATATCAGGACTGTCAAACTACACAAATGCTCAACCACATCAACACAAAACCATCACATCTACAAAAAAAAAAAGCACAAAGACAAACCCACAAAACACAGTTCATGACACAGACAGTATCCCAACCATTTAGCTCCTTATGGCAAACAAGACTAGACTATCCTGAGGATGCTAGCCCTTCCGCTTAATTTATCATCCCCAGATTACAAAAAATCGTAAAAAAGAAGGAAAAAACAACAACCTTACTTCAAAGTCAAACAAAAGACATATAAAAAAAAAAGGCCATATAGGCAAATAACACTGCAGAATTGGCAGCTAGTGCCCATCCTAGTGTTTATATCTCACTACCTAATCGCCAGAGCAAAACGGTACAGATGGTACATCACAGACTGTGGAAAAGAGAAAAAAAAAAAAAAAGTACCAAAGTCTGCTGAAAAAAGAAAGGGAAGGCAGAAAAAGGAGATAACAGTGAAGAAAGAAAAAAAAAGGCAGAAACAAAGAGTGATAGAAAAGAGGAAATTTCTAGCACAGAATTTCCAGAAGGCGGGGATCTTAGCGCACATAAAAGAACCCACGGCAACAAAAGTTGTCTCAGGCAAAATTCTGTAGAAAAAATTCTGCTTACAATAGGAAAACAAAAAACTGCAGGCAGTAAAAAATACAAAAAAAGAAAAGAAAAGGGTGGTGCTCTCAGTGTGGCGACACATTCTCCCTGGGGAGAGCAGCCCGAATTTCACACAGAGAAATCTAAAAGAGTAATAAAATAATATAATACAGTATCTTTATGATAAAGAACAGTTTGATTGCAGTTATCAGTTACCTCAGTCACACACTAATCAGTCATCACTTTTGCTTTGCAATATCTGCATAACATGATCACAATGACAGATCAGTCACAATGAATTTATTTTGAAGTTAATCCATCACAAAGTTAACCTTTTTTTTCAGATCTGACAGTCTATGCACCACCATTGTACTAATGTAAATAATCTGCAATACATAGTGAAATAGCTATTTACTTTACCAATAATGTCTTGCGTTGGTAATATTTCATTACCACTACTTATGTATGTTTATATGCAGACATTCACTTTTAATACTAGACAACACATACAAGCATAAAACTGAAAAGAGACAGTCCATCACTCCATGTAAACATAAGATTTTCAACTGGCTTACAAACCTGAGAACAAAGTTCTGTCCTGTAAGATCTGAATCATCTGAATTATGTCTGAATTTGAACCAATTCATGGAAATAACTCACCTGATTCTGACATTTAGATACAGACAACCTATAAAAAAAAAAAAAGAAAGAAAGAAGAAGAACGATACAGAATCTGCAGACCAAAGAAAAGTATCATTATGCCTGATAAAATGACACACTGCAAAGGGGACTGAAAAGTTATACATATACCATCATATGTTAAGCAAAATAATAATAAAAATGAAATAAATAAAACCTATGACAAAATCCCACACAGCTTACAAACACAGGTAAATATATTTTCTCTTTCTTTGAATTTCAAAATAAAAATTGAAGAAAAGAACAACTCATGGCTAATGTTTACATGATTATTAAGCATCAGTAGACTTTGTGACATCACTTGTATTATAACTTCTATGAACATTCTAATACCAATATAGCTCAAGGGATAAATAAAAAAAGAAAGAAAAAAAGTATATATAGGCAGTTCTATGGAGAAACCCATAATAAAAAGGAACAATACTCACATCATCTAAATCTAACAGTGAAACACAAACAGCACACATACACACACTGTCACAGAATACCACTGAGAATTGAACATTACAGTCTGAATGACTTTTATGTCTTTCCAACAGCTAAAATCAATCAGTATCAGTAACTCAAGGAGGCATCACTGCGTTCGGACAAATCCATATACACTACACCACATCTGCTAAGCAGATGCCTGACCAGCAGCGTAACCCAATGTGCTTAGTCAGATATAAACACACACACACACACACAAAAACAAGAAAAAAAACCCAACTGTCAGATATATGATCAAACAAAACATCACAATCAAACAACAAAAATGGCTAAAAGCTACTGTACACTCTTTAATTAGTTATCTGGTTTGATTTTTTATTTAACTGACAGACCTAGTGTTGATTCTTGACAATAAATTAATGAATATACTGAACAAAGCAGCAAGGCAAAACCAATGTTTCAAAGTCACTCCCAAACAGTACCTCCTTACATACGGTAGCCTTTTATCACAGTGGAAGATTGAAACCAGATGTACAAAGGATCAGCAGGAAAGAGACTGACACTATTCACTTTTGGGGTACTGCGCGTCAATGGAGTGTGAAACTGAACTCTGCTCGTCTCCCCTTCATGTTTAGTGGCACTAACATCTGACCCACTTCCCTGGCGCATTCGCACTTTGTGACTGCCGTCACTGCTGTTTAGCAGGTGGGCCACCTTCTCTGGAGATGGTGACTTGAAATTCCCAGCCACCATGGGAAGGGAAGAGTCGGTGAAGGATGAGCGTTCCAGCGGTTCTACTCCAGAGATTTCCACTTCTGTGTCGTCCATGGTGAGATCCTGACAGCAGAAACTGGGCTGGTTGCAGATCATATTCAGAGTCAAGCAGTACCCCCGAGTGGGAATCTTGAATCCCAACTTTGGCACAAAACCGCTGAGAGCAGCTGAACGCGGGGCGCACAGCACCACGTACACGTTGGTAGGCCCAAGGGCTGCATCACTGGACAGCACCTGCTCTGCAACCAGGTGACGAAACAGTGCCTGTTTGGATGTCCTCAGGGGAACATTGTCTGCTTCAGGGCATATGTGTGGGAGTTTGATGACGTAAGATTCTTTGGGTGTGACAGAGGAGCTGCCAAACAAAATCAAGGCCTGCTGGATCTCGGGGCAGATCTCAAAGGCTGTCAGGATCTCACTGAACACCTGGTCCAAACTGGAGATCACAGTCTTGGCTTTGTTGTGTGACTGATGAGCCTTGCCGTTACCCTGAAATTAAATATCTGAATTTAGGCGCACTGTTCAGTAATACTGATATATGTCAAAATGTATATTCATGGCCTCTTAAAATCTTGTCTGACATCTATTGCTCTAAGGTCAGAATGTTACTCCATCTGTCTATGGGTCAGTAATGGATGTGATTTTCTCTTACTTAAACAAGACATGCATACAATTTCTTGTACATTCTGACATGCTCTAAAATATATACTAAAAATCTTGATTAGAAATAGTATGTTGAAAATGATAATTGATATTTTATTTTTTGATGGAAAGTAACAGATCTTTGTTGGTAACACTTCTGTTGCACAAACTGTAATGCTGATCACCTTTGATGCACATTTAAAGCACACAGACATACACATAATGACATAACAATAATAATGATAACAATAATGGATACTTATATAGCACACACTATCCAGCAATCTGCTCTAGGTGCTTTACAAAACACCTTTGTTTACATAACAGATTACATCAATGTTACATACACACATAAAAATGTGACCAACCAACCACACACACACACACACACACACACACAGAGAGAGTCATAAAATGATAGATTTAATACTTTCATTATATTATAGTTCCAATATTAGATACTCACAGAATCACAGAAATGTTTGGCTATAGGCTAAAAGCCTTTTGCCCTCATAATCAGTGTCCATTTATGTGCTTTTGGATCACTTGTTGTGAACAGACCCTTGTTTAAATCTGGTATAGTGTATACTATATTTATCTACAGCTCAATAAAGATTTAACTCTGTGGAAAATACATGGTTCTTAAACTTTTTGTCAATGTGATTTTTGAAGGCGTTTACCGATGGTGCATTGATGGTGTCATAGGAAAGGTTATTCCAAAGATTTATGATACGGTTAGTAAAGAACTTGCGGAACTGGTTAGTTACGAAATTAGTTTTGTTTATTTTGAAGTTGTGCCCTCGAGTTTTATCATAGTTAGCCATAGTAAACAAGGAAGAGGTGGTGCAAGGATCATAAATATTGTGCAAGATCTTATATACTTCAATGAGATCACCTCTTAATCTTCTAAACTCTAGGCTAGGCATATTAAAAAGAGCCAGGCGCTCCTCATAACTAAGATCACGAGTACTATTAGTAGTACTAGTTATACACTTGGTAAATCTGCGTTGAACTCCTTCAATCATATTTATGTGCTTTTTAAGGTAAGGGCACCATACTGAGTTTCCATATTCAATAATGGGTCTAACCAGAGCTTTGAACAACGGAATCATAATTTCAGGAGATTTATTATAGTTCTCACAAGAAGACCAGAAATTTGACTTCCCTTTTTCACTATATTATTTATATGTGCCTCAAAGCTTAGTTCTGGATCCATCGTGATCCCTAAATCTCTTTCCGCTGTTGTACTATCCATTGTTCGAGTTACCCCCTTTTCCTGTATCGTGTACTGATACTGTGGATTATTCTTTCCAAGGTGCAGAACTTTGCATTTCTCGCTGTTAAATTGCAACAGCCAAGTATTTGTCCATTTAACCAGATTATGTATACACATTTGCAAGTGATCTCTATCTTCTATATTTCGGATGGCAGAGTAAGCCTTGGTGTCGTCTGCAAAAAAATTTACTTTACAATCTACCTCACCAGGCATATCATTTATAAAGTATATGAACAAGGTTGGGCCAAGAACATGACCTTGTGGTACACCACTAGTTACCCTAACCTTTGATGATTTACTACTATTTACACTTACAAACTGTGATCTTCCATTTAGAAAGTCTCTGATCCACAATAGTAGCTTGCCTTTTATCCCATAGCCTCCTAGTTTATTCATGAGTCTGTGATGAGGAACTGTATCGAAAGCTTTCCTTAGATCAAGGTAGACTGCATCGACTGGTACCTTCTGATCTAGCATGACTAACCAATCTTGTAATGTAACAAGTAGTTGAGTAACACGCGAGCGCCCTCTGGTAAATCCAAACTGTTCTCTAGATAACAGATCATGTTTGGTTAAATGTTGGCAGAGAGCGTCTCGAATAAAACCCACAAAAACTTTACAGACAACTGATGTTAGACTGACTGGACGATAGTTACCTGCAGAATTCTTGTTACCTTTCTTGAAGATATGTCGTACTTCTGCTTCTTTCCAAGCTTTTGGTATTTCACCCTTATCTTGTGTTCTATCAAACAAGATCTTAAGTGGGTGAGCAATAACTTCAGCAAGCTCTATTAATACTTGTGACTCGTGGGTGTATTTCATCAGGTCCTGGGGACTTCGATGGGTTTAGGCTCTTTAGAGCTTTTTTCATCTGTTCAACTGTGACCTCCACATTGGAAATTTCAGTAACCTCTGTCTTACATGATAACTCTGGAACATTTACTTTACTCTCCTCGTTAAAAACACTAGCAAAAAGTCTGTTTAGCACAGCTGCTTTTTCTGAGTCATTTTGTGTTAAGGTACCATCTTCCTTTAATAGATTAGCAATTTGTTCTCTTGGCAGAGTTTTACTTGCAACATAACGGAAGAATCCTTTTGGATTATGCTTAGATTCTTTAGCTAATTTAATTTCCTTAGCTTTCACGTTTTTTCTGGACTCCCATGTTACCTGGTTTCTAGCATGTGCATACATTTTATAGTTCTCACTAGTGGGATATTTCTTATATTTTTTAAAGGCTCTACGCTTTTGATGAATTTTATCTAAAAGTGACTGGGGAATGGGGTCACGTCTTTGTTTATTGGAGGGTCCTTGTTTGAATGATTTTTTTTTTGAATAAATTTGTTCATGGACTTTATTATTACATCATGAATAAGTTCCCAGGTTTCATCCACAGATGTCTCATTTGTCAAAAGGTCATCCCAGTTAATCTCACCTACGTAATGCTTCATGCCTTCGTAATCTCCTTTATCTAGTTGATATTTCACAGAGTGACCAGATGGATGTTCCCACTTGATCTGAACATCAAAGTAGAGGGCAGAATGGTGGATCTTCCCTAGAGGGGGCCAGTAATCCAAAGTGTAGACATTTTCATAAGAGTAAACAACAGATCTAGCACATTAGGTTTTTGTAAACCTCTATAATGAGTGGGCTCGGAAGCCATTTGTACAATGTAATTTTGTTAAACACAATCCAAAAATTTCGTAGCTGGATGGTCCTCATTTTTACAACTTATCACATTTTGCCAGTCAATTTCTGGATAATTAAAATCTCCAGTTTTTAAAAGTGTTAAATACATAGTTTATTAGTTTAATTACACTAGCATGATCCTCATAATCCAAGTTGGGGGATCTGTACACTACTCCAAAAATGATGTGCTCGTTACTACCAGGTAATGATATTTTACAAAAAAATCAAAGGAGAAAAGATCCTTTCAATTTCTACAATCCTGGACACCTCCCACCCTTCCCGCACGAACAGACTGACACCCCTTCCCTTGTTGTTTGTAAAACCTGTATAACCAGGAAGTACAAAATTTTCAATTTTAACCTTTCAGTTTTTTGGTAATACTTCAGTTAAAGCAATAATATCAAAGTTGTGTATGTTACACAGTACTCGCTTGTAACAGGGACAGAATCATGAGAATGATTAGAATTGATCGAGGTTATGAAGAAGGCATGTACACTCTCGGGGGGAGAGGGAGGGGTAGTGGAGAGAAGGAGAGAGAGACAGGCAGGCAGCCATAGACAAAGATAATAGCATGATATGGTGCGTGAGAGATCGAGAGAATCTGAGAAAGAGGAGTGGCAACGTTTTGTCCCTTCTGTTTCGGTGCTCACCTGTGGATTTGTTTCGCTGACAGCCATCTGCTGTTTAAGAATGTCGAATTGTAGAGGTATTTGATTTCTCTCATACAGGAGATGCTTGATCACTTCATTAATTAACGAAGCTCGAGTGTGTGATTGAAGTCCCCCATCAAATACGAAGTCGAACTGCTTTGAACAACCCGCCATGATGTCAAAGTGACGTCATATCCTTCTGGTTTGGATTGTTGCCCCTCGATTGTTGCACGTGTGCTGTTCTTTTATTTCCGTGAAAAACAACGCATTCACGCGCTTTTGTACATTCAAAAGTTTTGAAACTCAGTCAGTTGATGCACAGAACTGAGACGATTTTGAGAATTTAGATGCTCTTAATCCTCTATTAAAATTGCATGTTATGAGCATATATATATATATATTATATATATATATATATATATATATTTTTTTTTTTTTTAAGGTACGAGTCTTCAGTTTAATGTCTTTCCATCGACTGCAAGTGATATTAAATATTTTATATAAATGTACACTGACAAATAATATAGTTTCCCCTAAAACAGCATTTCGAGGTTTGCAAACTTAATTTAGCCGGCGCTTGCTTGCATTATTGAAAGAGAGAAACTTCGGGAGAACCGTAAGGAAAGTCCCCGGCTAGTCAGTGCACACAGCATAGCAGTGTCAGTGTGTCATCATGATGCGGGTTAGCAAATTAATTTTAGGGTGTGTAGTATTTAACAGCCTACGGTATTTCAAAATAAATTTCCCCTCACATTTTGTAAATTGCCGGTTCAAAGAAAGTTCCTGATGCAGAGTGAATAGGTACCTCCGACAGATCTGTGTAATCATGTGACCTAAGAAGATAATTATCATCGTCAATAATTGAGAGTCAGTGAAGGCGGCGACTGATTCCATCAGTTTTTGCGCGCACGCCACTGACCCGGCTGGCCTTCTGGCACAGCCACTGACACTGACCATGATGCACACCGGCACCACACGCTGTCACTGGCAGTGGCACTGGCGCAGGCCGGGCGTATGGCATGCACGCCGGACTCATATTCTCGTCAGTCAGTAACTCCACTGACTCACCGGGCCACCTTGAATATTCCCTGTACATTGTGCGGAACCATTTGATTTGTAGTTGTGCTGGAAGTATGGGGATCGAACGACTGATTTGTGCATTAAGCTAGTGTACTGATTCGAGTCCAGTTCAGTAACTGAATGGGTACTCAGTACTAGCCTACACAGTATCTAGGTACTGTACTGCGGATTCTTATCTTGTGCCGAGGGAACCTCAGTCTGCAGTCACTTCCCCGTCCCTCCGGCCTATCCCCTTGCACTGTTTCCAGATTTGTTTTCAACATTATAAGCGCCGAGTCTGTATACATACCCAGCATCAGTCACAGTCGGTCTCAAGTTCTACGACGTAATCTCAGTCTCTCTCCCTCTCTCGGCTCTCTGTCTGTTAGTCTGTCTGTCTCTGTCTCTCTGTCTCTCAGTGTGTGTGTGTGTGTGTGTGTGTGTGTGTGCCGTTGTGTGTGTGTGTGTGTGTGTGTGTGTGTGTGTGTGTGTGTGTGTGTGTGTGATGATAATTCCACTGACAGAGAAGTCAGTGATGTTAAAAAGTTAAATTCACGGCCGCTTAGTACACACACACACACACACACACACACACACACACACACACACGAGAATCACATGGTATATTGAACCACAAACCCAAAACTGACGTCGGTAGGCCTAATGATGCCAATGATGTACAGTCAAGCGCCACGGTCAGGCCGGCGAGTCATGGCGGCAGAATGTCAAACGATGAGATCGATCCATGGCCAGAAAGCCGCCGGAAAAAAACAACAACAAAAACTGTGGGCAGGACGCATCATAGTGGTGAGGAAGGTCAGAGCATGGTAATCCACTGAGCGGGAAAGAAGACCGTGGCTGGGCCGGATGCCTTGGGCTATGATGGATGGATCCTCCCGGCCTTCTTAGTCTTCTCCTTCACTGAGTCGCAATCGGATTGCTTAATTAATTTATCCCTTGTCACTGATTTTTAAAAAAATGTACAGTTTACAGTTGTACGTGACCAGTATGTTGGTCTGTTAGTTTCAAGGTCTGTATCTGTATGTCTGTTTGCCGTGAGTCTCTGTCTTTCAAGTGTATGCCGTCTGTCTGTCTGTCTTCCTATTTATCTGTCTCATTCTCTCTTTCAGTCTAATATCATCATCTTAGATGAACAGACTATAAATAAATAAACGAAAAACGATGTCTCATTCTGTGTGTGTGTGTGGGTGTGTGGGTGGGTGGGTGTCTGTGTGTGGGTGGATGTCTGTGTGTGTGTGTGTGTGTGTGTGTGTGTCTGTGTGTGTCTGTGTGTGTGTGTGAGAGAGAGAGAGGGGGACTAGAGAGAAACACCGAGACTGACATAGACGGAGTGACAGAGACACAAGGGAGATGGGTGTTGCCGCGCGGCTGTACAGTTGTCCAAGACTTCAGTGTATGTTTCAAATAATACTGTATGCTCGATGATAGCCGTGCACTGAGTTGCGCCGCGAAATAAATTATTAGCAAAACTGCCAGAGAATGATCCTCCCTTCCCTTACACTGCACACACACACACACAGCTCGGCACACATTTACACACACAGTGGAAGGAGTATGGAGAGACAGATTCATCGAAAGATTCACACACACACACACACACACACACACACACACACACACACACACACACACACACACATCAGAACCAACAATAATTTTGTGGACATTTGTTTTCTTTAATGAGTATCCATTCAGATGTAATTACACCTTTCTTGAAAAACAAATTTACTGAGCCTATCAATCTACCATGCAGTTTATTATCTGTCCGTCCACACTCACACACACACACACACACACACACACACACACACACACACACACACACGCACGCACACACGCACACACACACAACGTTTTGCAGTTTTCAACGAGCAGTTTAGATCGTGGCCCGCAACTTAAATGATTGGGGTCCTTTCCAAAATCATTTGTATTTCTTCGCATTTTTGCCATAAAATCGATGAAATTCATGGTTAAAGAAACTATTACATACATTCGTACAACACACACACACACACACACACACACACACACACACACACACACGGATTTAGACAGAGAGACAAAAGGACAGCCAAACAATCTGACAGAGAAATCATTCCACTGATCAAACATTCAGTCGCAAGACAAGCCTTCTGACAAAATATTCAGTAACAGTCTGTTGAACATTTTACTGAACAGCTGCTTGCTATGCAGCAAGATCTTCTTCCAAGTTGAGTCCCAACTTGACGTTTAGGAACTTGGATATCTTCCGCTTGACGGATCGTTTCCGACTCTGCGCGTCCTTCTGAATCTGCTCCCTCAGCACCTGCGGCATGCACATACGTTCTGGTTCCGCCAGGGCGTCACGACGTAGGTTCCAGCGGCTGTAGGCTGGTCTTAAGCCATCCCCTGGAGACGTAACCCATGACTCGTCACCCTCACCACCTCGGTTATCGTCGCTTTGGGAATCTTTCGAAGGCTGTCCTCCACAGATCTCTCACTTGCAATCTCCTGGCCAACAGAGTGGTGCACGAGCTTTCAGCACCGACGGGAGTCGTGCCGGTAGTTGTCTGTATGTCTGGTTGAGATGTTAACGCGGGTCTGTTGATAGTGCTTGGGATAGGAGGAAGGAGGGTCACGGCGGATGCTGACCTTAACAATCCAACAGACCTTCGAGTTTCGTTTGTGAAGATGTCCGGAAGACAGTTCTGTTTCTCTTCGATGGAGAGTTCCCTTTGACTGAGTGATTTTCTATAGGGTTTGATTTTACCTGGCAGTAGGTCTGCGCCGAGTTTGTAGAGCTGGGTCTGGCTGCTGCTGACGCTTTTGCTGGCCTGCAGGTCTCGGAAGGTCAGCTGTGACAGATTTCTTCGACTGAGCATCAGTTTTGGACTGGGCACGCGCAGCAGATTTCCCGTTTGGGTCCCTGTCACGTTAGATTTACTTCCTGGTTGTTCGGGCACAGCAGAACATCCATTGCAACTCACCCTTTCAGGACTGCGTCTTGGACTTGTATGATCACAGGTTTTATCCGTGACTTCATTGATTCTGATGTCAACGACGACGTTAGCGGAGTTATCAAAGGACCTGGACGCCTGATTGTGGCGTCGGGTGGCCCTGGATTTGTCCGGCCCTTCCCCATGAACGTGTATGTCTGGGAGGTGGACCAACTCTTCGTCGTGGATGTCCGTCAACATGCTTGTTCACTGACCTGAAGACCTTTTGCTCTTTGGACTGTTCTGATTTCTGGAGTAACCACTCGTCAGTGGTGGTCAATCTGTCAGCAAGTGGCAATGTTTCCATATATCTATTCTGACACATAAAGACATCGGTAGGGTTTGCAACTATTTATGATAATTTCATAGAGCTAGAAGAACAAGATTATTAGTCCGTGCGCTTAAGAATACTCCAGCTCCTGTTTTCAGAATAATGATGGCAGTGTTTTCATAACTTACTCTGATAAACAGACACCAGACTTGTTTGTTACATTTATGACAACTATATCGTAGAGTTGGGATGAACAAGACTATTAGCCTATTCTTACGGATATTCCAGGTAAATTCAAATGAGGAGCTGCATAACGCCTATATTGAAGATTTTGCAGTTCATGACTGTGGATTCAGCTCAAGCTTTAGTCTTCAACGAAAAAAACATGAATCTCATTCGGTTTATACATTCTGTCTCTCAAGCCTGTTTCAACAACAAAAACAAAAATGTGTGTATATATATATATATATATATATATATATATTCCTCTTCAGATTCACACGCGTTTTCGATCAACAGTAATAGTATTAAATGTTCAGATTTAGTAACATTTAGTATTCAATGTTCAGATTTTGTAAAAGTTTTAAATAGAGAAATCCATTTCTCTAAAAAAAACAACAAAAAAACAAAAACAAACAAAACAAACAAACAAACAAAAAACAAATTTTATCAGTAATAAATGATTATCCAGACCACATCAGCAACCATAATATCAGTGTCAGGCGAAACTAATCAAGAAGAGAAGCGGAAATGCGGGATTATATTTCCCACTGGTGGAATACTGATCGCCCCAAGGGGCATCATTCACACAACGCGAGTCCCAGTCGATCGTTTCTGCTGTCCGGGTGTGTTCACGAGGACGGAACATTATCTTTGAAAAGCCTGAATGCTTTATTGAAGCTTCACGCAGCGGGAGACAGTGATGACAGAGGTATCATGATGGTGTTGACGATCAAGTGACGTGCTGCTCCTACGGATCTTGCCAGATCTAAGTAGATGATCAGTTTCCGTATTTCCCTGGAACAACAGCGCAACAATAGTTTTAAAAGAAGCTTGTAATTATTGATTGACTGATTTATTTATGTATACATATTCATGTATTTAACTATTTGTATATAAAAGATACCCCAAAACACAAGAGTTTTTTTTCCGAATAAACAAGCCGCGAACAAACAAAGACCCAGCATTCTAAGTAACTCCCTACACCCCCACCCCCACCCACCTCTTACCCTACAACCCCAAGTCAATGCAATTCCGCCGCTGTAAAAACAGCGAAAATCGGTTACTTTCAGCAACGTTAAAATTCTCATGACCATTTTTTCTTTCCGAAAGTAATGTCCTTGTTTTTGTGTGGGTGGGTGGTGGTGGGGGGGTGGGAGCTGGGGTGGGGGGTGGGGGGTTCTTTCGTGGGCTGCGACCTCCAACGTTCACTCGTATGCACGAGTGGGCTTTTACATGTTTGACCGTTTTTAACCCCGCCATATACGCACTCATACACCGTTTTAGGGGGGCGGGGGTGGTGGTGGGATGTGGGGGTTGGGTGGAATGTATGCCGGATATGTTCTTGTTTCCATAAACCCACCAAACCCTGACATGGATTACGGGATCTGTAACGTGCGCATTTGGTCTTCTGCACGACGGGCGCAATAGCCGAGTGGTTAAAGCGTTGGACTTTCAATCTGAGGGTCCTGGGTTCGAATCACTGTAACGGCGCCTGGTGGGTAAAGGGTGGATATTTTTCTGATCTCCCAGATCAACATATGTGCAGACCTGCTAGTGCCTGAACCCCCTTCGTGTGTACGCGCAAGCAGAAGATCGCACGTTAAAGATCCATGTCAGCGTTCGGTGGGTTTTGGAAACAAGAAGATACCCATCATGCACACCCCTGAAAGCAGAGTATGGCTGCCTATAAGGCCGGGTAAAAAACAACAACAACCGGTCATGCACGTAAAAGCCCACTCATGTGCATACGAGTGAACGAGGGAGTTGCAGCCCACGAACGCAGAAGAAGAAGAAGATCTTCTGCATGCGTACACACACGAAGGGGGTTCAGGCACTGGCAGGACTGCACATCTGTTGACCTGGAAGTTCGGGAAAAAAACCCTCCACTCTTTACCTTCCGGGGGCCGTCACCGGGACTCGAATCTGGGACCCTCAGATTGAAAGTCCAACGCTTTAACCACTCGGCTATTGCGCCCCGTCATGGTAAAGATGGGCGCTGCTTCATACGGACAAAAGAAACATGGACTGTAATGATGACTACGAGATCGAAGAGACGAAAGTCTACTCTCTCTCTCTCTCTCTCTCTCTCTCTCTCTCTCTCTCTCTCTCTCAGTCTCCGCCATCATCGCAATCGTCGTTGTTGCCTTCGTCGTCCTCCTCCTCCTCGTCATCCTCCTCCTCGTCGTCATCATCCTCACTACTGATATTATTAATTAATGTTTAAGCAACCACAAGAAAAAAGAAAGAAAAAAGAAGAAGAAGAAGAAAAAAAAAAAGCTAATGTCTTGTTCGATAGTTCGCTGGAAACAGATTCAGGGAGATGACCTACTCAGCTGAACCCGTAAGCCTATCAGGCCAATTCCATCCGTCCGGGGATTCTGTGCACTGATGATGGAATCATTGTAGGCTTTTGGGTCAGCCCTGTGGTCGCTATATCCGAACAAGACGGACAAAGAAAACGATCGTCTTTTTTTCGGAACCTTTTTTTTTTCCTCCTTTAAATTAAAAAAAAAATTATCTGAAGGAACCAGGTAATGAGCTGTGGAGTTTATGGTCAATATATATTAGCGCCATGGAGCGCGTATTCTGTCTGTTTGTCTGTCTGTCTCTGTCTTTCTCAACGACTCTCTCAAAGTCTGTGTGTCTGTCTGTCACACACACACACACACACACGCACACACACACACACACACACACACACACAGAGACAGAGAGAGATGTATACTGGTCTATTTTTAAGATTTAGCCTACCCACGTACACAGTCTGATGGTATTTGCCCCTGTCTCATGGATATAATACAAGTTGGAGGAACCGGAATTATACAATTTCATCACAACGTTTTCGAAAGAATCTCTAAGAAGCTGGTGGGAAATAATATAAACATTACTGTTTAACATTACTGTTTAAATTCATCCCCATTTATTTTGGGATAACAGCTTTTGTTCAAAATGCGCCGAAGAATACATTGTTTTTGTAAATGTTTAAATCATAAAGGCCTGTTGCAATTCCCGACTTGCTGAACGGCATTACTGACTCAACACTAAATGTTGAACACATATAAACGAAAAAAAAAAGGCACATCAGTAACTGAAAAACCAGCAAAAGATGGCTTATTCTACTTTACAACCATGACCAACAACAAGAAGAAGAAAGGATTTTTTTCGACACCCTGCCTCACCCCCAACAACAACAAATATACAAACAACACCAAAAGCAATGCAAAAGAATAAAAAGAAACTATCAACAACAACCAACAAACAAAACAAACAAACAACAAACAAACAAAAACAAAAGAAGCAGAAGAAAAAATTACTTACACAAGCACACACACACACACACACACACACGCATGCGTGTGCGTGCGTGTGTGCGTCACACACACACACACACACACACAAACACACACTAGCGAAATGATATTAAATAAAGTGAGGTAACACAGTGTGTTTTGTGTTTGAATGTCTCATTTCGAATAACAGAAATATAGCTTACAGGAAAACAGTCAATCGATATTTTTTTCTGCTCGTCATAAAATAATCATTCCCAGCAAGAACACGTTGATTCCATATAATGGACAGGCCTGGAGATCCCAGTCAATGTCAAGTTTAGGTGAAATGAACGGAATGTGCGTACAAGCCAGAGAATGGCATCTCAGCCTGCTGGTATATCACTCGAAATACAGTACAATACAGTAGCCATTTACTGTCTGCCATTTTTAATGCTATTTTGAATAATTACAGGAAATGTCATCTTGAAAGATACTCCAGAGAAGGACCGCTTACAGCCGATAATTGGTGGGTGTTTTGCTTTTGTTTTTCTTATACGCAATAGATATTACATGGAACTAGCTGCAATTTTCGCCTGATAATAATATGAACAAAAATATGCACAACATGCAAGTTTAGATGAGTCATTCCTCTTCATAATCACTATTAGTTCAAGTGAGAATCTTATGCTGAGAGTGAAGACCTGCTATTTTTAGTAACAGAATTACTAGAGAGATAGACAGAGGAGAAGGAAGCGGGGGGGGGGGGGGAGGGGGGGAGGGGGGGAGGGGGGGGGGGGGGGGGGGGGGGAACAGGAATAACACAGTAGGTATACACGAACTGTAATTCAGCTGAAAAAAAAAAAGGAAGGAAGGAGGGTGGCAGGATGGTTAAGATGCTCATCTGCCAATATTGTGTCCGTGGTGGTCTGGGTTCGATTCCCGTTCTCGCCCTTTCTCTCAAGTTCGACTGGAAAAATAAAACTGAGCATCTAGTGGAGTGATGGCCTAGAGGTAACGCGTCCGCCTAGGAAGCGAGAGAATCTGAGCGCGCTGGTTCGAATCACGGCTCAGCCGCCGATATTTTCTCCCCCTCCACTAGACCTTGAGTGGTGGTCTGGACGCTAGTCATTCGGATGAGACGATAAACCGAGGTCCTGTGTGCAGCACGCACTTAGCGCACGTAAAAGAACCCACGGCAACAAAAGGGTTATTCCTGGCAAAATTCTGTAGAAAAATCCACGCCAATAGGAAAAACAAATAAAACTGCACGCAGGAAAAATACAAAAAAAAAATGGGTGGCGCTGTAGTATAGCGACGCGCTCTCCCTGGGGAGAGCAGCCCGAATTTCACACAGAGAAATCTGTTGTGATAAAAAGAAATACAAAATACAAATAGTCATTCGGATGAGACGCTAAACCGAGGCCCCCGTGTGCAGCAATCACTTGGCGTACTTGAAATAACCCACAGCAACAAAAGGGTCGTCCTTTGGCAAAATTCTGTAGGTCAAATCCACTGTGACTGGCGCACAATATGTCAGTGCATGCACTCGAGGCCTGACTAAGCACCTTGGGTTGTGCTGGTAGTCAGGAATCTGCCTAGCAGATGTGGTGTAGCGAATATGGATTTGTCTGAACGCAGTGACGCCTCTTAAAGAAAGTGGGACAAGAATAGATTGATAATGGGACACTTCTGACGTACACTTCTATACAATTCTATTCTGTACTCTTACTATTCAACATTGTTGTATTATCATTATTGTCGCTGTTGGTTTCTGTTGAACAATATACCTTGGACATCAAAGCGTGCCGATAAGTATAGTAACAACCTGTATAAGAGTAGAATACTGTGCGTTTAGAACAAGGTATAATAATTTATGTAAGGTAATTGACTGTCATATGTGTTTCGAATTTTTACAGAAGAAGAAAACACGTAGAAGAAGGAGAAGAAGATGGTGATGATAATGAAGATGATGATGATGATGATGATGATGAAAAAAGAAGAAGAAGAAGAAGAGAGGAAGAACATTCATGTTAATGTTAGAAAGAAGAAGAAAAAAGAATGATTTTAATGTTAATGCTAATATTATGTCTTATTTCGATATATCTCAGTTTTTCGTCAGTTGTAATAAATATTAGTGATCGGAGTTAGGATGAAAAACAAAACAAAATGGAGTTCAAACAACGGAGAGAAAACCCACATGAAAACGAATGGAAAACATTAAAAAAGAAAAAGAAAAGAAAAAAAAAAGAAAAAAGAAGAAGTCTGCATCGGACAACACACCCAGGAAGAAGAAGGAGAGAAGAAGACGATGAAGAACAACAACAACAACAAGAACAAGAATATTGTTAATGTTGTGTCTTATTTTTTCGATATGTCTCGATTTCTCGTCCCACGGTTGTAATGAGGTATTATTGATCGAGTTAGTGTGAAGAAGAAAAGAAAGAAAAAACCCACCAAAACAACAACAACATGGACGTCAAAGAAACGAGAGAAAACCCACAAGGAAAACGATTGGAAACAGTTACAATAAATAAATAAATGAATGAATGTAATAATAATAATAATAATAGTAATAATAATAATAAAAAGAAAAACCACGACTGCATTGGAGAACACGTTTTATAGGTAGGAACTTAGAACAGAAATAGTACGCAGGCCTACGTGTAACAAATTAAAATTGTAATTACACCAGAACAAAACAACAACAACGACAATCAGCAACAATTGTAGACGCGCGCGCGCGCTGTGTGTGTGTGTGTGTGTGTGTGTGTGTGTGTTGCCTTCCAGTTCCATTTATATTATTTCAAGTGTTTCTTTGTCATTTGGGGGCCAATTTTGTGCACATACTATTCTGTTTTAATAGTACGACTCATAACATCTGCTTATTGTGCTCACAATCAGTGTTTCAATGCAGTTTATTGGTGCATTGTCTTCTGCTTGTTGTGCTCATAATGTTTTGATGTTAGTGGCTGCAATGTATTGTCCTTAAACGAATCACATTTGTTTTCGCTCAACAATCAGTAAACCAACAACAACAAAAAATAACCACTCACTGTCCGAGGCACTACAGCTGGTGGCATTGATGATACAGCAGCCAGCAGCAGAGGCAGCAGACAGCCATCAGTGCCTAGCGAGGATGGACGATCGATCTCTAAGTGGCCTTTGTCGCACATACGCCAGGGTTTTGTGTGACTGGCCCACCGTCGCAAAAGGCCGCCGGCGGCACCAGCTTCCATCTCATCCATCCATCAGTGTCACATTCCGCACAGCTTATCCGCACGTGCTGTCAGTCACGTGCTGTTGGTCCAAGCACTGACATGTTGAGTAGGATAATGCACACACACACACACACACACACACACACACAGAGACACAGACACACACACACACACACACACACACATACACACACGAAAATTGTAAAAGCAAAATGAATGTATTTTCCTGCGGCTCACTGCACACATTACGGTAAGACTATCATCCAAGCAGCTGAACTGGTTGAATTATTTCACAATCAGTAATAAAGTGACTGCATGAACCGGGCTAGGCGATAGATTAGTTTTGGGGAAAAAAATGTCCAAAGGGCCAGATTCAAGTAACCTGCCAGCCAGTTAATCTGTTCAGCCATCCACTGCACAGTCAACATACCTAGCTGACTAGTAACTACCAGTCAATAAGCCAGTCAAGCAACTTGTCAATCAACTGACTGCGCAGACTGTTCAACAAATGAACTGTCCATCAGAACCCTACCTACCAACCGGCCAGCCAAACAACAGAAGCGGCTGCAACCAGTCAAGCTGCTAAACAGCAGCAACAACAAAAACAAAAACAAAACAAAAACAAACAAACAACGACAACAACAACAACAAACATTATTTCCAAACTACCAATGAACCTGCCATATATCACATCAAATCAGTAAAAAATGCAGCCGGGTTTCAGCTTAGCTAACTTCAAGAGCGATCGTAGGATTTTCAAAGTATCAGTATCGGTATCAGTTGCTCAAGGAGGCGTCACTGCGTTCGGTCAAATCCATATACGCTACACCACATCTGCCAAGCAGATGCCTGACCAGCAGCGTAACCCAACGCGCTTAGTCAGGGCTTGAGAAAAAAACAACAAGAACAACAACAAAAATAATAATAATAAATAAATAAATAAATAAATAAATAAAATAAAATAAAATATTTTTTTTAATGAAAATAAAAAATAAAACAAGTCTCGTTCTAGGTAAAACACACCATTCCGTGTTCGAGTGGACCATCAATGATGAAAACAACAAAAAAACAACAGCAACACAAAGAACAGCAACAACAACAAAAAACCCAACAACAAAGAAACAATCAAAAACAAACAAACAAACAAATCGCGACAATTCTTCATTAAATTGGAACATCACTCAAAACAAATCCCTCAACACATGATCGGTTGAATCGAACTACCATCCATCCAATCAACAAACCCAACTGACCGAGCACGATGTCCGAGTGGTCAGAGCGTTAGACATGCATTCAAACTCAGTGAGGGTCTTGGATTTGAATCCCGGAAGTACATGATGTGGCGGACCTGCCAGTGTCTATATCCGTCAGTCTTTGCGTGCATGTGCATGTGCATGCAGAAAATCAAACGAGCGATTTAGAATTGTGGTTCATACAAATAGGTAGGCAAATACTTAGCCAGCGTGAACTAGAACTATTCTTGACACGACTACGCCTACCACTACTGCCACTCAGCAAAATTGATGTCCTGTTACAATAACAAAAATGATGGTAATAAAATAGTTATCAAACCATTATGATTATAGTAATCATAATATAAATCATAATAATAATAAGTTGTCATAATGAAAATGTAATAAACAGAAAGAAGAAGTTGTACGAATCTTGAGCAGTAACAGTGTCTGCAAGTTCTACCAGCGATACTTCACTTGGCCATTCTCACTCAGGGCCGTACGGTGACATCCTCCTAATCATTCACGGAACCAGCTCCGAAAGAGGTTGTCACCCTAATGGACTGCGTGCATTTCTTAGTTCAGTCACCGGAAACTTGACATGGGGCTTCGGTGACTGAGAGGCTGGGGTGGAGAGAGTAATGGAGGGATGGGTGGATGGAGAGAGAGAGAGAGAGAGAGAGAGAGAGAGAGAGAGGGGGGGGGTGGGGGGGTGGGGGCGGCAGAGACAGAGAAGAGGCAGAGAGATAGACATACTGACAGACCCTCTACCCCCCCCCCCCCTTACCTCCCCCCTCCCCCACACACATACACATACACAGAGCAAGAAATAACCAACTCGGGCACAACGCGGAATCCAGCAGTTGTATGGGTTGTGTGCCGTGTGTGTGTGTGTGTATGTGTGTGTGTGTGTGTGTGTGTGTGTGTGATGTGCGCGCGCGCGCGCATTGTGCTGTATAAACCATCAATGTTGATCGATGGAACAGGACGACCAGACAAGGAAGCTGAGGGGGAAGACAAAAGCGAGACAACCTTGATTAATTGGTTCAACATCAAGTTAGGCTGCTGTGCCACAATGACGAAATCCGGTGGTAATTCCGTCCACTTTGCCGAGTCAACAGCACTGCTTTTAATCCTTGTTTCCATTCTTTTTGTGCGTTTATCGTATGGTTTTGTCGGCACAGTTGTGGCTCAGCTCATGATGTGAAAAATCATTTCTCTGTCCATGTCTCTCTCTGTCTTTTACGTGCACACACACACACACACACACACACACACACACACACACACACACACAGACACTGTCTGTTGACTTTATCTCTCTCACTCAGTGTGTGTGTGTGTGTGTGTGTGTGTGTGTGTATTGTTGTGTACAGACCATCAGGTGATGGATGGAACTGAACGCCGAGACAGAGTGGGAAAGGGAGGAGGGCCGGGGTGGGTGGGTGGGGGACAAAGGGAGGCAACCTTTGGGTGTTGATTAGCTGGTCCACTTTACTTAGTGCAATGACGAATCCGCTGCTAATTCCGTCCACCTTCGTTAAGTCAACAGCCGCATGCATTGCTTTGATCTTTTTGTCTCTTTTGTCTTATTGTGCTATCATCGTATGATTTTATTGGCAGACTTGTGGTTTCTGATGGGTCATTGTGACGGATGCATGCGGTCAAGGCGCGTTTGTGTGTGTGTGTGTGTGTGTGTGTGTGTGTGTGTGTGTGTTGTGTTGGCTAGTCATCAATTTAATGTCTGTTCACAAAAGTGATATCAGACGGGGGAGAAAGGGTGTGTGGTGTACTGATGTGTTTATGTGTGGGGGAACGTGTTCGAACTGTGTACAATTACAAATGTGACAGAAATAGAAATTTAGAATGGAGAAGGAAATCAGGGGATTGTCACGGCTCGTGACGGTTGCTATGCTCGTGTTCATGTGCAACTCTTTTCCATCCCTTCTCCCCCTTTCTCTCCTTCCCTCTCCTCTCTCTCTCTCCCTTCTCCCCCTCTTTCCATCCCTCTCCTTCACCCCCCTCTGTCCCCCTTCATGCTTTTACACGTGCATATCTGAAGATATGTGTATGTCATGTCCCTTCTCCTGAACGTTTTGTGAACTCTGAGTGAGTTCAAAGTCTATATGGTGGGGGAGAGAAAGATTTCTCTGGGCTTTTGATGCCAAGCTCTGTCAAGAGACGGATCACCGTTCCAGCGAGGGAGCTGTTGGGTGTCGTCTTACAGAAGTAGTGGGGTGTGTTCGTTGTCACCCCCTTCTTTCTGTGTGTGTGTGTGGGTCTGTGTTTCAACCTGGGCCAGCAGTGTGGCCCATTTACCTGGTGACAGGTGAGGGAGGTCTGTGTTTGTCTGCGTAATATTAATGTAGTGTTGTGAATTGTGATATTGGTTGACATTAAAGTGAGGTTTAGGTTACTTGCAAGGTCGGGGTGATTTGTGTTTTTTAGTAGAAATCTTTTAAATCCAGCATTCTTTTATCTTCTAAATATTATTAATTAGTAAATTTGTTGTGTTTGGGGTGTATCATTTTGCCATAATTATATTCAGCTCGGATTGGTTCAGGTCTGTAATGGTGATTGTCTAAGTGCAGTCTGTAAACTTTCCCAAACTTTCCCAAACATTTTTGTGAGGATGGAAATGTGATGTAATTGTAATGTAGCCCGGCTGGTGCTGTTTATATTATTCGGAACTAGCATGATGGAAAATGAATATTATTGCCATTTGTGGTTAGTCGTAATGTACGTTTGGGGTTGTGTGTTGGTTTAACCCTTTTATTATTTGGAAAGCGAAAACAGACGATCAAATACTTTTCAAGGCGATAGTTTTGTACGCCGAGGCTGATAGTTCATGTAAAGTAAAAATATCCACTTGCTTTGTTTAGCGTAATATATATTGCTTAAGGAAGAGATAAGTGGGGAGGGGTGGGAATGTACTCTTTTACAACTAGTAAAAAAGAACATAGTCTACAGAGCCAGCGAGGTGTTACAGGTTTCCTGTTTCCCTCCCTTCCGTGCCACTGCCTTCGACGGGACAAGTCTGGAATGGTACCTCGTCCCCCTTCTAACGTGTCACCCCGAAACTCCCTCGTTCCCGTTCCCGCTCCCGCTCCACTTTCCCCACTGTCCCTCTTGCCCGACCAGCTCCAGCCAGCAACTACCATCGTGGTCCGTCTTTGGCTGTCAGCAAATGACTGAACTCTGGCTTCGTGTTTGAGCAGAACTGGCGCTGCAGTTGACAGCAAGTTGTGTTGTGCAGTAGTTAGAGGTTATTTTATTTTATTTTGTGTGTGTGTGTGTGTGTGTGTGTGTGTGTGTGTGTGAGTAATGCTTGGGTTTGAGGCGTTCATTTATTTATGTATGTTTACATGACCATAGTAAAACGAGCTGAACTTTTTCTGTGTCTCCGTGTTTGTGTTGTTGGGACGTTAGTTAGTCTGGAAGGGGCGGGGGTTCATGGCCAACCCCTTACGGGTTGTGACAGGGATGGAAAAAAGAACGAAAGGTATCCAGTGAAATAGTCCATCTGAAGAATGAAAAGAAAAACCATAAATCAACTAGATAGTAGAAACAGGTAGAATA
Organism: Babylonia areolata; assembly: GCF_041734735.1. Lineage (NCBI taxonomy): Eukaryota > Metazoa > Mollusca > Gastropoda > Neogastropoda > Buccinidae > Babylonia > Babylonia areolata. Next base: position 17,653,604 of record NC_134879.1, read on the forward strand.
AATGTCAGAAACTTACAAGCAACTGAATTGGCTAATTATTTCTGTCTCTTGCTTTCTTTCTCTTTCTCTGTGTGTGTTGTGTGTGTGTGGTGTGTGTGTGTGCGCGCGCGCGCGTGTGTGTGTATGTGCGCGCGTGCCAGTGCGCGCGTGCAGTGTGTGCGTGTGTGTGTGTGTGTGTGTGTGTGAGAGAGAGAGAGAGAGAGAGAGAGAGTGAGAGTATGTACACGTGCACACGTCTCTTTCTCGCTCTCTCTCGGCTCATCACCATAGGAGAGTACTGATCAAAAAGATTCAATAGGTCATCGAAATCCTAGTTGTAATGGCCAGAGTAGGAACAAAAGAAAATCGTGCATTAGGGTTTGTTCACAAATATCAGTTAATGCCTGTTTGTCAGGCTTCGTGTTTGAAGCGAATCAGTTTTGACAAAATCACCATCAACTGAAGTTAAAGTCGACTGAAGAGACTGCAAGCATGGCTGTCTATCTGTTTCTGTATCTTGCCGCTTTTTCTGTGTTAGCTCCTTCATCTGCGCACACACACACACACACACACACACACAGAGGAAGGGGTTGGGGGTGGGGCCAGTAAACAGAGACATTCAGCCGGCCAGCCAGGGATGAAGATTTCCACCTTGCTGTTCGTGGCAAGTTCACATGCACTGGCACACAGTACAAATTAAACAAGGCTGTTGTTATGGCCGACAGCCATTTCCTATCAGTCAGTCGCAGAGACATAGCAATACAATCAGTTCACACAGTCTGGGTCCAGTCGAAATGACAACTTTTTGTCACCCGTGTGCCGTGGTGCACCTGTGTCCTTCAGAGAGGACAACTAGTGCTTCAGTGGTCTATCATCTGTAATTATTTTCACAGATAAATACCACGTGCTTCAGTGGTCTATCATCCGTAAATTATTTTCACAGTAAATACCACGTGCTTCAGTGGGTCTATCATCCGTAATTATTTTCACAGATAAATACCACATCCTTTTTTTCCGGCAGTATGACGTGGCCAGTCATTGCCGGTACGCTCCGTTGTGATCTGGCGTGCATAGTGACAGCAGTTCCCCTTGCAATTATCATGAGAGTTGGCTGCTATCAGTCAAGTGTCCACAACGTTGCGGCCGGATTCACGGTTGGGAGGACACGGGTTCGAACTCCAATCAGAGGTGGGTTTTTCGGCCCGCGGCCGGCTCCTACCCAAAGTTGAGTGTGCTATGGGCTTAAATGGGTAGACTGGGACCACATAGTCAAGTATCGTCCATTTCACGGACGCGTTTTTGGGTGTGTTGCTCTAATTTCCTGACCAACACTGCAAGTGTCTGTCTCTCTCGGGCCTGGTAGACGCCGGGATGTCATTATGACAGGAAGCGTAGAGTATAGCCTTGTCACGTTGTCCCAAACCTAAATGGATCTCCATCGCAGAATCGACGAACGCGGGTGTGGCTGTGTAAGGGGGATCCGGAATGAGCGGCGTTGGAGTGATGCTACTGAAACGATGCAGATCATGGGGCAGCACCTAAAAAAAAAAAGAATTATTAAAAAAAGAAAATAAAACAACAACAAAAACAAAAACCACCAAAAAAAAAAAAGTTTCAACAAAGTTACACATTGCAAATGTGCGATTCTGACAATGAATCACACAAATTTTGCCGGCGTTGTAATTCAGTTGAGTCCTTGATCCCCCCCACTTTCCTCAGAGTCAAACTGAAAAGGTTTGATCTATTCTCTTCCGGCAAGATTTATTGTGATGAAAAAAGAAAAAGAAAAAAAAAGAAAGCAGTAAATCAATACAAAATATGCCGGTGTTAGACTGATGCCAACGTTGGTACTCGTGTAAAGTTTAAGAAATCGAATCCCAGAAATTGACGTACTCTGTTATCATAATTATTTATCATTATAAACCTGATTCAAATTCTTGAAGAAAGTCGCCGAAATAATTACTGAAGCCCATGTCGTACGGAATTGTGTTTGTTTTTATTCGGTGCGGTGGTAATGACCCTGTAAATCATCAGTCAGAAACTGAACAATTTGGAGAAAAAAAAGAAGAAAAGAAAAAAAAAAGGGGTGGGGGTGGGGGTGGGGGGGGGGGAGACACTGAAAAATCTAACATTCGACCAACAGGCCTACTCAAACACACACACGCCCACACAGTAGTAGTAGGCCTCCTTCGGTCATGGCTGACCATGGATAGAGTATACCCGACCTAATGTCTAACTGGGCTGTCTGCTTGGACCATGCAGCGTCGCCTGTGACTTTAGAGACCGATGCGAAGAGAGACAGTATCTGTCGCAGCGGTCACATGTGTAAGCTGATGCTGGTCTGTCGGCTGCCGTCCCTTTTCTGCGAGCTCGCTTTTCTGCTGCAGCAGCTGACAGTTTGTCCTCACCAATCCGTAGCTGATTCCTGAGAGTGCTTCTCCATCTGTTGCGGACATCTGCAAGGCCCTCCCAGGAATCAGTGTTGATCTCAAGTGCCTTCATGTCACGTTTGTAAACGTCTTTGTATCTCAGCTGTGGGCGGCCGATGCTTCTCTGCCCCGTGGCGAGCTCTCCATAAAGGGTGTCTTTTGGGATGCGACCATCTTTCATGCGGCGAACGTGGCCAGCCAGCGCAGCCGACGCTGTCTCAGCATGGTATACATGGTCGGGAGGCCAGCGCGAGTCAGGACTTCGGTGTTTGTCACCTTGTCTTGCCAGGAGATGCCGAGAATGCGCCGTAGGCTTCTCAGGTGGAAGGTACTGAGACTTTTCTCCTGACGAGCATGTGTGGTCCATGCCTCACTGCCATACAGCAAGGTGCTGAGGACGCAGGCCTTGTCTACAGCCATCCTTGTCTTCGTGGTCAGCTTGGGATTTGTCCACACTCTTTGTGTGAGGCGGGCTAGCGTTGTGGCTGCCTTCCCGATCCTCTTGTCGATCTCGGTATCAAGGGAGAGGTTGTCGGTGATGGTGGACCCAAGGTAAGTGAATTGATGGATGGCTTCAAGCTCGTAGTCATCAATGGTGATGGCTGGCGGAGGTGGCGTGTCTTGGCCTAGGACATTTGTCTTCTTGAGACTGATGGTCAGACCGAAATCTTTGTAGGCCTGGAGAAGCGGTCCATTAGTGACTACAAGTCCCGCTGGGTGTGGGTCACAACTGCGGCATCGTCAGCAAAGAGCATGTCTCTGATGAGGGCTTCGCGGACTTTTGTCCTTGCTCTGAGACGGGCGAGATTGAAGAGCCTGCCTTCTGATCTGGTCCGCAGGTAGATCCCTTCTTGCGCTGTGCTGAACGCATGTCTCAGGAGAAGAGCAAAGAAGATTCCAAACAGGGTGGGGCGAGGACACAGCCTTGTTTGACACCGCTGCGTACGTCGAAGGGCTTGGAAAGGTTGCCATTAAACTGCACCGTCCCTTTCATATTAGAGTGGAATGACTCAATCAAGCTGTGCAGTTTGGGGGGCAGCCGATCTTTCGAAGAGCCCTGAAAAGGCTGTCTCTGCTGACTAGGTCAAAGGCCTTGGTGAGGTCAATGAATGCGACATACGGGGGCATCCTCTTGCTCTCTGCACTTCTCCTGGATTTGGCGAAGGGAGAAGATCATGTCTACCGTGGGATCTCTCTGCTCGAAAACCGCACTGTGATTCCGGGTAAACGCGTTCGGCCAGTTTCTGCAGGCGAATTTGGAGGACCCGAGCGTAGACTTTGCCTACAATGCTGAGAAGTGAGATGCCTCTGTAGCTGTTGCAGTCGCTCCTTTCACCCTTGTTTTTGCAGAGAGTGATAATCTTGGCGTCCCTCATGTCCTGCGGTACAGCTCCCTCATTCCAGCACTGACAGAGGACTGTGTACAGAGGATGCAGAAGAATAGTCTTGCAGTGTTTAATGAGGTCTGGGGGAATTCCGTCACTGCCAGGTGCCTTGCCTGATGTCAGGCTGTTAATGGCCTTGCTGAGTTTGTCCTCAGTTGGCTCTGCGTCGAGTTCTTCCATGACCGGCATGCACTTGATGGCATCGAGGGCCGAGTTGGACACTATATTTTCTGTCGAGTAGAGGTCGGAGTAGTGTTCTGCCCATCTCTCCATCTGCTGGCTAGGATCGTTGATTACTTCCCCCGTGGATGATTTGAGGGGGGCAGTCTTGCTCTGTGTTGGTCCCAGTGCCTTCTTGATACCATCATACATCCCTCGGATGTTGCCTCTTTAGCAGCATTCTGTATCTCTTCGCTGAGCTCTGTCCAGTACTCATTTGCACATCGCCTGGCGTTAAACTGAACCTTACTCCTGGCGGCCCTGAGGATTTGCAGGTTCTCACTGGGTGACCGTTTGTACTCAGTGAGTGCAGCGCGCTTGGCCTCAATACTGGGAGTCATCTCTGATGATTTGGCCTCAAACCAGTCGTGGGACTTCGCGGTTTTCTTCCCAAAGGTGGCCATAGCAATGCGGTGCATGGTGTCTCGTTGCGTTTCCCATCTTTCTGTGGCAGAGTCTCTGGGCTGCAATGCATCGAATCCTCTCTCAAAGGCCTCTGCAAACTGTTCTACAAGGTCTGGCTGAGACATCTTGCTGACGTCAATGCGAGAGTTCCCTTGTTTCTTTGAGCAGTGGAACTTCTTTGGTTGCAGTCTGTGTTTGTGGATGGATGGACGGATATAAGCCTGGGCAATGTAATATGGAAGACAGGCTGTTGCCCATGCAGCTTGTCCCCCCTCTCCACCTCGCTGACAGATCCAAAGGAACAGCAAGGCTGTTACGTTTTGGTGCCAACGCGGCCGCAGGAGCTGCCGGAAAGTGACAAAGTTTGCCATCCAACCGCCTTAGGAGCCCCACACCGGATTTTCTGTCAGGGTTTACTCCTTTAGCTAGGTGGCCGCAGGTAGCTCTCCAGAGCTGGCGCCCTTTGATGGGTCATTTAATTCCACCAGGGTGTCTAGCCACCCTCCCTCACCATCCTCATGAGAGGACTGGTGGGGGTGCTGGTTTAGGTCGCCAGCAATTTGACCCTGTGACAGGTAGTACTGGGATCCAGGTTACCAGTAGCAGATATATCTATCTGACCTGACCATTGCGCCCACACACACACACACACAAAGAAAAAAAAGGGGGTGTGTGGGGTGTGTGTGTGTGTGCGTGTGTGTGTGGGGGAGGGGGGGGGGGGGACATAAGCTGCAGTTAGTACCCAGGTCAAATTAGTCTAAAGGTCGATAGGCAAGATCCAGGTTCAACTGGAAGATTTTAAAGCTCTCCGGCTTTAAACGTCTTTTCAAACCGTACTACAGACAGTAAAAGATCGACAAAACCTTGCAGTCGACAATGTGATTATGCAGATGATGGAACGGTGATAACTGTGTGCTCCATTGAGCCGATCGAGTTTGTGATGTTATATATAGATCTATCTATGTCTATCTATCTATATATTATAGCTCCCGAGGCATGCATGTATGATATTGATAAACTGATGTTTGTGCTGATGATCATGGGGCTTTTAATAGTCTGTGGGTGCCGCCGTGTCAGTGCTGAGAACTTGAGGAAGGGTTCGCCGGGTGGGCATGAGATATTCCTGACTCGTCATTAACTGCAAGACGTCAGCCTTTGTTTCATTCCATATTCATCCACATGCTTCCCGGCACGGCAGTGTTTTATAAACCCATTGCTGTCAGGCCGTGTGGAAGGGACCTTATGAAATCTTCACTGAATAGGCGAGTTTATCTCAGTGAGATACCGCCATGTTCGTGAGATATCCAAGCTCCAACTTACCTACTGCTAGATGTAGCTGCGATCAGGATTTCTTGTCATTGGCAGCTGTTTCAACCATAATGCTGTTGCGATTGAACATGCAAATCTGCCCTTTTCAGTTATTAATAAATCGGCGAGGCCCCCACCTTCAGGCCTACGTACGTCACTGGTGCGTGCCAGTGCGTCGTGTGTGCGCATGTATTGGTGTGTTTACATTTTAAGCGTATCTGAATGTGCACGGCAAACCGTCCATGTATTGAGTTTTGCGCATGTACAAGTGGGTCCCGCACGTTTAACTACGCAGTTGAACGTTTTTTCAACTGAAGTTCATCATTTGATTCGCAAATCCGCGAAATCGTTCTATACACTCATAACGCGTCATCTGAAAGATAAACGCGTGCAGAATAAGTGCTGTGAGTGTCATTCCTCAAATGAAACCACAGCGTTGGTTTGATGGGTCAAAGTGTCATATTGTTTCAGAGAAACCTTCCGGAAGTGACCCCGTGACAAGGGCGATAACAATCGTTACAAAACAACCCTGACCTTTCTTGCCATCATCATTACACAACCTTGGTGCAGATGTGAGCAGTTCGTTTCGTTTGATTTAACGTGAGTATGTGAAGGTAAACTATATGGGAAGATGATGTCGGTATATATTCCGGTAGTCACAGGAATGCGAGCTCGGAAACTACGGCTGACGGGAGTCGCTGTAATGGTGAACGACAGTATCACTATCAGGCCAGCTGTCTACAGCCCGTTCGAGTGTCATTGGTCACTGAACTTCGACAACTTAAAAAGGCCAACGAACTGCACATGAAGTCCTCAACTTGAAGTATCAGAAACAATGTATAACCTAACTGATTTATGGAAGATGACAACATTGAGTTTTGATATAAAGTTTCCCAACACTCCCAGCAAGACTAAAATTTCAGAAATATTCTTTTGTGTTGTTGTAGTCATGATCACAAACACATAATGTAGTAGTCCTTTCCAGCTAATGAAAACGTATCACCATTTATGTGTGAACTATCTGCACATAGAATATATTTACTGCCCTCACAAATAATCAGCCCATAGTCATGTGCAGAAGGAATATGACAGGGTCATTCTTCTGTGCTGTTCACACAAAGTTAGAATTAGAAGCAAAAATTTAAACTGGTTGAATACAGTTTAGACTTATTAAAAGTCTAAATCCTCTATATATTTTAAGGCACAATTGGAAGAAAACAACAAAAGCAATATGTCCATGTTGTGTATGGATAATGTAGTAGGTAGGACCACTAATTTTTAAATTTGATGTGATCCGACAGGAACAGAACTTTACAGGCACATCTGTATCTATATCTGTTGAGTACATCGCTGTCGCCAAGATTATGGCATTATCACGATGGGTGGGGGGTGTGCACAGCTTGGCAAGTTCACTGTTGGATGTTAATAGCTTTTTGAAGATCTGAGGAGTTGGTGCTCTTACTATGTTTTCAGGCACATAAATATTGATGAGAAAAAAAAGTGCAAAGTTTCAAGGCTGCATCCTTAGAAGTTGAGATATAGCTTCTTGAATTTTCCAAAAGCATATTTTTACAAATCGCAAGATATGCTACATTTCAGAGAGCATGAAATTGAAACTACTTGTACTACAAATAAAATTTGATAAATTATTTATTTATGATAAATGCTTTTAGCTTATTTTTTTTATTTTCTTTAGCTCCATCAGTATTCATAATCTGTAGATAAATGCATTAAAAAATGGCCCATTTTGCAGTTATCACAACAGAAAAATGGGTAACGAACAAAAATTATTGATAAGATGATATTTCATCTGTAAATGGTTCAAATCGCATTTTCCTGTTGGAAAGTTAAAAAAAAAAAAAAAAAAAAAAAAAGTATCAAATGATTATAAGTGTGTTATTCAGCTGTTTTCGTGCCATTGAAAGTTTGTGTGTGTGTGCACTTGAGTGTGTGCATGTATGTTGGGAGATCTATATTTATGTGTACGCGTGCATGTGTGTGTGTGTGTGTGTGGTAGCAAGGAGGGGGTGGGGGGAGGGGGGGGGGGTTGTGTGTGTGCGTGTGTGTGTGTGTGTTTGTGTGCATGTGCGTGGGTATGCATGCAAGGTTACGTGAATTATATAATTGTGGATGGATTTTAAATACTGTTGAATAACAACTGTTTTTTTTTAATCATGTATGTCATTGTTTTAACTATGGTATGATATTTTCATAATTTCTCTTACAGTGCTTATCTCACTGGTTGATTTGTGATTACTGTATGAGACTGATTAGTATTAACTTTGTATCTATGCATTGTATGTTCCTTATGTATTTATGATGAATGACTGTGAAAGTGTGTAATCATTACATGTGTGTGATAGTGATAATTGTACAAAAGATCCTTATCAAATTAGCATTTCAGCATTTTTTGGTCTTTTATGTGTTTACTTTGAGTGACTGTGATTTTCGTGTATTGTTTACGTAGAATGCATCACACATGAATTTCTCATTGAGATAATAAAGTATTCTGTATTCTATGTACATGTAAATTACTTTTACTTCTAGCTCTCCTTGAGAAAAGTGCTGAATAATGTGTTCATTATATAAGGCGGTTGAGGAGGAAGGAGGTGGAGAGGATAAATACTAAGGGGCTACTCCCTTATCATTTGTCTTATTCATTTTATCTATTTATTTTATTGCTCTTTATATATATCTTTGAGGAGTCTTTTTTTGTAATGATGGAAGAGTTGTTACTTGCACTTATTTTCCCCTGCTTTACTACTGTATTTCAGAAATAGGATGGCAGCCCTTCTGTTTATCATAATATGGTCCATTTTGCTTGCTAGGAATAGAAGAATGATCACTAAGTTAATGTCTGCTGTTAATAGAAATATTGTGATGAAGTATTGGTGTAATTGTTGAATTATATCCTCCTTGCTGCTCCTAAGCTAGAGCCATTGTGTTGCAAATTTAAGCATTGTATTTGTAGTACCGGTAACAGGTTTCCTTTTTACTTCCTGTCAGAATGGATGCTCCTTGAGGCAGATAAAAAAAAAAAGTCAGAGAGACAAACATCAGCATTGGAGGGGAACACTGTCAGAGCATCAGTGAGCAGAATGCTGAATGCTGTGTTGGCTCAGGCCCTGGTCTCTGGTCGACTGCTGTGTCCCCAGTGCCAGTCCTGTCTGGTGGCTGTTGGTTTGAGGTGAGGCAGCTCAAGGGAATTCTTTAATTGTTTATGTTGGTGTGTATCTATACACTTCTTTGTGCTATGCCAACTGTTTGTGTGATTGGCTGTGAGTGGTTTTGAGGGATTATGAAAAAGAGAAAGAATAAAGTGAGCAGTCCAAATTCCATGCCAGTATGATCATATTGTAAGCAATGTCTACAAATTTAAAAAACTGATTACAAACGAGGCAAAAGCATCACTGAGGACTGTGTGAAACCAGTTTGTGAAAGATAGCTACAAAGAGCATCAGTATATATGGATATATGCAGATCTTAAGCTGGCCAAGAAATGGTAGGAGTGGAAGGCATATATTGATGTCGGTTGAGCTCCCTCAACTTTCCAATGTGAGGTCTGCGACAGAGACTGCTGCTACAGGATTGAACTGTTCAGCCATTGCTAATATCATTCAGTCTTCACAGTGCAAACATCAATCTTCATAGTGCAGACATCAGTTGGCACAGTTCATTGTCTTGCGAGACGGACAGAGGCCATAACTATTAAGAATAATAGAAGGTTTTTAAGTAGAAAGAAGTATTTTTTTAAAATGCTTTCTTACCAAGGAAAACTGCAGTATGCAGATTCTGTTCATACAGATATGCCTCTTCACAGAGCCATTACGACACCTTGGGAATTGGAAAGTCAGCATCCCAAGCTGAGGTCAGATCTGCTTTCCTCACAAAATCTAAAAAGGTAAAGTATGGACACAGTGTGTGAGTGTTTGTGTGTGTGTGTGTGTGTGTGTGTGCGCGCGCGGGGGCGCGTATGTGTGTGTGTGTGTGTGTATGCAGTGAGTGCATGTGTGAGTATGCACAAGTTTTTATATTGATTTGCACTTGTATGTATTCTAATTTCTACTGTATCTGTGTTAGTGTATTATTTTCGATTTGTGTTCGTACGTTGTTATGTACTATCCCCCCCCCCCCCCCCCCCCCAATATTCCTTGTGACACCGGTACACTTGGTAATAAAGACATATTCTATTCTGTTCTATACTGCAAAGGTGTGAACATGAGAAGCATGCTGTGTTCTTCCTGGTTTGGCTAGTTGACTCGAAAGAGCATGATTTTCAGTTATTGGAAATTATAATTCAGTATTGATTTAACTGGCTATAACAGCTGCTATGGCAAAATGGTTAGCGTTGTGAATTGATGAAGGGAAGATTAGGTTTGGACCTTAATGGAGACGTTTGAATTTGCAATTTTTTGGCCCTCTGTTTGGCTCCTACCCAGAGCTGAGTGGTTTTGTGGGATCAAAAGGTTACAGACTAAATGGAAGAGTTGAATGTCATCCACTTTCTTGACGTGTCTTTGTTAGTGTGACACTAAATTCCAGTCCAGCATTGCAGGTGTAAGTATTTTGCAGCCCCATTTGATGTTGGGATGCAGTATGAAATGAAACATTCAGTTCAGCTTTGTCATACAGTCTGTTAACTAAATGGAACTCCATTGAACAGTGTCATCATCTTCATCCTCATCCAACATATAAAGAGTACTCTTAATTCTGTGATCATGTTGTCATGGTGACTTCTAGTATAATTTTTCCTCCACTTTCACCCATGTGGTGATTTTGTGTCAAAGTTTACAACGTTGGCAGATTTGTCAGACATTCATTGAAGGGATAGGGATGGTGGTCTCCACTCCGTGAGACATGTTCACTCACTCCACCTCTGCAATTATGTGATAATTATCAGTTGGGAGCTTAGTAAGCGCTGTCCTGTGTATTTTGAGTCAGAACAGTTAGTCCCAAACGTGACTACTCACCAGTGCTGGGTCTCTTTTAGTGTGTTGAATCTTATAGTGATCTAAGATTGATAGTTTCCTGTGGGTGTCTGGCAGAATGAGGTGGGGTTTGTCTTATGCATCAGAATCAGATGAGCAACATGTGGGTATTGCCACTGAAAGAATGGATCAGCTGTAGGAAAAAAAAGTTCACTACAAAAGCAAACTAAAATAATTTCTGATGATACACCTGTGGAGAGTTCATGGCTATCTTGGATCTTGCACATGCGCATCTAACTTTCATTCCAAATGCCAGCAATGCCAAAGGTGATCGACTTCGACAAAAGAAGCAAACATGTTCGACCTTAACACTTTGTCTCTTCAGTCCCCACATTTGTGAACCCCAGAAGCATTGAATTTGTTTTTACACATGGGGGAAAAGGCAGTGGAGGGTCCCTTTGATGAACATGTCATCAGATAGATATTTTTTGTGTTTTTTGTCATCGGAACACAAGAATGATTTCCGCTTTGCATTTGATCATACCTGGCTGCTTTCATTGTCTCATCAGTCAACAGGATATGACGTTTTGACTGCAGCTGGTGCATGATAAGCACACTTTTCTCCCCAAAGTTCGCACCAGGTGAAACTTACAGATTGTGGATGTATGATGTAATATGTGAATCTGTTATGAGTGTTTCACCCCTAAACAGGCAACTAAAAGTCATTTCATCTTCCACATCTGGATAATATCTGTTCACTCTTTATTTTTTACTGTTTTTACAGACGATTTCTTAAAGGTATATCGAGCAAGCACTCTGGAGTTCTGTGCAAAACGTCATGGATTTCACAGTTTGCTGTCCTCCATTTCTTCAGTTGATAAACTGCATTTCTACTAACAAGCATTGTACAATGAAGAGCCATCATATGCGCAATAAGAAAACTAAAATATGAAGCAAAAACTAAAAAAAACAACCCACAGCCTGCTGCTTGCACATTCTGCCTTTCTTGATTGCCATTGTTGTTTGCAAAATTTGCAAAGCCAATCAACTTGAAGAGTACAAATCATGTGACACGCCTCTATAAGTCATGTAGGCGTGAACTCTCCAGGGTCCATTCCAAAATTTCAGGATGCGGCTCAATTTTTTTTTTTTTTAAATAGATTTTATTTAAGGAAAGAAAAGTTGAAATTGATGATGCTTTTCACTTTTGTTGCAACTGTTTCTCTGTATGGAGCACATGCTCATGCTTACATGCACACACACGAACATGTGCTCACACATTCATGCATGCATCCAGAGGAACACTCAATAGTTCACTCACACGCGCGCACACACACACACACACACACACACACACACACACACACCACTTGCACACATACCATATAGATATATACACATACACATAGATATATTATTTTTTAATAAACAGATAACATCAAGAATGCACTGATAACATCAAAAATGCACAGGTAGCATCATGAATGCACAGATAACACACATAATTTTCTTTTTAACACACACTATGATCCTTTTAGTGATAATAGAATTTTAAAAAAATCTTTATGGTGTTGTTGTCATTTCAGTTGCATCCAGATGTGAACCGGAAAGACCCCCAGAACACGAGAAGTTTGTGAAGCTGAACGAAGCGTACATGGTGCTGAGCAAACCCGTGGCCAGGAGAGAGTATGACATGAACCTGGCTGTCCGCCTGCAGATGCAGCACCAGGCTCGCAATGCCTCCTCTTCACATGGCTATGGGTCCTCTGAGTGGCCCGGGAACCAGTATAACAAACAGTGAGTTTCAATTTCAGTCCTCAGAGTGGCCCGGGAACCAGTATAACAAACAGTGAGTTTCAGTTTCAGTCCTCAGAGTGGCCCAGGAACCAGTATAACAAACAGTGTGTTTCATTTTCAGTCCTCTGAGTGTCTTGGGAACCAGTACAACAAACAGTGAGTTTCAGTTTCAGTCCTCCGAAGGGCCCAAACTAAGCGCGTTGGGTTACGCTGCTGGTCAGGCATCTGCTTGGCTTGGTAGATGTGGTGTAGCGTATATGGCTTTGTCCGAACGCAGTGACGCCTCCTTGAGCTACTGAAACTGAAACTGAAACTGCCCAGGAGCCTTCTTCTTCTTCTACTTCTGCGTTCACTCGTATGCACACGAGTGGGCTTTTACGTATATGACCGTTTTTACCCCGCCATGTAGGCAGCCATACTCCGTTTTCAGGGGTGTGCATGCTGGGTATGTTTCTTGTTTCCATAACCCACCGAACGCTGACATGGATTACAGGATCTTTAACGTGCGTATTTGATCTTCTGCTTGCATATACACATGAAGGGGGTTCAGGCACTAGCAGGTCTGCACATATGTTGACCTGGGAGATCGTAAAAATCTCCACCCTTTACCCACCAGGCGCCGTCACCGTAATTCGAACCCGGGACCCTCAGATTGAAAGTCCAACGCTTTAACCACTCGGCTATTGCGCCCGTCGCCCAGGAACCAATATAACAAACAGTGAGTTTCAGTTTCAATCATAGTCTTCATCTCATGTGTGCTAGTTTCCGTGCCTGAGACGTTGTTCCTGTCCTATGCCAGTCACTCCAGCTGTTCCCAGGTGCAGCCTGTCTTCTTCATATCTGCCTCCAGGTCTTGGCACCACATATTTCTTGGACATCCTCTTCTCCTGTTCTCTCGCAGGTTCCAGCTGAGGGTTTGCCTTGTAGTGCTGGAAGCAGGCTTGCAGAGTAGGTGGCCAGTCCATCTCTAGCGTCTTTGGAGAGTCACTTCTTCAGCAGGCTGCTGTCTTGTTTCTCACTCACTCAGTTTCAAGGAGGTGTCAGAGCATGTGTACTGATCCATGTATGATGCACCACATCTGTTGAAAAAAAAAAAAGGGGGGGGGGGATGGTTAAAAAAAAAAATGCAGATGCCTGACCTTTGCATGAACCCAACGCGCTGGTCAGGCCTTGATACCGTGAGAACATTGATGAGTGTGTATGTGAGTGTCTGTTAAAAAAAAAAAAGAAGAAAAATTATGTGTTAAAAAAAAAGAAGAAGAATTATGTGTTTATTTTCCCAGAGATACAGAAAGGTTGGAAGGTGTCAGCATTTGAAATTGTGGATGAAGTTTATGTTAAGTGTTAATATGTTAATATGTTAATATCTCTCAAAAAAGGTTGATCCTGATGTTGTGGATTGATGGCATTTGATTGTGCTTTTTTTTTCCAGGTTTCATGGGATCATTATTCAGTTTTTCAACCGGTGTAGATGGGTGGGCAGTAAGTAACAAAGATGAATAGATAAATCTTTAAGATGGCACCATAGAAAAGCATACACTGACCATTTCTACAGCTAGTTATTTTGATGTATAGTTTCTATTTTTGTCTCTTTTTTAAAAATTAATTATTTACTGTCCCATTGTCCGCACCATTTCAGTGGCATTGCCCCCATAACACAACCACACCTATCCTTATAACTGTCCTCTATGTATCTAAAGATGCCAAAGACTTTGACAGAAACACGTGCCATGAGAGTAGAGCTTGAAAGGCCACAGAATTTGGGACTTTTTCCTGATGTAATGATGAGTTAAGATGCTGCTGCTGCTGCTGTAGGGGTCCATTTAGGTTCAGACTGTGTGACAAGACTACTTTATACTTCCTTTAATGTTTCTTGTCCTGAGGAGTACAGACATCTGCAGTGTGGGTCAGGAAATTCCCTGTCTTCCCATTTAAGCACATAGCACACTCATCTCTGGGTAGCAGCTGGCCAGGGCAAAAAACTCCCCACCTGCCTCTGATGGGATTATAGCCTGCATCCTTGCAGTCGTCTGTCTGCAGTGTCAACCACTTCACCATGTCAGCTGTAAAGTTTCCAGTGTCACTGAAATGTCAGGCATTGATAAATGTTTGTGTGTCATTAGGGTCAGATCCATCTGTAGTGAAGCACTTGCTTGGAATTTCACAATTCAGCGCTTGCAGTATCTTTTATAAAGGAGACATTGGCTCCTGTTGTTAGTATTTTTTTTCCATTCTTTGTATTCAAATGTATATATTCATTCTTTGCATCAAAATGCATTTGTTGTTGAGTCCCTTTATTTCATGGATGGTCTGTTCTTTTTGTCTCAGGTATGATGCAGAATACCAGCGGTTCTGGGATGAAACGTTGTGGCACATGCGTGACAAGACCAAAGACAAAGAGTACGAAGGAAAGCCCTACTATGGGTTCACCACCATTCAACGGGTGTCCAACAGATACATTCTGCTGGGGTGCTTTGCCCTCATTCTGTTTGGGTCCTTGCTGCAGTATGCTGCATTGAAGTGAGTCTGCACAGTGCTTTGACATGCTGTTTGTGTGTTGTAAATTGTCCAACTTTGTGATTGTGTGTCGGGTTTCATTTCCTTTTCATGGAATGTCTTTTTTGGTAGTAAGAGATTTACTGAACAACTTCAATTTTAATCTTTAAAAATGCATTTATCTTACTGAATCCTCATCAGATTTTGTTACCTTTCCTGTACATTTATACATGGTTTCATGTGTAGCAGATAAGATTAAGAATTGTGGTTTTAAATCTGGTGTACCTGAAACATCACTGAGGAAAGTTTGGTTTTTAACATCAGTTTATCTGAAATGGGGGTGCCATGGACAAGATCTGGAGGAGCAGGAGCATTTCCCTTGCCATCAAACTCAAACTGAACAGATCCTTAGTGCTCGCCATTCTCCTGTATGGATGTGAAAGCTGGACACTGTCAGCCGAGCTTGAGAAGAGGATCCAAGCATTTGAGATGTTACCGAAAGCTGCTCCGCATCTCATGGGTGGAACACAAGACCAACGACTATGTCCGGAGCAAAGTCGAAGCCTTCGCCGCACATCAAGAACCCCTCCTGGCCACCATCAAAAGGAGGAAGCTGACGTGGTTTGGCCACATGACCCGCCATAACACCCTGTGCAAGACCATCCTGCAGGGCACCATTGAGGGCGGAAGAAAGAGGGGAAGACCAAGGAGAAGCTGGACAGATGACGTCAAGACCTGGACTCATCTGAAGATGCCAGAGCTGGTGTCAGAGGCTGAGAGCAGACCAGGCTGGGGGAGAGTGACGTCCGCTGCATCCCTTGTGTCCCCCCCCCACGACCTGGTGGGTCACGGGACAAAAAGAGAGAGAGTTCAGTGGTGAGGGTTTGAGGCCTTGTTTCAGTATGGTGTTGTGTCAGTGGTAAAAGTGCTTTAATATTGATTTAATTACACATACTTAACCGTGACCCAACTAGTGCAGACTCTGGCAGGGGTCTGACATTCCTGTCCTGTGCAAACTACTATCCGCCTATGCGGAGAAAACGAAACTACGGCCGATAACCTCCCGGAAGTAGGTAACCTCCCCTTTGTCCCGCTGGCTAGCACCCTCTTTTTCCGGCAGCCATCATGACTCCTGTTCCTGTGCTCTTCATACGGCTAAGTTTTTTCGTATTTTCTGTCTGTCTGTTGAATCTCTGGCGTTCTTGTTTGTTGTCAAATTATGTCTCCAACCAGGTCACATAATTATGTAGCTCGATTGGGGAATCGTGCTAAAATTAAGGCGCGATCGCAATCGATTCGCTGACACTCTGGGCCCTCTACTCCTGGCCCTCTCAACAACGCCAACCCGCCGCCTTCTCCACTTCCTCCGCTCCCTCCGGTCGACTCCAGACCTCTGCCACCTCCTATGGTGACTTCTAGAGGTTTGTGGTCACACACTCAGGTCAGTGTTACCTTTAATGTCATTTTTATCGATCCATGAACTCACTCGACGCGATCCACGTTTTCTCGGCCCTGCCAGTCGGCAGTGTACGAGTCGACCTCCTCTATCTCTTTACCCATACCCACAGTTGCACCAATGGAATGGCCACAATCCCTTTGGAAAAAAAAAAGAAAAAAGAAAAAAAAAAGGCAGCTTGTTTTGGATCCGCACGTTAGACTGGGCCCTATGTGCGATGCATCCGTGGTGGTGGCCGTGACATTGGATCACGCGATCCCCCACGCGGCATGCCTCGACCGTCTCGGATCCAGTGGCGACCGAGGCGCGTAGGGATGCCCTCCCCTGGTGTAGGGAGGAAGGTGGACCACTAGGGGACACGCTTGCCCATACACATGCACCCCCCTCCTTGTCCGTATCACCCGATCCAAGGGAGGCAACCCCTGCTTCGGCACCCTTGCCGGTGACCGCCGCAGTTAGTTCCCTTGCACCGGCACTGCTCCTCGCCTTCAGTGCGAGTGTGTGCACGTTCCTACCAAACTATGCGGTGATGACCCCATCTGCCACACCGCCGAGTGCTGCTGTTTCCCATCCACTAATGGTGTCTCAGCAAGCTACTCAACCAAACAATCAGCAACTCATCGCTAACTTGCTGCAGCAATTATGCATCACTCTGCCTTCCGGTGCCGCACCTTGCGCCTGCACTGCCCCTCGCCCACAGAGCAGGTACGTGCACGCCCCATTGGAACTTCGGCAGTGTTGGATTCTTCTGCCCCATTGCCTAACTCTGCTGTTACCCAGACTAATATTGGCACTTCCACGTTGGAGTACCTCTTATATCAATATCAAGGCGTGCAGGCCTGACAAGGCCTTTTACCCGCTTGAAGTGGGGAAGAAAAAGAGAGTCCCCACGTATGTCTGATGCATTTTTCAACATTGAGTGCGCAGTGCTTGAAAAATCAGTAAATATGTAAATGAGTTTTGTATTTAAAGTTTTTAAAATGAATATCAAGATAATTTTTAAATGTATTAATAACTGGAGCCTGCCTCTTGGCAGTGCTCGGGCCGATCTTGTCTATCACTTTATCCGTCAACACACAACAACTGACAACTGAACGTCGGTCCTCTCGCAGGAGCTATTCGCGAGACTGGACCGCCGTTCAGCAACAGGGGGATGCACATCCCACGGCAAGCCGACGGACTTGTCACCCCCTCGTCCACGACGCCCATAACACTGGATTATGGCGCCGTCATGCCACATGCTCCGACCGTCTCGCATCCGATGGTGACCGATTCGGGTTGGGATGCCCACGGCACTAAGGGACATTATAATTATTCCCCTTGCGGTCGTTTTCACCTGTGTCGGTTACAGTGGCATCGAACCACGGACTCTCACACACAACATGGCACTCCTCCCTCTACAGCGAGGACACGTCGCACCAGGGGGATATGTGCTCTAAAGACACCTTCCTTTTCGACGATTTTCAGCGCCAAGGGAGGCAACTCCACATTTGTAACCTAGGTGCATGAAGTTGTAGTTAGTTTCACCAACACAGCACATCACTCCTGCCCCCCGTGCTGTCCACCAACGATGTTTTCTTTCGGTTTCTCATTGGGTCCTCATGCCCAGTCATGGACTTTACACATCTTTGCATAGCAACTGCGCTTTTCTTGCTGTTTCTCAGGCTATTGGCCACAGGAAATACATCACAATATTTCCCCTTCTATCCATTTGATTTATTATCACGAGCAACAATCACGAAATATATATATAAATATTAAAAAAAAAAAAAAAAAAAAAAAAAAAAAAAAAATATATATATATATATGTGTGTGTGTATATATATATATATATATATATATATATATATATATATACACACACACATATATATATATATATGAGATATATTGCTACATTCATACACATTTCTGCTTTAACTTATAGATGTGTACTTATCCCTCGGTATACACATGTGTATGTGCTTATGGGATAGGTTCAGACGAATTTCATATTAACATGTACAATTATATTTCTATCTCTATTCATTGAAATTCCCTACATAGCAATATAGGCACACTTGCATTTGCGGCCTTCTGTTCACAATGCCCAGAACTCTCTGACTCTACGTACTGGCACTTTATTCATATGCGTATGTACATCTCATATGTAGGTGCATGGACAGATTCCTTTCCATTGATGATTATGCACACTTACCCATTTACTTGGGTATATCTGTGCACGCTACACGTATGCTTATACAGCCGCTTATTTCTTGTGTCTTGATCTCTTGTCATTGGCATATTTCTGACATCATCACTTGAGCTGATGGAAGTTTTTATTCCCTTTGCACATGTATGTATTCATTTTCATAAATTCATCCCTACCTTGCTTTTGGAGGACGACTGCACTCACAAAAAAAAAAAAGAAAAAAAAAAAGCCTCATTCACGCCTGAATGTAGTGGCTGGTCCTTAGGGATCCACACACACCCCCTTCACACCCACAGGGCTAAGAATGCCCTCTCGGACAAGGCAACCCAACTCATTTGCCTGCAACAATCACCCATAAGGCTGGAGATGCACAAGGAGGGATGAGGCAGTCCAACTTAGAGGTGCCACTCTGGAGACACATGCCCTTCATTCCTTCCAAGTTTGTAAGGCATCCCTTCTTTCTCCCCTTGCCTACAACAACCCTTGGTTTGCACCACTGTGATTGTGACAAAAGCTCCACACGGGCCCTACATCCTAGCCAGCCTTCCCATGAAGAGGTGTCTATCTTGCCTTCCAAGTTTTAGCGGACCCAAAAACTGCCCACTGGGCAGGAGACAATCACCTAAGCCCATCTCTTCCACTCCTCTCTAGTAGCAGAAGGCCTGGGACATAATTGTTTTCCTCTACATTTGGGAGAAAGGCATATTGACGAGGACGGATGCGTCCTACAAAGCACAACGAACCGTCCATTAGCCACAGGGGTGTACCTTTCTGCCCACTCATACCAGCATGGCAGATGCTGCATTCAAGCACATCAGTTCACCCCATCACCTTGCTTGAACACAAATCCAGCATCCATGTCTCAAACAATTGGCGTTTGAAAGTACTTTCTGTGCTTGGTCTTCCCTGCCCGATCCTTTCGGCCTCTACACACAACCACTGCTGTGGTTACAGATGGGCATTCCTCCTCAAGCACTGTCTTTCCAATGAGACACTTCCAGGGATTTCTAGCATAGGCAGGCTATCCCATCATGGAGCCCCAGCCTTCGGTCAAGGGCCTGTCAGGATGACTTTGTTGTCACTTCGGAAGCAAGCACCATGTCTTTCAGACACACGGTTGCACCACAAGACCCCGTCAACTCTTTCCGGCTTCCTTACATTGCAACATAACCTGCATGGTGAACACCTTCGTCCCTGAAGCACACAGCAGCTGTTTCCTGATATACCCATGCTGATTGGTGTCCTCCTAGGAACAATATATGATAATCAGTCGTGTACGACAGTCTCCATCAGAACAGCAGAGGAGGCAACTGCTGTCCAGTCTATTCGGGCTGGAATTCGATTATACAACTTATAGTAGAGAGTGTTTTGCCCAAGTTGCATCCCCGGTCCCTCAATCAAGAGGGCCTTAGGACTCATCATTGGGACGGTTCCCAAAGGCTACTTAGGCCTAAGGCTACAGCACTGAGTCCCAGTGCAATTTGACTTCTAGTCTGAGAGACATAGTTATTCATGAAAGACTAAACTGCAAATGATTTCCCTTTGCAATTAAGAAACCACTGATAATACAGCTCTCACCTTGCAGTTGGCCATACTAAAAACGTATGTCAGATCAGTGCTTTGATGTCAATAGCCAGTACAACACATCTTGAGCCACTTACCTCCCTGCCCCGCCCTGCTCCATCCCAGACTCAGTGCGCACCACACACAGCCAGAGGCCTGTCATGGATCCGGTCCCCTTTCTCACTAAAGAACCTTCAGCAAAAATTTTCCCCATGGAAACCCTCTTCCATTTGGGAATTCCACCACAGAATGAGACTCAGTGACCTGTGGGCACATGAAATGCACTTCCACAGCCTGATCCAACCCAGCCATTGACTGCCAACAACTTTCTGCAGGTTACTCCAACATGCCACACTCAGGTAGAGAAGCCACCAAGCCTTCCGTATGCCCCTTCGTGATGGTACCTACCTGGGCAGTTACACAACCCTGTCCCAGAGACACCAGGGACATCAAGTCTTTTGTTGCCAAATGTCTGCCATTCTATGCATAGGCAACATACCAGTGCTGTCAAAAAAAAAAAGGGGGGGGGGGGGGGGGGGAGTGCCCTCGCCTGTCAGCTCGCATGGAGAAGCTCTACAGATCTGGCTGTCATGCCTGAGGCAAGCCCAACATGATGACCTACCTCTGTCTCGTGCCACAGTTTCCTTCAAACAAAAATCACTTCCACTATCAGCCCACATCCGTTGTGGAATCATCAGGTCAAACCACATGCGCACCTCCTTGCATTGACGCTCATCCGCACAGCTGTGGTCCACAGACCTCCCCCACAATACAGCTGTGGACCTCTGTCTTCTTTACCCGCACCAATGTCCTTAGGCAACACAGTACACTCTACTTTCGTCAAATTCTACTTGAGGGACACCTATCGCTTTAGGGATGATGGCTCATCGACTTCTACCAGAGAGACGTCGCACGCCTGCGGGTTGATGGCGCAAGAGGCATCGCTTCTGTGGTAGTTGCACAACAGACCATCACAGCACACAGACAGTAGAACAGGCGAGCCCTCCACCTTGTCGCACTATTCTGCACTAGTTGGGTCACGGTTAAGTATGTGTAATTAAAAGGAAATTTTCTATCTAAAATTACGTTTAAATAACATACTTACCGTGACCCAAATTTAAGACCCTCCCGTCCTCCCCGCTTCCTGTTCTCCCTGCTTGCTGCGCTGGTGATGGCATATTGCCATCAAAAGAGGGCGCTAGCCAGCGGGACAAAGGGGAGGTTACCTACTTCCGGGAGGTTATCGGCCGTAGTTTCGTTTTCTCCACATAGGTGGATAGTAGTTTGCACAGGACAGGAATGTCAGACCCCTGCTGGAGTCTGCACTAGTTGGGTCACGGTAAGTATGTTATTTAAACGTAATTTTAGATAGAAAATTTCCTTTTTCCTCACTCCACTCGGGTGTGAATGGGTATCTGATCTAATTGGGAAAGGTTGGGAATGGGCCACACTTTCCAGTGTTGAGACCCAGACACAGTGAACATGCAGTCAATGCCTGAATGGCCGTTTAACTGTTGCCTGCCCAGGGATGTGAAACTGGCATCCTTTTGTTGCACTGTTGTATGCCGACAGAATGTGACTTTTTTGTCCAATTTTCATCAGTAATTCATGGTTGATAGTTAAAGGGAAACAACCTACTTTGTTTCTCCCTTTCTTTTGGAATGTTTGAAGATTGTTTACATCCCTTCATCCGTCGGGATCAACGAGGACCATCTAGTCATCCTGGGGGTGGGTGGGTTGGGCTGTGTGGGTGCGCAGATGACTGGTCAGGCCAATCCGCGCCCGGAAAGTTCTGACGCAGTGTGGACAGGGGATGGTGGCAACTGTCGGGGACTTGCTGGCACTGCTTTTCCTGGCCTGTTTGTGTTGCTCTGCTGCAGCGATTCTGTTGGCCTCACAGGATTTGGCGCCTTTGTGGACAGCTGAATGCCACTTTGGTCTGTCCATTGCATTCAGCTTCCATGTGTCGTGGCTGATGTTGAAGCCTCCATGGGAGCGCTTGCCATGTTGGAGTTGGCCGTACAGCAGTTTCTTGGGGAGCCGGTGGTCTGGCATGCGAACTACATGGCCTGCCCAGCGCAGCTGGGCCTGCATCAAGATGGTGTAGATGCTGGGCAAGTTTGCACGCGTGAGCACCTCTGTGTCAGGGATCTTCTCTTGCCACTTTATGCCAAGAAGTTTTCTGAGGCTGGTGGTGTGGAAGTGGTTCAGCTTTTTGGTGTGGCGTTTGTATACCGTCCATGATTCACATCCATAGAGCAGCGTGGTGAGAACTATGGCCTTGTATACTTTGAGCTTCGTTTCCAGGGTGATGCCTCTCCTGTTCCAAACGTTCTTATGGAGTCTGCCAAAGGCAGCGCTGGCTTTGGCGAGTCTGGCATTCACCTTAAGTGACTTAAGAATTTTCCACTGCCCATGAGTCATACAATATATATATATTTGGCAAATGATGATAATTCATGACACAGAGTGAAAGTAACACTAACAGTGATGTAAGTTTTGTGCCTGAGACTGGTCAGTCTTTGTGGTACGCCAGGTGTAAAGTAACAGTGAACATGAACCAGTAGCCAGTACAAGTACTGTCGCTTCCGCATGTGTGTAGCTTGAAAGGGGAGGGTGAGAGGGGTGGTCAGTCCAGTTTGCCACCACGACCACCACCAGGTGGAGAGAGGGAAGGATGATATTTGTATTTCTCTTTTTTGTCATAACTGATTTCTCAGTGTGAAATTCAGACTGCTCTCCCCAGGGAGAGGGTGTCGCTACATTGAGAGCACCACCCTTTTTTTTTTTTTTTTTTGTATTTTTTCCTGCATGCAGTTTTTTTTTTTTTTCCTATGGAAGTGGATTTTTCTACAGAATTTTGCCAGGGACAACTCTTTTGTTGCGGTGGGTTCTTTTACGTGCGCTAAATTCATCATGCAGCACACAGGACCTCGGTTTATTGTCTCATCCAAATGACTAGTGTTCAGACCACCACTCAAGGTCCAGTGGAGGGGGAGAAAATATTGGCGAATGTACCGTGATTCGAAGCAGTGTGCTCAAATTCTCTTGCCTCCTAGGCGGACGCATTACCTCTAGGCCCTCACTCCACCTATCTGTTGGCTGGGTGCTAACACACAGCTGGGTGGCCCATTTACTTGTCACCACACTGTGGTGTAATGGCCACAATCAACCCAACAAAAACAAACTCGACTGGAAATCCTGGAAATAATTGTGATGTAGAGGATTTTGAATGACTTTATTTCATGGAAATTTTCTTTGAGACTTTAAATAATAAGAGTTACAAAAAGGAATTAAGATAACTCCGTCACCTACTTAAAGTACATTGTATGAGCAACCATGATGCAGAATTTCAAGGATATATCTTTGTATTTGAGGAATAAGTGCACTATTTTTATTTTTTTGTAATTTATTTATTAATTAGATGGAAACCACTATTTTTTCCTTGGCACACAGGAATGACAACATTGCAAAAACGTTCAGCAGGCAAGGGGTTAAGGGTTAAAAAAAAATGTATAGAATTAATAAGAGACTGTTATTTGTATGAATTTCTTTTTCATGATAAATGAGAAGCTAACGATCTTTGGATTAAATTCCAACATGCCTGAAATTCAATGGGGAAAATGTGTCATGACGTCACAGTTGCCTCTCGTGTCTTTCCTGTGCTTGCTATTCTCTGTTCTTCAGAAATATCGTTCATTGCTAAGAGTCTTTGTCTTGAGGATGTACAAAATAAAATTATCATTCCAAGAGAAAGGGACAAATTCAACAAATCTTGAACATATTTGCTGAAGACTTATATATATATATATATATATATATATATATGCAGGTGACTCCAAAGGAGAACTGAAGGGGAGCAACTCAAATAGTGAAAAACACTTGGAGGTTCAGGATTGCTTCCGATTTTCTCAGATTGTACAGTGTCTGTATTTCCTTAATATATATATATATATATTTTTTATTCCTTTTTTTTTTTTTTTAAACAGCCATCCATTATTGTTTGGTCTGTGATCTTACGATATAAAGGAAACCTTTCAAGGCTGACTTAGTTAAGCTGTGGAAACATCTGTCTGTGTCTGTTGCTCGCAGGAAATCAAGCCAGATGCATAGGGCTGTGTTGGACGAGAAAGACAAGCAGCACTTTAATAACCTTGCAAAGGCTAGATACAATGCACGGTGAGTTGTTCTCATTCTCATCTCATAATGCTTTTTAATCTTAACATTGCTGAAGTTATTTGTCAAATGTTAACAGGTAAATAGTTCATGCTGAAAACTTCAAGAAACCTAAGAATTTGGCACTCTTGTCTCCAGCCGGCTGCATTGTTTTTCAGAGTAAAATTTTCTTTGACAGTGAGTAATTTGACATTTTGCAAGAGTCCAATACTTATGTTTGATATTTTCATTTTCAATTGTTTGAAGATCAGCCATTTTTGTGCATGTGATAGGAGTGAACTATTATTATTTTTACAAGCGCCGTCTCATATTTTCTCGAATAATTATATATTCATTTAAAGTTTTCTGGCAGGTCTGAAGAATTTTTTTTTCTTTGGAGGAGGCTGGGGGGTGGGAGATGGAGGTAACAGGAATAGCAAGGAAGGGGGGGACTACCTCATCATGCAGTTTCAGTGGAATAATTCCCACACCATATATCCCGAGTCCCCCATACAATATTGATGTGATATTTCCAGGTGGCTGAAGAACAAGATCTGTATTTTATCTGGTTTTGAGACCACATCCTCAAAGTTTCCAGTCTATGATGATGTTAACCACTTCATTGCAGATTTGTCTTCATCACACTTTAAAACTTTTGGACCATACACATTGCCAGTATGTTTTTTTTCCATGGTGACAGTGTGGGGGGGGGGTGAAGGATTGAAGATGTATGTTCATCCACAGTCCTTGAGGTGTGTCATTTTGTTTGCTCGAGACAGATACTGACCTCGGTCTTTGCCTCTATTATTATTTGATGAATTTTCCTGTTCTGTAGGAAACATGGGACTGCTCTTCAACTGCAGATCTTGAAAGCGAAAGTGACCAACACTCCACTGGAAGGTGTGCCAGAAGAAATAATCAAGGACACATTCAGTGATGTAAGGAAGTGACAATAGTGTGTGTAGCCTAAGTGACAGCAGAGGAATTGGATGCTGTACTGATGAGCAAATGGATTTTAAAGAACTGTCATTGTAAACAGTGTGCCACCAGTTTGGACTTAAGAGGTTCGTTTTTAAGTGGAGTATCTGAAGCTGCTTGTGATATTTTCAACTCCACTTTGGGAACAGTTCCTTAGCTTTGTGCCTGAATGAGTTCTAGGATGTCTGCAGTTAATTGCAGAAGTGGATGTGATACAAGAATTTGTTTTAGTGAAGTGCATAAGGTGTGTGAGAGAGTGTACATAGGTGTGATTGTGTAGAACATGCAAGAAAATCTACATCCTAAGTCTGTGAGTGGCAAGTCAGGAATACACTTGTATGATATGTTTTTTAAGAGTGGGAAGGAGGTCTGTTGACTAAATCCATGTGTTTTTCAGCTGGTTTTAAAGATGGGTTTCTAATTTGTCATGTTTGAATTTGCATGGAGAAAGAGATGGGACAGTTGAGTGAGAAGTTTTGTGAAGGTGAAATTGTTTTGCGAGCAGTGTGTGACACTGGTCAGTTGTTCTCTGGGAGTGGGCATCCCAATGATACTGCATTTACTGTACCTCACCCGTTATGAAAAATATTTTATTTGTGCAGTGAGTTTTTATGACCAGTTTTAATTTGTGAGAGAATGCATGGAGAAAAATCCGTCCCTGGCATATCTTATAGTCTTAGTTGAATATCTTTAGATAAAGGATGTAGCCCAACAGTTAATGCTGATAGTGTTGGCAGGCAGTTTTTAACTGGCTGTTGCGTTCTGAGTAGTAAAGATGAAGGGGATTTTGGTTCACACACGGAAAAGGGAGGATTTGGGTTGAGAGGCCCCTGATAAACAGTTGTTACAAAACTCTAGTACAAAGCCTCTTTTCACAGGTACAATCAACTGTTTGGTGTCATATACTGTACCATGTCAAACTGATGCAAACTAGGCCTATGGTTTGCTCTGTTTGGCCAAATTTCGTGCGGCTAACAGTGAAAAGACGCCCCTCTTAGTCTGGCCCGCTCTTAGCCAATCAAACGCCTCTAACAGCTATAAGCGCTGAATCATTCCTTTGGCCAAGGCTCTCCACGCCATCTTGTCAGGTTTTCGCTCTGTCTCGTCTAACGCTTTTTTTGGCTATTAAGTGTTTTCATTTGGCCTTATTTTGTTGTATGCGGCTTGCATGTATATTGTTCTTACATTCTGTGTACTCGTTTCGACTCGGCCCCCTCGATTACTTCGTATTTTTCTACCTCTGAGTCGATCCTGTCTTTCCTTTCTCTGTTGGGGATCGAATTGTTCGCTGGGTGCTTACGCGGGTACCATGCCTCGTATGCCATCCTACGAAGGCAGGAATCATGATGCAGGGAGAGATACTCGGCAAGAGACTCTCCCAGGCCTGGAGCTCATGATTTCTCCCGATAGGGACCGCGGCGATGCGTCTGCAGACGCAGATCGCGGAGGGGACGCTCGTCCCGATAAAACGGTCATGAAGGGGACCGGGGGGAAAGGGATACGAGCGTCGCCTCCCGAAGTGTCCCAGCGCGAGGCAGGTGGAGGGGGGAGTAGCACGTCCTCTCTTGGTGGTGGGAACTCGCGGCCGGGTGCAGACTCCCAAGGGGAGGCCGCCCCTCGCCGTTACCCGGGTCCCCACACGGAGACGGCCCTCAGGGGCCCCAGTGCTGTTCCCCCTCCTCCCTTCTCGGTCGACCCCCCTCCCCCACCTCCTTCTGGGGGAGAAAAACATTTGGTTCCGGGGGGGGACCTCCACTTTGCCCACCCCAGGCCAAGCCACCCCAGTCTCCCCACGGGAGCGGATTCGGGGCGCGTGGCAACCTGCTCTGCAGGTCTTCCCGCTATCCGGCCGGTCTCCCCCGCGCGTGTCAGGCAGTTCTGGGCAGTCAGACTGCCGGCCTTTCGGCCTGTCTGACACCCAAGTCGGACCTGACCTCCCTCCGACTTGGCCAGGTTTTTCCCTTCAGCGAGGTCAAGGCACCAGTGACCCTTGGGGCTGGGGTCACGGGATGGCTGGTGCCCACGGGTGGTATCCCCCATTCTACCCGTACTGGGGTGCACCTATGGGTGCATGCTGGGTTCCCGGGAGGACCAGGGACTAACCCCTGGTCTGGTCCGCTCCCCACCGGACCCAACCCAGCACAGACCACAGAGTGACACACACAGCCCCGACAAGAGGGATTGACTCCTCGTTGGGCAGGTCGAGCTCCTCGACCAGTATTAACACTACAGCCTAGAATCGGTCCTCTGTCAGCACACAGGTGACCTCCACGGTCACTACGGCTTCCTTTTCAGGACCGACGGCAGCTGAGGGGCCCCGCTCAGCCCGTGGGAGCCTGCTGTTCCCACCTACCCAGCCCTCGGTCCTAAAAGGAGATGAGTGGGTGTTCGTCCCCTCACAGCACTCGTGGGTCCCTCTGGCGTCCAGGGACGCTCTCTCTGAGAAGGTGTGGCACCCACCATCCCAAGCATGGTTGGACCTACGGTCCACACACTCCCCACCCTCTTTAGGTGTCAAGGACATAACAGAGGAGACCAGGGTCCCTGCTCGGGATCGCCCCAGCTCATCCCGCTGGGCTGACCACAGCCCACAGGACGCCCCCGTGGGTACATCCACTTGGGATGGCACCCAGCAGGGGATGGACTGTGAACAAGAGGGACAGCCCCTGTCTTCGGATGAGGACGAACAAGCGGATGAGCACTCTTCGCCCCCATCCCAGTGCGACAGATGGAGCCCATGCCTCCCTAGGGACCAGCCTGAACCAAACTCTGACTTTGCCGAGCTCGAACTGACCCTCCCCAATAGGGTCACGCATGCTGAATCAGTTCCTCAGGCAACTTTCCTTAACCCTCCTACGGTCAGGTGACTCTAACTCCAGAACCACAAGGCGACTCAGAGTGCCAGAAATGGCTCAGGAGTGGCTTAATAAGCCAGCCCGCACCGTCAGGGGTGCTGCTTCCATCCCTCCTCCAGGCAGGGAGTCCCTCTCTGCCCCGGGCGCTTTTGCCCCAGGCAAGTTCCTTAAAGATCCCTCCAAGGGAGGAGTGTGGTCCTGGTACACACAGGACCACCCTGCCTACAGGGAAGCAGAGCCCTCCGCGCAGGACAGGATGTTGGTCTCACAGCGCACCACCTTCCCCACCTCAGCTACTCTTCCCTTTAAGACATTTGCAGAGTGGGACAAATTGGCCCGCCGCTGCCTCCTCGAGGTTTCCACGGCTTATACCTTCTTTGACGCGTTCCTCCACAGAGCCAATGAGCTGTGGGAACAACGTCCAGTTCAGCAGGACACGGAGTCTCCTTCCTCTGGCCTGCCTGGCCTCTTCTCAGACCCGAGGTTAAACACTTTTGGCAATCGAGTAGCGTCTGGTCTCACGGCAGCTGCAGACGCAGCTACCAGCCTTCACTTCAATACTGTGCTAGCGCGGTGGGATGCTGTTCTCCGCCTCTCTAACATTCCAGTAGAGGAGAGGGCTGCCCTGCAGTCCATCCCAGCACAGCAGCACTCCCTCTTCAGCCAGTATGCGCCGCATTTTGTCAGCCACAGGGCAGAGACAAACAGGGAGGTGGCCTCATATTTAGCCCACTCCTCCCAGGGGCGCCAGGGTTCTATGCCATTGAAGAGACCCGCCACCAGGGCTCCTCCATATACCTCGCCTCCTAAGTCAAAGCAGCGTGCTCAGAATCAGCGGCAGAGGAACAAACCACCTCATGGCTGTCCAAGCCGTCCGACCATGCCCAAGGCCAGAAGGCAGCACCCCCAATGACTGGATTGTTTCGGTGCTAGAGTCGGGGTACATGCTCCCTTGGGTGGGGGACCGCCCCCCTCTAAGATCCACTCCTCCTCCTTATGTGCCCAGCTCGATGGAGCAGGAGAGCGTCTTAGAGAAAGAGATATCGCACCTACTCCTCATAGGGGCGATATCTCAACTCTCGGACCCGGGCCCCGGTTTTTACGGCCGGTTGTTCGTGATTCCAAAGGTCTCCGGAGGGTGGAGACCAGTCCTGGACTTGTCCCCCCTCAACAGATTCCTCCCCAAGATGAAATTCAAGATGGACACACAGGCACAGATTCGGAAGACCATGCAACGGGGCGATTGGGCGACGTCCATCGATCTGAAAGATGCTTATTTCCATATCCTCATCCACCCGGCATCCCGCCGGTACCTGAGGTTCGTGTGGAGGGACAGAGTGTTCCAGTCCTCTGTCCTCCCATTTGGTCTGTCCCTTGCCCCTTTCCTGTTTACCAAGGTGGTGCGGGAATTGGTGTCAGTCGTCCAGTCGGAGTCCATTCGGCTCTGTGTGTACCTGGACGATTGGCTTATTCTGGCCCAGTCACAGGCATACAGCCAGACTTCTAGACCTGTGCTCCCAACTGGGCTTCATCACGAACCAGGAGAAATGCGATCTGTCCCCGAGCCAGTCCTTCGACTTCTTAGGGATGAGATTAGACACGTGGTCTGTGCAACAGCGCGGACACTTTCTTCCCTCCTGGGCATGATGGAGTCCATGGCACCTCTCATCCCTCTGGGCAGGGTTCTCAAGCGCCCTCTTCAGAGGGCACTCAGGCTACAGTGGTCCCAGAGCACTCAGCCATGGGATACCCGGATATGTCTGGGCGAGTGGTTCCTCGAGGTGACATCAGAGTGGTTAACCACCCCTCTTCTGACACAGGGGGTGCCCATAGCCCCACCTACTCTTCAGGTGGCACTATTCACAGACGCCTCCTCCCTGGGCTGGGGAGCCCACATGGAGCAGGGACTTGGTCCCCGGAGGAGCGCCTATGCCACATCAATGTTCTGGAACTGGAGGCAGTTCGCAGGGCTCTCCAGCACTTCATGGCGGAGGCCAACGGCAAGACCATTCGCTTGTTCACGGACAATACAACAGTCGCATGTTACGTGAACAAAGGGGGGGGGAGCGCACTCGGCAGACCTCTCTCTGCGGACCGAGGCTCTCCTCCGTTGGTGCCACAGCAAGGGCATTGCACTTTCAGCGAGACACATAGCAGGGAAAGACAACATTTTGGCAGATGCTCTCAGCAGGTCCAAGAGTGTCATACACACAGAGTGGACCCTGGACAAGGACACCCTGCAAGGAGTGTGGGAACAGTGGTTCCAGCCGATGGTGGACCTGTTTGCGACAAGGTTCAGCAAGAGACTTCCCACTTACGTCTCTCCGGTCGCCGACCCAGAAGCATGGGCAGTGGATGCTCTCTCTCTAGACTGGAGCAGTCTGATTGCCTACGCGTTTCCTCCCTTTCCAATCCTGTCCAAGGTGATACGGAAAGCCAGGTTGGAACGCCCGCAGCTGATCCTCATTGCGCCGAAATGGCCAGCCCAGCCCTGGTTTCCGGTCCTTCAGTCCCTGACACATGTTCCACCACTGGAACTGGAAACCAAACCTCATCTGCTGAGGCAGCCTCGTTCGGGCATTCCTCACTCCAATCCTCAAATGCTCCACGTGCACGAGTGGCTGCTGTGCGGGCGGAACTGTCAGCATCACCATTGAAGTCTTCCACCCCTCGGTCAGCCTCTGTGTCGGCCGCGCTGACCAAGGGGGGTGCCTCCTCCGACCTCCTCTCTATAGTCTCCAAAGCCAGGAGGGAGGGAACAGAGACCTTGTATGACTTTCGCTGGAAGAAATGGCTGAGTTGGTGTACAGCTCAGAACATTCCCCCTACTAACCCTACGAGCATGCAGCTGGCCAACTTTCTGGCTCACTGCTCCTCGGTTCTCAACCTGTCTGCTAGTTCTGTGAGAGGGTACAGGTCTGCCATTTGTACCACTATCAAACAGCTAGGTGGTCCCGCTTTTGAAGCTGATTTCCTGCTCAGAGAGGTGGCTAGGGGCGCCTCTCTGAAGGAAGCTAGGAATCCCAGAAGAGTGCCCCTCTGGGACTTGTTCCTGGTGCTGGATTTCATTCGAAAACAGCCCTTTGAGCCATTGGGGACTATTCCTTTTGACCTGCTCACTCTCAAGACCACTTTCCTTCTGTTGCTGGCCACAGGCCGTCGTAGAAGTGAGATTCATGGTCTTAGTGGTATGCCACAAGATCTAGCATTCCACAGAGATGGTTCCATCACTCTTCGTTTCCTTCCAGAGTTTCTGGCTAAGAACCAAGACCCCGAGGTCCCTTCCCCCTCTCTGAGGGTCAGACCTTTGTCTGATATTCTTGCCCAAGATGATGAAGATAGGCATCTCTGCCCCGTTCGGTGCCGCAAATACTATTGGGATAGGTCTCGCCATAGGCGCTCTTCTCAGAGGCGCCTTCTCATCTCCCTCAATGAGAATTACAAGAAAGATATCGCTGCAGGCACCATTTCCCGCTGGGTTTCCCAAGTCATTCGTAGAGCCTACTCTCATGCACACAAGGATATCAGTTGTCTTAATCCCAGAACACACGAAGTGCGGGCCATAGCTACTTCGGCTGCTTTCCAGCACTCGGTACCACTGCAGCATGTCTTGGAGGCAGCCTTCTGGCGGTCTGAGAATCCCTTCATCAATTTCTACCTCCGGGATTTCCGTATGACCAGGGCTGACGGTTCCAAGGGGATTTCCTTTGTCGCGGCTAACACTGCCGTCTCAGTTTCAAGGGCTCCCCATACGAACCAGTAGGCGTTGCCCTCCTCCATTTGCTTTAAATTCTGCATCTGTTTGACATGGTGTATATGACACCAAAAGGAGGAGTTTGTATTATACTCCATGTTTGGTGTTTACATATACTTACCATGTCAAACTCGAATGCCCGCCCGTCCGTCCCCGCGGTGGTTCTCATGGGGCATTTTCGTTCATGGCCACGGAATGATTCAGCGCTTATAGCTGTAAGAGGCGTTTGATTGGCTAAGAGCGGGCCAGACTAAGAGGGGCGTCTTTTCACTGTTAGCCGCGCGAAATTTGGCCAAACAGAGCAAACCATAGGCCTAGTTTGCATCAGTTTGACGTGGTAAGTATATGTAAACACCAAACATGGAGTATAATACAAACTCCTCCTTTTTGCATGACAAAAAAAAAAAGATGATGTTGAGCACTGTAAATTGTGACTTTCTTTCCACCTGTTTGAAGGCTTTCTGGGATATAGGTCCATCGGCTTGTTGGGGACCTTTCAAACCAAATTCCTCGCCTTCTGATGCATGAACCAGAACACCCATCATGTATACCGCTATTCCATTTTGTGTTTGAAAGTGGTCAACCACAGCATTGAGGTTTTTAATGTTTACGATTTGGGTATTTGAGTGGGGTTCAAGAAGAAGTGTTCAGACAGGGGTTGATAGTGACTGTGGGCCATTACAATGCATGAATTGAGCTCTGGCCTGCGAGTGTTTGTTTATAGATGCATGATACAGGCACCATATGCATACAAATGTACTAAAAACTAAAGTGGTTAGCAAAAAAGAGAAAAAAAAAGGAAGTTTTTATCCCACCTTTGGCTGTCGCAGGTAAGAGTGCTTGGGTGTGTGCACCCGTATATTTGCACACAAGTGTACAAACACACGCACACATACCCTGTCACCACACACACATACATACGCACACCAAATACATGCACACACATATGCAAACACATGCATCGGCACACAAGCATATAACTATGATGGACATACTGTCGCCGGCATACACTGTCATTAATGCTGCTGATTTTTTTTGTAGTGACACCCCCAGCATATGCTGTCACTGGTAACAATATGTGCAGAGATGGTCAGCACAAATTAGTTCCAGCTCTACGCCGCAACACATAGGATTCGAGCCCCATCAGAGGTGTGTTTCTGTATCAGCCTGTGACTGGCTCCTAACCAGAGTTGAGTGTGCTGTTGGTCAATTGAAAATGACTGTTACCACACACACAAGGGTCATCCAATTCACAGATGCGTCTTTGGGAGTGATGATCAAATTTCCTGACAAACACTTCAGTTTAAACTACCACCACCAAAATCCACACCCCTGTACATTAAGAAGTAATCCCAGTAGCTGAATCTTGATAGTAAAACCATATCAATATGATGCTGTGCTAGCTAATGCCATGTTCAGAAATAAAGGCAGAAAAAGTGGCAAGACAGGCACTGTTGACAGCCTAGACAGCGTTAAAAGTGGAGGCATTCCAGGGTCCAAACATTCCATCAATTCCAGTTAAAAAAAACAAAAAATCCCTCAAAGGTGAACTACAGTCCTAGACCATTATTCCCGATTTTGTCATTTGTCAAAAGGGATTACAAAATAACCTTATGCTGAGTGTGTGCGTGTACATTCATGTATGTATGTGACTGATTAACACTGATATGGACCATTTCCTGAATTCTCATTGCGGATTTAAAATTCAGTTCAATTCGACTTCAAGCCAAGCCAAACCATTTTCTGAGTGCCTCAAAATACATCGTCATAGAAGTGCCCCCAATTATCAAGAGAGACAAAGTGGATGGAGTTCTGTAATAGACCTATAAAGTAAGTGAGACTACAAGGATAAGAAAAAGACCACAACAAATTAACAAAAGCAAAAACTACCCTCCCCAAAAAACAACAACGAACAAAAAAAACAAACAAAAAACCCCCACAAAATTTCAAAGAAATATATGTTCCAACATTTCACAATGTAGAGCTTTAAACTGCTACAAAGAACAAGGCAAAGATTTTTTTCTTTTTGTCTGCATTAACACAAAGAGACCTAAAGAACGCTTCCAACAACAGTCTCCAATCAGGGCTACGGTGACAGATGGTGTTGAAAAATCAACTGGGTCCGAGGAATGTCCACTTCAGCGCACACCATGTTTGTTTCATACCAAAGATACTTGAAATGGGCTTCATAAACTGTTTGATATAAACCAGATCATTTTCAGTGCAGTTGAAAAATACACAGATTTAGCAGTGAGTAGGTGATCAGAGTGAAGAACAGTAACGAAGCAAAAATGAAAGTGGCAGAGATCTTTGTCCTATCGGTGCTGTGAACATTCAAAGTCAAAATGACAGTAATCAGAATCATTTTAAA
Source organism: Babylonia areolata (assembly GCF_041734735.1). NCBI lineage: Eukaryota > Metazoa > Mollusca > Gastropoda > Neogastropoda > Buccinidae > Babylonia > Babylonia areolata. Next base: position 17,687,873 of record NC_134879.1, read on the forward strand.
AGCTGCTTTCAAAGACTATTAGTGAAAGACCTAAATGAAAGTGGCAGAGATCTTTGTCCTATCGGTGCTGTGAACATTCAAAGTCAAAATGACAGTACTCAGAATCATTTCAAAGGCTGCTTTCAAAGATTGTTAGTGAAAGACCTCTTTACTGGAGAAATATTTCTCTTAACAGTGAAAAATATCTTTGCCACTAACAGTGAAATATTCTGTATTACTTTCAGCACTGTGAAAACCAAACAACTTTGTTGACAAAAAAACCACCACCACCACCAAGCAGCAGCACTGGCCTATGTTATGCAACACTGATCTAGCCTTCTGAAAATTGTGAAATTTACGTATTACTTGGAATCACTTCAAAGGCTGCTTTCAAAGATTGTTAGTAAAAGCCCTCTTCATTAGAGAAATATTATTTAACAGTGAAAAACTTCTTCGCCATTAACAGTGAAAGATTCTGGATTACTTTCAGCACTATAAAAAAAACAAACAACTTTGTTGACAAAAAAACAAACAAACAATGAAGCAGCAGCATTGGCCTATGTTATGCAACAATGATCTAGCCTTCTGAAAATTATGTAATTTACATATTTTGATCTAGGTATGCGAGAGGGACTGAATCAAAAAAGTATACTGTAGGGGTGGGGGGAAGGAAAAGCCCTTGGTGTGATGGAAAGGTGACACCTCACTGGGGAACCCCCTGAAGCTGACCAAGAAAAAAAAAAGATTACAAAACTATAAACGATGCAGGAATCACCAATGTTTCATTGTTCTGCATGGGTCAATATTATCATTTTTTCCCCCAAAAATGGCTCATAAACACACACAAAAGAAGAAGTTTCCAGTAAGCCTAAAATCAAATATAAAACATAACATTTTCTGCTCATAATGGAGATGAATCTTATGTACTTTTGTCCACAGATCCCAGATCTAGTTAACCCTTTCACCGCCAAACTCACATTTATGCACAAGCTAGGTAGAGGACACATGTCACAGAAAGGTGACCAGATCATGGGTCTGTTATCCATGAACCTAATGCTCTTATTTTCCACACATCGCAGGGGGTAATCCCCAGCTATTCTTAGACGCCATATTTTCTGTGTTCATAGCACAAGTGAATTTTGCTCTCTAAATTGACTGGTGGTGAAAGGGTTAACATATATACCAACTGCAGCCATCATTCAAGTGCATCATTACAACATCGGCTGACATAGTTTCAGCACACAAAAAAGCATTGTCAAATGCGGTTATTGTTGCACTGAGTGAAGAATGACTCCAAAAGCTAGACAGGGACAGAGATTGTGCATGCGTGAGCACATTTGTGTGTGTGTGTGTGTGTGTGTGTGTGTGGGGTGGGGGTCTACATGTACTGATCACCTGTATACCAGTGTCACTGGTATACAGGCGATCAGTACACGTAGACCCCCTGTGTGTGTGTGTGTGAGTGTGTGTGTGATCCTAGACCATGGGAACATCAGTATGCTCCCAGGGACAGGAGTGAATCATTTTTTGTTTGTTGTTTTTAATTCGAAGTGCATTTGTTTGTTCATTTGTTAGTTTTTAATTCAAAGTGTGTTAGATTTCATCAAAATGACTCGAAACGGACTCTCAGCCAGATCAAAGTAACGCATAATGTTTGTTCAAGAGTTCGTACCATTAACACTGAACAGATTAGAACGGGCCTTTCATAATCGGGACAGATGAAAAGAGAGTGGCTTTTTTCTCATTTCAAATTTGTTGTCAAATACATTAACAGATGCGTCACAAAAGCTGCTGTCAATGACATTGTACCCAACTTTCACCATCCTCATTTTCTCTCTTGATTTGCTCAGATCTAAGGAATGGCCTCTGGGGCTTTTCTGCAGCAGTCACGCCCAACTGACAAACATTTTGTTTTTTTGTATTGTTTTGTTTTTGACTCACTTGTGTAAACAAAGTGAGTCTATGTTTTAACCCGGTGTTCGGTTGTCTGTGTGTGTGTGTGTGTGTGTCCGTGGTAAACTTTAACAGTGACATTTTCTCTGCAAATACTTTGTCAGTTGACACCAAATTAGGCATAAAAATAGGAAAAATTCAGTTCTTTCCACTCATCTTGTTTAAAATAATATTGCATCTCTGGGATGGGCACAAAAAATAAATAATGAAGCCTAATTATATGCAAACTGCATTTACTGTTATATTTTTTGTATTCTCTAAACTTGGCACTTTGATCTGATATTCTGACACAACAACAAGAGCAGTCATTATTATCATTTTTTGTTCGAACAGGAACTTCTTTTGCTAAGCATGGAAGTTTTATTTATTTTGCAAACGTTTTGGTGCAGATAGTAAAGAAGGGAAATTACTCTGTAATTAATGCTAGGGACTTAATTTGCTTTAAACTGATCTTTCTCATCTTCAACATTACATTTTGAAATTATACTCAATACATAAAAACCTTGTGTGTTTTACTCTCAGTCACAAGTGAGTCTTGAAGGCCTTGCCTCTCTTGTTTTTAAATGGAATGGTAAAACCTAATTACACTTCTGTGTAGCTCTCACATCCCTGTTAATCAAGCTAAACATTTATTTGTCAGGTTCACATGAGCTCTTTCAAGAATTAAAATTGGGGAAATCAAAATATGTCTCACCTTGTGGCAGGGTGTTCATGAAAAAAATATCAAAGCAACATTTCTCAAAAAGGCATCAATGAAATCATTGATAGGTGTGTGTGATCTTGGTCTCTCTCTGTGTAGTCGAAGGGCGCTCAACCCTGGGAAGAAGTCGGTCAGTGGTGATAAAACTCCACATTCATTAAGCTGGTGATGAGTTGAATCAAATCCACCACCTCATGTGCTGGGACCATGACATGAACCACTGCAACACAATCACTGGTCATGTCTTGGTTATTTGATTGTCACGCATTCTTTCCTCATCTTCGTCACGCATTCTTTCCCCATCGAACTTGAGGTATCATTCTCTGCAGTGTTTCTGCATCTTCCAGTGTATGATACCCCTCATCTGCTTGTCAAACCTCAGGTGCACATAAACACTGAGTCTGAACCTTTTTTTTGTTTTTTGTTTTTTTGCTCTCTTTATTTTTTCCACTCCGGAAAGCAATCTGTGCATGGTATATCAATCATAATACATAATTTCCGCAGAAGGTACACATCTGCGACCATTTCACACACAATAAGTCTGATACTTCTGAAAATAACGCGGATTAATAAATCAGAAAGTAACAAATAGTGCAAGTAACAAAAACAACCAAAAAAGAAAAAGAAAAAAGAAAGGAAAAATGTAAAATATATGAGAGGGGTACAGCAGAGAAACACAAATACTGTAGCAATATCATTTTTATCTGACCAGGAGAGGAAGGAAGGAGAACAAGGAATAATGGCACAATATGAGAACTGCAAGAAAAAGCATGTGAAGTTTTCATCAACAGTAAAAGTTTACAAAGATGCTGGCGCCATGGGAAGAAATTTGTATATTCTTTGCACTGCATGAATGTTAACTGAAATGTCCATGCTAAAGCAATCTGTTGTTGTGTGCACACACACATACATACTCAGTTAAATACAGATTTAGCTCCTTTTGATGGGAATACAAAGATTTTCTATGAATAAGAAATAAAAACACAAAACGTACTGTTTTGCTACAATGTACTGTCAAGCTCTAAAGTGTACAATTGTATTCATCTGCTAGTATACTAAGTAGGCACTTCTGAAAACAAGTGAAAAAAAAAAATTCAACAAAAGTTCTTTCCCGGTTATAAAAGTGTTATGTGCAATCTGTGTGCCAGTTCAATCCCTGTCAGAGGTTGCAGCAATGAGCCATGACATAATGTATTAAATGAAATGTAATTTTTGGGAAAAAAATCTCTTTATGACCAAGAGGCATGTTACTCAACATTATTGAGAATGATCTACCCAATACCCACCATATAAACACCCAGAATAATCTGATCCATGACCATGGCCAATGATCATGACAATCTTTACCATTTCATTACATTACTTGAATGTCAGACAGAAGCCAAGACTCTCTGGAAAGCACAGCACAGGTTAAAAAGAAATGCTGATTCTGTTGTCAAAATCACCTTTTCATATTCAAGCAGCATCATTTTGCTTTGCCACCTGTGGTCACATCAGAAATCCACTGTAGATATGGTGGGTTGCCATTGTCAATCTGGGGAAAGATATTCACAGGTACATTATTATTGATATAATCTAAGTCATAATCTCTCTCTCTCTCGCTCTCTCTCTCTGTGACACACTCTATTCACAGGTACATTATTACTGGTATAATCTAAGTCATGATCTTTCTCTCTCTCTCTGTCTCTTTCACACACACACACACGCACACACAATGCATGCTTTGTAATGCAATATTTCTTTGGCATTTGTTGAGTTGTTGCAGTTTGACATTACTGTGTCCAGATATGCTAAACAATTCAAATCAGATCTGAGCTACTGCCACTAACATATAATTACATAAACTTTACAAATACAAACTACGGGTTAACTTTGATTCATATACATGTTTTGTTTAGTAAAGCCATGTCCAGGAGGAACAGAAAAACACACATCACCCATTTTACAACACCACTACAGTTAGCACTCGATGTTTGTGAAATGTGTACGTTCATTCACTTGTGAAATATATGTATGTATTCATTCACTCACTTATTAAGTTAAATAAATATACACATAACTGTCTCCAAACTCCTCAAAAGAATATTCTGTCAAAAGTATATCAACAATATTTATTTAAATTTCTGTCACTGAAAGAAATTTTAATGTTAAAGTGAAATCATTGTTCTTAAAAAACAACAACAAAAATCCCCCCCCCCCCAACACACACACACACAAAAACCCACCACTACCACCACATGCACATTCAAGACACTTGAATGGGTTTACCTTTGAAGATATGACCTCAGCCACATCATAAGGATGGTTGTTCCTGCAGCAACAATAATCATACAACAGTTAACTTTAAGCAATATCAACATAACATAGTAATAATAACACATAGAAGTCATGCCAAACCATTTAATGGCACAAACAGACAGCCTGTTAAAAGTTCATATCTACAAAATCCATTGTTCATGTCTCATGTGAATGACAGATTAAACTTTCCTCCTTTACAAATTACACCTGGCTCACTCCACTGTTATCTGTAGACAATGATAACTAACATTCATGAACAATCTGAAACAAATTATCTTTTTCTACCCCTGCTTACAAAATGTGTTTATCTCTAATAGATGTATATGTTATTTACCATCCAAACATTGACTGTGTAGGTAATGAGGACAGCAATGTTGATATTACTAATAATACCTATTTTTGTTTTGTACATTTCCCTCAAAACAATTAAGTATATTTCAGGATGTAAACTGAAATCCTTTCCCCTTTGAGAACAAACAAGAGTGTTACTGCCTTGAACATCCTCCCACTGATCTACTATCATACTAAGCTGAACTCACCTGACATACTCTGATACTTCTGTTATTTTTGACGTCATCGTCTTCATCATCTGAAACAACAATATTCCGCACTAATTGGAGCCGCAAAAACGTTAAAGAACAGCCATATTTATTTCTAATAAAATGCTAGGAAGCTATTTTGCTTGTCATGACTTTTCCTCAATAAATTATGCATTCTTTGCAGTTACTGCCTAATACTCTCAAAAACGTCTGTCCCAGTTTCAGTATTTGTGCACTGGTTGTCAATGATTTTACATCCGTATACAAGAGTGACAGCATTTGTTTGTATGTGTTCATGAGCATGTGTGTATCTGAGTGAGTCTGTGTGAATGCACATGTACACACAATAATTTGCTCTACCTCTTCATTAAATCAACACAAATCCAATCAACTCTTATCAAGAACAATCAGTAGAAGTGTTTTATCATATCTTACCAGCAACAGTTCACCATCTTCTTCAACTTTATTTTCCCACTCGTACCTACACAGGGTAAAAAAAAAAATCTCATTAAGTTCAAACAGGAAATGCACATATTCACAAAATGAAATATTAACAGTCAACAACATGATAAAACCTGTAGTCTGAGTATTAAAGAAATTATGATGCCTTTTAGTTTTATCTAACACGGTACAAATGGGAAAATACTGTTTTGCATAATCCTTTGAGCTGTCTTCAGTGTTATGGCGCAGCCTTTTTTCCTCCGCTGAACTTTTGATCATTCATTCTGGATCTATGCTTTAGATGCTTTTTCCTTCTTTAGTCATTGTAATACACAACTATTCATCTGAACTGATAGCACACCATGTCTTTTTCAACAAGCATATAAAAGTTGGTGGTAATATGCTCATATATACACAATACTGATAAAGATTTGCACACACACATATACTTATATAAACTTGCTCAATATATTTAATTAAACTGGCCCACAATTTGCAAACACAAGGGTCTTTACTCTCACATCCTGCCTTTACTGCTAAGTTCAACATAAACATTGATTATATGGCTTATATTTATAATAGCTGTGTCCATTCCATAAAAAAAAATGTACAAAGTGAGTAACAAAGTATCAAAGATAATATTGCTTTTAATGTCACACTCCCAATGAAGATACTTTTTTTCATTCTTAAAAGGGTGTAGATAATGTTATGAGATTTTATCCAAAGATGAAAGATTGCCCAACAGTTGTCATAAATGGACAGAAAAACTATGTGTTAAAGAGTTGTGTCATTTTCCTAACTGTTTACATTCAGCTGACGGGTCAAAAACAGTTTGATGAATCGGGATTTGATGACTGAGCGCTACTTAGGCATGTGGTGAAATTATTTAAGGGCTCTGCCAAAGGGTTGTTAAACTCTACATGCAAGACAGGGAAACATTTTCCACACAACCAGACAGAGGATTCTAAATCATGTCTTTTTTTTTTTCTTTTTTTTTTTCCAGATAACCGTTACTTACACAGATGTGATCCCAGGAATGATGTTAACACAGGCCACCAGCTTATTCTGGACAAGTCCACTAAAAAAGAAGAAAAACACAATGAAAACAAGACTGACTACACAAAGAAAAAAAAACAAACCCAAAAAACACAACAAAATCATAATAATTAATATTCTCACAAGTGTGTATGAATCATATTCTCATACAGAACTCTGTTAATGTCTTCACAAGTATGTGCTGAAAAATCAAGGAATAAATATCATACAGCAATAATGTAAGCAGCATTCTAATCAATGCAGCACATCCAAGGATTTAACACAAAATCATGTGTACCAGTACCACTGCACCAGATTTGTGACTGAGAAACACACAAACTGAAAGATGCACACATCAATGTCAGATACAAATATACATACTGTGAAAGCTTCTTGGCCACCTCCATGTTGGGCACAGTGACGAAGGCCATGGAAGCAGAGCCGGATATGTAGCTGTCTGCCATTGTGGTCACTGCTCGTCGAAACACTCCAAACAAAGGAAGCATGTAATACAGACTCGTGCCAGCCTGAAGATAGGAAAATCAAATAAAATCAATGATTAAAAACAAGTAAAACAATACCAGTATATCAAACAACCTGAAGATAGGAAAATCAATGAAAATTAATGATTAAAAACAAATAAAACAATACCAGTATATCAAAGTTCAAACAAACACAGAAAAATTAGGAATTCTTGAAAAGCAGTCTGAACAAAAGTCACAAGTGCATAAAACACACACTGAAATATCGAATGTAATGAGATGGGCACAAAAAATATTACACAAAATGTGTGTCACTTAAAATACACATGCACATAGATTCTCTGACAGACAACTAAATCAAGGTAATTACACCAACTACTGCCATGCATGAACCAATAAAATCGTTTTTTCTTTTCTTTTCTTGTTTTTTTGTTTGTTTAGTTTTCATGTCTGACATGCTACTAGTATTATGATCATTTTTGGAAGGTATAAATCGTTTTCGTTTCATATTAATAGATAATGTACAAAATGATCATGCACAGCTCTATATGATTACAGACAGTATAATAGGTACAGCTACAGAATTTGGGCCTTTTTTAAGGCCTTTTTGGCTTTTCAACATCCCCTTCTTAATACAGAAACAGTTTAGGGTTGTGTACATGTGTATAAATTTTTTAAATGTTCATTCATCAAAATCGAATGGTTTTATTAATGATTTTGAGTCATTGTCTAGAAGATTCTTGAACTGGTCAATAGTTTCAGCTGTTTTTGTTGAATTATTCAGTGCATTCCATCCTTTAACTGCTCTAAAGCTAAAAGAAAACTTACGAATATTTGTTCTGCAAAATTTTGTGAAAAGGTTAGTATTTGAACTTCTGGTAACATGGAGTTTGTTAGTCGAAAAGAAGGTGCAGGGGTCAGTGTCAACCATTTTATTAATTATCTTGAATACTTGTATCATGTCTCCTCTATATCTTCTGTATTTTTGTGAATGCAAGTTTAGTTGTCTTAAACGGTTTTGGTAATAATGCACTGGGTCACATGTACTATTTTGTGTTTGTTATGAATCATTTTCCATGTGGAGCTGGTTTCAACCAACTTGTCAGAAAGATGCTTCTGGTCCTAACTCCGGTCGTCATTGCTTAATAAATGAGTAATACTTTGTTTTTTGTTCTCGGTTTCTATTTTAGAGGTATTCTCAATTTCTGTTTCCCTGACGTCGTCTTAAACTCTTTCCGTGTTGTGAGTTCTTTGGATTTGGGATTTTAATTCAATATTTGCAACACAAAATGTAGTACACCACACACACACAAAAGCGCACTGAACAGTCCCGTAGTGAGTGTTTGCCCGCCGGACCGATTTAACATCCAATGCTATCCGGTCTGTCAACGCAAAATGCAATTTTTTTACGTACGTTACAATATTTCAAGAATGTACTAGGTACAAATACAACCATTCTGTGAAATTAGCACTTAGCGGGTATGCAAACTGACCAAGATTAGAAACAAGAGAGGCAGAGTCCCACTGCAACGCACGTCCAACTGCGGCATCAGGTTATTTTGGAGTAGTTTCCCTTTGAATAATATGGTGGCAAAGTTTAGGGGGGAAAAAATCTATCATACTTCGAGAACTCCTTCATGAAGAGTTATTTACCTTATTCCACAATCGCGCTTCTCTCGCTGTGTGTCAAATCATTGCAAATGAAAAACAAGTTTTTATTTTGTTTTGTTTTGTTTTGTTTTTTGTCTAAGGCAACAATGATATCAAATTTCTATTTTGTGACGAGTATTGAGATGATAGTTATGCAATAACGATATTTTGATCAATTGTTTTATAATGCCAAGCCCATATACTATCAAGACTAACAATCTGAACGACCTTCAGCTGCTGGGGGTGATGGGGGCGAAGAAGAGGAGGAGGAGGAGGGAAGAAGAAGAAGAAGAAGAAGAAGAAGAAGAAGACGACGATGATGATGATGATGATGAGCTGGGAAGAAAGGGAGAAAATACGTTTTCGTGGAAACATTAACTGACTCAAGTTTGATTCAATATCAAACCCGGACAATTTATCTTAAAGCTTGATGTTGTTGATCACCTGCATCTATTCAGTCTCGCTATTCTGCTCAGCGCTGAGCGTACACATTTGTCAGTGTGTGATTGTGCACATATGTACACGGGTGTGTGTGTGGGATTGTGCACATATGTACAGTGTGTGTGTGTGTGTGTGTGTGTGTGTGTGTGTGTGTGTGTGTGTGTGTGTGTCAGTGTGTGCGCGCGCACAATAGAGCACGTGCACGCATACACGTGCGGACGGACACGGCATGTGAGCGCATGGAAGTTAGAATATGCATTCGCGCATGTCTGCGTGTGCACAGGATTGAAGCACTGAACTGCGTGTCAGTGTGTGTCAGTGTGTGTGTGTGTGTGTGTGTGTGTGTGTGTGTGTGTGTGTGTGTGTGTGTGTGTGTGTGTGTGTGTGGCTGAGTGGGTGTTTGTGGGCAGGGGAGGGACGGGGCCGGGGTGGGAGGCATGGTGCATGGTGCAGGTGTGCGTGTGTGTGTGTGCGCGCGCGCGACTGAGTGCGCGCGCGCACGTGCGCGCGTGTGTGTGTGCCGTTTGTGCGCGCGCTACTGTATGTGTATATTTGCTCATGCTCGCGCATGAACACGTGTGTGTACGTACCCTGTATGCACGTGATCGTTGTGCACTGCACGAACATGTGTGTGTGTAACTATGCATATATGCGATCGCGGAGGGGAAGCTTTTGGGGGTGGGGGAGGGGTTCAAACGCCGGCCGGTGCCGGTGCGCTACGTGCACAAACATATCAAAGCCGGTGTTTTGGGGCGCATCTGTATGGGCGAACACTACTTGCGCGCATGCATCTCCTCACTTACATATTGTTAGTTGGAACACTCACACACACACAGACACAGACACTGACACAGACACACACACACAGAACGACAGACAGATAACAGTCACGTGTCTGACAGACAGACACACACACAGACACAGACACTGACACAGACACACACACACAGAACGACAGACAGATAACAGTCACGTGTCTGACAGACAGACACACACGCAGACACAGACACGCACACACGCTGGCAGACAGACAGACACATACACACACGTGCGCGCACACACACATACACACACACACACTCTCTCTCTCTCTCTGACAGACGCTATCATTTCTCCATCAGCAAAATTCGTGACGTAATGCGGGTCATCCCACCCTCAGCAGTCATCATCCACTCCTCTCTTTCCACCGCCTCCTCCCCCACCTCCTCTCTTAGATCCCAACCCCCGCCCTCCCTCCCTCCCTCCCTGCGTCCTCCTCTTCCGGCGGACCTGCTCAGTCACACCATGATGCAGAAACTGAAGCCGGTGGGTTGCACTCCAGTATTACAGATGTCGGAGTGGTATGGTATGACATGGACCTGTGAAGTGCACGTATGCATGTAAGTGGCTTTTGGGATTAGGGCCCAGAGCTGGGCGGATCCGGAGCGGAAAGACAGTGCACTCTAGGAGGTCAAGGATGCCCGTGACTCCCGCCACGAACATCGTCAAGTGCTGGCCACGCTGTCCGTGCCGGCCGGGGCCCCGCCGCGACAGGGTGGCAATTGTGACTCGCGGCCGTGCATCTCTCTTGTTTCACGAGTGGTCCTGTTTCGCTTTGAAGTAGCGTCAGTTGAGAAGGCCCGGACACCTGCGTTAGGTCAAGTTCAGTTCCCGCGGCAGTGGCGTTCGTTCGTTGATTTTTATTTTTATTTTTTATTTTTATTTTTTTAATTCTGTGTTTTGTATTTGCTTGATTTGACCCGTCCAGACAGGCTCCAAAGGCGTTAGAAATGAACCGAGGTCCTGTGTACAGCCGGTATGCCACTTAGCGCACGTCAAAGAACCCACGGCAACGAAAGGGTTGTCCCTGGCTAAATTCTGTAGAAATTTTCCACTTGTATATTAAATCAAGAATAGTCGCATACAAGGGGGCAGAAAGTGTGTCGCAGCTCTGTGGCGACGCGCTCTCCCCGAACTTGAAAAGAGCGGCCCAAATTACACACACAAGAAATAAACAACCAATAAATGCTACACATCACAAAAAAGATAACTTTGCTCCAGTGCCTATTATCTTCGCCAAGAGTCCTTTGAACGCACAGAACAGCAGGGTGAGGGTGGGTGGGGACCGGTGGGGGCCCGGGGAAGGGGGTCGGGGGAGGGGAGGGGGGTGCTAAAGAAACGCGATTGGTTCAAACGTCAGCGAATCACATCAAAGTCTTCCTTCTAGTCACCCCGGCGGCACAACAACAATGAAAACCGAGTTCATGTCGGAAAGTGAGACAACGGGCTGTGTGAACTGAACGGAAACATCTGCACTGGTCAACGAAGTTCAAGAGCCGTGTGTGTGTGTGTGTGTGTGTGTAGCAGGAAAGAGGTTCTTTGGCGAGTCCTCCTCCACTGAAGCTGTTCAATGGAGAGACATTGTCAGCTCTGTCAGCCGGACTTCAGTTAAGACAGATGATGATGTCTGATACGGTTAGATCTCACATCAGCTTCCGGGAAGCGGGCAGTACTGGTCCCGTTGCACTCTTTTAAGTGTCTACGGGTGACTCTTCTTGTTCAAGGCCGGTGGTGAACGGGCGAGAGACAGGCAGATATAGGAGAGAGAGAGAGAGAGAGGGTGAAATCAGGGAGGAAGGGAGAAGAGAGAGAGAGGGGTGGGGTTTGGGACATGGGGCTGACCATCTGAAGCCGGACAAAGTGACTTCTGGGAGGAGATGAGTTTCACAGTTTCTTCATCGACTTCTGATCATCATGTCTATCGTTGTCGTCTACATCAATGTCACCATCCCCCCCCCCCCCCCCCCTTTTTTTTTTTTACATAGACGCCCATGCACTCCACCTATAGGCTGTATAGCTAGAAACAATATTACAAGTGCATACAACCTGGCGCAAACATTGTGATGGAGGCCTACTGAAGAGAGAAGGTGAGAAAAATGCGTGTAATACAAAGGCATATGATCATGCTCTTATCAAGACTGAATAACCTAGCACTGCCTGAAGATATCACTAGATCACACACACACACACACACACACACACACACACACACACACACACACACACACACACACACACATATATATATATATATATATATATATATATATATATAGGTCTATATTATAGTGCCTAAAAAGGTGACACGGTAGATGCGATTTAACCCTTCAAAGACATTCAATGTAACAGGCATCCTGTCAAATACCTATTTTCAGCTAACGGAAGTTGAGTTTTTGATTCACTTGCCGCCAGTGTTCACTGAACACTAAAATGCAGGACAAAACTGCAGCTGCATCCCCCCCCACACACACCTCCCCCCACCCCCATTCCTCTCTCTCTCTCTCTCTCTCTCTCTGTGTGTTCAGAAGACGATCGGACACAATGCCCCCGTTGTTGTTGTTGTTGTCCGCAATGAGTCAGCACGCAGCGTCAGGTCATCGCGGTACGGCCAGTTCAACAGAAGGTAATACTGAGCCTAGACATGCACGAATCCACATCCCGATCCTCAAAGGAAGTGATGCAGGATATGACTACGCATACTCACAGCATGCGTGCGTGTTCGCGCGCGCGCGTACACACACACACATAACACACACACACTCACATATACACACACATGCACACGCAGAGTGAGTGAGTGAGAGAGAGAGAGTTATAAAGAAAGAAAGGAGAGAGAGAGAAAAAGAGAGACAGAGACAGACAAACAGAAAGACGAAGAATCTCTCTCTCTCTCTCTCTCTCTCTCTCTCTCTCCACGCCCCCCTCCTGTCTCATACGTTGTTATGTTTACAACCATTCCCTGCCCCACCTCTCCATCTGTTTGCATACAACAGACCTGTGACCTATGCACAATAAACCATCTGTCTGTCTCCTCTCTTCCTCTATGTATCTCTCGTGGAAATATTTCTCACGCCCCTTGTTTGTTTATTCATGGTGAGAAAGAAAATGAAGAGGAGGAGTTTTGTTTAAATGTCCCGTCACACATATCAGTGATTGAAGAGAAAGAAAGAAAATGACATATGTAGTATTACATATATCTGATCACGGTTTGCAGCGAACCGTGAGCGAAGTCAGTGGTAGAACACGGGGACCTCGACCTAGCCTTGTTTCCCACCACTTGTGATGTTATCCGGTTTACTTTTTGAAGTTACTCTCTTGCAAAGTCAGACACTCACTGTTGGTCTAATCCTTAGTTTCGCTGGCAAGGCTCGATGTTGGGAAGAAGAATGACAACATTTGTCATTTGTTAAATGACACATTTATTATCATCATCATCATCATCATCATCATCATCATTATCATTATTATTATTGTTGTTATTGTCGTTGACGTAGCAGCAGCAGTAGTAGTAGTAGTAGTTTTATTTTCAGTTATACATTTCAAGGATCGTTTTGAGATGGGCAAACCAAAACTAATTCAATACACATTTTGCCATATTTGTGAGACAAACTGCAAATGCCTTGCCTCTTTAAACTTACTCTCAATATAATCATCAAACTGTACCAGACTTTAAACTCGTGTCTCTACATGTCTGTTGAACACAGAACAAGATTCATTAGGCCTGTCAAAGTTGTGGGCAGATCAAATCGTTTTAATTCGCAATTTTATAGAATCTGAGGCGATGCTCAGCACATAACGATGACCAGGCATCTAGCGTTTTCTGCTTGTTTTTGTTGTTATTCCGACAGTCTTGTCTTGGCCCTCTTCGTGCTCTGTGGCACATAGTACACCACCAGAAATATCCACTGCTGCCTACATTGTGTTGTCGTACGATACCTTGTGTTGCCACAGCTATAGCTTCCCCAAGGTATTGCCATTCGCTTTCAGTTCTTTTTCAATCGTTCTGCGCCATGTCTACCTTGCTCTTCTTCGCACCCTTTCCCCATCTGGTGACGAGCGAAGGTGTGCACTTGGAAGTACATATGGTGGCACTCTAAGGACGTGATCTATCCAGTGCCTTCTTCTTCATTTTATCTTGGTGGTGGTTAGGGTATGGAGGTTCTTTTCAGGAGCTGAGGTGGTGTTTGGCCGAAAACGTTTGAGAAATTTTGCGAAGGCAATGGTTCTGGAATGTTCCAGGTGTATGGCTGATGCTTTTCGTGACCACTCTGGTGCACGTGCTTCTTTTTCCTCCGAGTACGAGGGCTGCAATTTCCACGCTCACTCGTATATACGAGTGGGCGTTTAGGTGCATGACTGCTTTCTCTGCCATGTATGCAGTCATATTCCATTTTCTGGGGGTGCATGCTGGGCATGTTCCTGTTTCCATAACCCACCGAATGCTGACATATGAGATCTTTAACTTGCGCATTTTAAAAATCTTCCACTTGCATACACACTCGAAGGGGGTTCAGGCACTAATAGGTCTGCACATCTGTCGACATGGGAAAAAAGTATCCACCTTTAAAACACACCAGGCGCCGAATCTGGGATTCGAACCGGGAAGTCCAAGGTTATAAGTATTCCGACAGCTCTTGTGCCCGTCTCAATAATGCTATGAAGACATTGCTGCTAGACAGTAGGATCTTGGTTTTGGTGCTGATGGTTCCAGCCTTTCAGATGTTCCTGTGTAACACCAATACCTGCCTTGCCTAAGAAATTTTTATCCGAGTTTCCTTACCGCTATACGTTGTCATTCTAATCTGAGATAAATAAACTATTGTTCATAATACATTCTTGTTCTTCTCTTTTGACCGGCTCAAATGGCTTGGTTCATCATCAACTGTTTGGTCTTCTTTGTGCTGAACTGAAACCTAAGTTAACATGTACTGAACATAACTGGAGACACGATCTTCTGCCTTGGTCTAAGGGTTTCTGTGGTATTAGGAGAAGAGATTGATGCAGCTCGCAACGTCCGGGTTTTCAAGTAGACTTGTAAGAGTCCTCCAACTGATTCCTCTTCTGCCGGACTGCACTGCACCACATTTTCAGGGTCCAATCAATACATAGGGGTAAAAGAAATGGCGATGGTACACATCCTTGTTTAACTCCAGTTTTGATATCAAATGGATTAGTCTGGGTAGTTGCACATATCACTTGTGACTTTAAGGTTGGAGTCTGATGATGTTGATGATCTTGCTGGGGATGCCGCAGTGTCTGAGGATGTTCCACATTATATCTCTGTGGACGCTGTTGAAGGCCTTTTCTAAGACAGTATGACCGTCAGTTTAAAGCCTCAAACCACTCTCTCAATAGTTACACCTGTAAAATTCTCTCTGTCTCTCTGTGTTTCTCTGTCTCTCTGTCTCTGTCTTTCTGTTTCTACTCCCCTCTCTTTCTGAAACGCAATACACCTCTCATCGCATTAGGCTGATCCGACTAAAACAAATTCAAAATCATTCTTTCGATAGGTGTCATCTTACATCCAGTGCACCCATCCATATCCTTATCCGCCATCCATGCTACTTGGCAGGTCAAAGAACCTTATCCGGAAACTCGGCACACACAAAGAACCACTGATCACGTCTTTAACAATCCCTCCCTCCTACTCCCATCCCACCCTCCCACCCCACCCTCCTTCCCAGCATTAGTGCCAAGAGCAGCACGTGCCACACGCGATGCTTTCTGCAAGACATGACACCGATGTCAGCGCTCGCTCAATCTCGTCTGTCATCTCGTCAACTGAAGGGAAAAACTTAAGCTAGGCTAAGTAAATTCGTCTGCAGTTCGTGCCACGCACTCGTTTAGCCATCAGGATTCCTGTCAAGGCGCACCTGAGCTCTCGACCCCGCCTATAAGACGCTGGGGAAGAGAGAGAGAGACAGTGACAGAGACAGAGACACAGAGAGACAGACAGACAGACAGAGACAGACAGACAGACAGAGAGACAGAGAGAGACAGAGAGAGAGACAGAGACAGACAAACAGAGAGAGACTGAGAGAGAGAGAGACAGAGAGAGAGAGACAGACAGAGAGAGAGACAGACAGACAGACAGAGACAGAGAGAGAGACACAGAGAGAGAGAGACAGACGGACAGAGGAGACAGAGACAGGGAGACAGAGAGACAGAGACAGAGACGGACAGAGAGAGAGAGAGAGAGAGAGAGAGAATTATACTTCCCTGACTGTTCCTGAGGAAAGATTGCAGAACACAAGGAGACGGTCAGTATATCAATATGAATAATACAATATGATTGCAGGGAAAGAAGGAAAAAAAAGGTGTAACCCCCCCCCCCAAAAAAAAAAAAATAAAAAAAATAAAAAAAATCCACACCAAAACAACAGATGCTGCAGTCGTGATGTCATACAGTAACTGAATAAAAATGCCTTAACTCACTCAGTACGGCCAGTCCTCTCTTCTCCTCTACACAGACCCCTCGGATGTCCAGTGGGTGTCTGAATGACCCAACCTTTAGCTTCCGTCGTCAGAATTTTGTATTCTTTGTCAACATTCACCTCTTCAGTATAAGAGCCTTCCGCTTGCAATATTTTGATGATGGTAATTGGGGTGAAATGCTGTTAACGTCGTCTCTTTCGCCGTTCGTATGGAGAGAGTTAAATAATTTTGAAAATATAACCATAAAACCGAGAATGGGAGGGGGAAGGAAAGAGGGGGAGAGGGGGTGGGGGTTCAAATAATATATAGCAAATGCATGGAAGCCATTTCTATCCTCTCCAATGTATGTAGACAGCCCTGTGGGGCGCAACACATGACTGTGGTTTCTTCCTTTGTCGGTCGCTTATGTCTTAAGTGTGATTCCCAACGTAAATGAATAGGCTCAACGAACACCCTCCTTCGCTGTGAAAGTGCTGGAACATAACTCCAATGAAATCAATCCTCACACGAAGACACAATATCGCTCGTGAGACAGCCTTGCGTTACCAGTTCAAATCCAATCGGGAACTTTTTTTACTTGTTCCCGAGCAAAGAACAACCCAGTGTCATGACAACAAATTTACCCGAATTCTCCTGATTAATCGACAAATTGTATTACAAATCAGAGGAATATTGTTCAAGCTATTTTTCACTGAAGTCTCCATTGTGAAATTGAAGTTACCAGTTTTGGGATTTCGAAATAAACAAGCTCAATGTCAAAATGTCAAGATGAAACTTTCAACAGATTTAACATTCAGCACACATCATACTAAACTGAACAAGGAAAGAAAAAGAAAAAAGAAGAAAAAAAAAAGAAAGGCTCGACAGCTGTAAGCGTGGCTGTAAAGGGTGTTGTTACCGACTCATCATTTGTGCCTGCAAGCTCACACTTGGGGAGAATGAAAAAGAGAGAGAGAACTTCAATACTCTGGCGAACAACGGATACTTTGTGAGAGTGACAAGAAAGAAAACAACAACAACAAAACAACCGAACAAATACCAACACCACAAATCCTTCCCATAACATGGAATACCCAATATCAAATCACACAGTAGAATAGAATAGAATAGAATAGGTCCTTATTACCAAGTGCACCGGGGTCACAAGGAATATTTGGGGTGGTGGTCGGGGGGGGGGGGGGGGGGGGGGGATAGTACATAACAAGATACGAACATAAATCAAAAATCATACACAAATACAGATACAGTAGAAATTAGGATACATACAAGTGCATATCAATATAAAAACTTGTACATACCCACACATGCACGCACTGCACACACGCACACACACACACACACACACACGTTTGAACAGAAGCTGTCTATTACATGTGGATGGGGCTGATGACTAGATCTTTAGGTAGATGGTTGTTGATAACCGCACAATTAAGCTTATTACCAACTGATAAACACGCGCCAGCAGTCGCCAAGCCATTCCGCTTCATTGACACAAACTGATGAACAGTTTTAAAAAGCTGATGAAAAAAAAGAAAAGAAAAAAACCCCTAACACATAAAAAGTCGCTTTCTTGGTTCTGTTATGTTAAAAAGCATTAGGATATAGAAGAAAGGGGAAAAAAAAGAACAAAGAACAAAGCTCGAGTACTAAATTAAAGGGACGTCTGAAAATAAGAAACGATAACATAGATTAAAACATGATTACAAGAAAGACTGCCTCCAGGATCATATCATATCCAAATTCATCAAACGGGCATTCTGGTTTGCAGAAACCAGGAACCAATGCCTCCTTAGTTTAATTAGACACAAAACCAGTCGTTAATGATTACAAAACCATTTTTCTTCCAAAGCTGACTTTATGGCTGGGGAATGATGTTCGCCACAGAAAGAGGTTAGACATCCCCGACGACACCTGCAGTCAGTATCTATAATCACCTTTTAACATAACAACCATCCACCCCACCCCCTTTTCCACTCCCTAATCCCCCTCCACTCCCCTCCCTCGCCTCCGGATCCCCACCCCCCTCCCCCCCAAAAAAAAGAAGTCATGACTTGGTTTTCACAAGCACTTGATGTTGATTTTCGCCCCATGGTCCAGAGACTCCAGTGTTCACGAAAAGCAGGATCTTTATTCACCCTGTCCAATAAAGGACGGGGGGAAAAAAAAGAGGAGAAGAACCCACAACACCAACACGCCATCGCACGCAAGCTTATCCCATGACCTGCCGGCATAAATCAAGTCCCCCTAGGAATCCGTCGTCGTCATCCAGAGAGAAATGATTATATTTATAGACCCATCACTAACTAAAGCGGCTGCTGGCCCAGAACGGGGCAGCTAGCTTCTGCAGACAAAATGTCATCCGCCCCTTAACGACAGTGAAATCTCATGATTAAAGTCCGACACAAACCCTTGGCTGTGTTGCCCTTTGAAGTGGGGGACAAAACGGGTTTTTGATGATCGTTTTCAACGGTCGCTTAATTCGGGCGCCGACCCGACCCGACGGACGGGCTGTGATTCGACCGTGGCAGGGAAGTGGGTAAGCTTTGTTCCAACGGCCGCCTCGTCCTCTGTGGAAAATTGCAGAAATCTCCCTTGAGGGTCGATGAAATAATTGTGTTAAGGACAGTTTCGGATACAAGCAACGCGCGCGTTAGGCTGCACAGAGCTGATCTTTGAATTAATACGGGCACTGCTGATGTGCCCGAAGAAACGGCTTTTGAGAGACTGGGTGCATGGGAGAAAGGGGCAGGGAAGAAAAACAATATGGTGTGACCATGCACACAAATCTCTCTTTTTCTTCTTTTTTTTAATAACAGAGAGAGAGAGAGGGGGGGGAGAGCGAAAGGGAGGGTGAGAGAGAGAGGAAGGGAGAGAGAGAGAGGGGGGAGGGAGAGAGAAACGGGGGAGGGAGGGAGAGAGAGAGGAAGAGTGAGAGGGAGGGAGGGAGAGAGGGAGGGAGAGAGAGAGAGAGGGAGGGAGGGAGGGAGAGAGAGAGAGAGAGAGAGAGAGAGAGAGAGAGAGAGAGAGAGAGAGAGAGAGAGCGGGGAGGGAGGGAGAGAGGAGCGCAAACGCACTGGACCAGTGGTTGAGAATCTGCCGTCATGCGCCGTACTACTTCCGTGCGAGATCAAAAGTTATCAGTCAACAACAAGAAATATTTGCACCGTATCATTGTTTACTTTTTTCTTTTTCTTTTTTTTAATTAATGAAAACAAAATTGTTCTCCATACTCAATTCCGGTTTTTCTGGACATTTCACGTCATATACTGCTGAAGTTCCGGCTGTGATAAGTATGTAGATAATGCACAGTTTTGATAAATCAATCCAATTCATACACATGTATGAACAATTCAGAAAGAGAGGCTCGGCTACTTGCAGCCCCCATCTCTAACGCGATGTAATTCGTAAGCCACTGGTTTTATGTTACTTTCCCCGAGTTTCAGTTTCAGTTTCAGTAGCTCAAGGAGGCGTCACTGCGTTCGGACAAATCCATATACGCTACACCACATCTGCCAAGCAGATGCCTGACCAGCAGCGTAACCCAACGCGCTTAGTCAGGCCTTGAGAAAAAAAAAAAGAAAAAAAAAGATAAGCGTACATAATAAATAAATAAATAATAATTATAATATAAAAAAGGTAGTAGTAGTAATAATAATAATAATGATAATAATAGTAATAA
Source organism: Babylonia areolata (assembly GCF_041734735.1). Lineage (NCBI taxonomy): Eukaryota > Metazoa > Mollusca > Gastropoda > Neogastropoda > Buccinidae > Babylonia > Babylonia areolata. The sequence goes on from NC_134879.1 coordinate 17,708,324, forward strand.
TAATAATAATAATAACAATAAAATAAATAAATAAATAAATAAGACAACAATGATGATAAATAAGCAAATAAATGTAAAACATGAAGACACACATTCACACATACACCCCACACATGCATAACAGACATGCACCAAACATGCAGTTTCCCCAAGACGGGATCGAAACGAAACCTCAGCTTTGTTTCCCCTTCAACTCTGCAGCTCCCTGCCTCCTTCAGAACATCATAATAATTACAGATCCCTACCTAGCTACCCGAATCATGGATACTTGCATCTGAATCCGCCCATTCTCAATCCCTAATCGCCTTACCTGTGTCATCAATCAGTTCACCCCCACCCACCCCCAAAGCCCTCCACCCACCCCCACCCCCACCCCCACCCCGATCCCCTTCATCAATCAAGCACACTTTGT